>NW_021680349.1:3040074-3065738 GCF_001412515.2 Diachasma alloeum
GGAACTCAAATTACCTCAGGAATCCAATGGAATAGGTTTTAAGGCTCTATCTCTCATAGTTTCCGAGATAATCGCGAAAAACGAAAGTGCCAAAAAAAATTAATTCAATTCATCTTGTATAAGGCCTAGGAAGTGGAAAAACGCAATTCTGAGTCGTGCACTTACCTATAGGGGACCCAAATTTGATTTTAAGGCTCTATCTAGTATAAAAATACATCTGCGTGAAACACACAGTAGTATAAAACTTCAACTGCGTGAAACACACAGTAGTATGAAACTTCAACTGCGTGAAATACACAGCAGTATGAAAATTCGGCTGCGTGAAACACACAAACTTCACGCATGCGTGGAGTGTATGGAGTGTACGGGAGTGATTCACGCAATGGTGCGAATAGTCACGGCCTAAAGTTTTTTAAAATCGAATAACACGAAGAGTTATTTATTTTTACTGGGGAGAATGAGAAGTGCCCACGCAGACATCCGAGCCACCGAAATGATTACATTCCTCGCAATGAGAGCGACTGTACGCTCAATTAGTCATTCACAGTATTTCCCATGTTAATTCGTAATTTATGACAATTTTCTATTACTCTGGAACTTATTTATATTCATTTTACATTTTATCTCCTCGGCTCGAGAGCAATTTATTGCGCCTTACGGAGAAAAAATAATGAATAAACAAGGGAGATGTAAGCAAATGCCTGAAAGATGTATTGGAAGCATATCAGGTCTGATTATTAACGCCTTCAGCAATAATTTACATTGGGACGCGATCGAGCGTGGGCAGATACGGCTCCGTGACCCGATCTTCAGTGTAGATCGATTACACGATTGGAATAACAAGTGATGAAGGGGTTAATATACTTTAACCACATTTCGCCTCCATTCTCAGGCGATTTTTGCTTAAGAATCTGCGCGAAGGAAATTCTTAAATTCTTGGTAAATAAAGAAGTGTAATCGTGTGTTTTCAGACGGGAAATGGATTTTTCTAGACGTTTCAGGGTAATTTTTACTACAATTTCCGCTTCGGGTGGATAGACTCTTAGAAAAAGAATGAAATTTCAAGGAGAGCGACATTGAATTCGATTTAGTGAGGAGAAAAATTATGAAATTCTAATATTTAGTGAAAAATCAATGGAGTTCAACATTTGTGAGCAGCAGGGTGACGGGAATTCGTGAATGTCTAGTCCCAACTTACACCGAGTTTTTAAGTAATTGAAACACGGAGAGAAATCTTTAGAAAAATTCGAGTGCGAATACCGGAAAAAAACACAATCGACGAATTGGAATATAATATCAATGAATTTCTTGAAAAAAATCGTGAAAAAATGTACTCGCGATTTTATGGATTGGGAACCGATTTCACTAGCCGTTTTAGTGCAATTTTTACTACTTTTCCTCTCCACGTGAGATGCAGTGTTAGAGAAAATTGAAAGTTTATGGCCAATTTCGTAGGAATTTTCAGGAGAGCGACATCGAATTCAATTTAGGGCGTGAAAATCATAAAACTTCCATTTCCCGTACAAATTTTATTGAATTTTAAAGTTTTGAGCGATAGAAACCGAGAACATTGCAACTTACTCGAATTTTCAATAAAAATATAAGCATTTAGTACCGAATCACGTGGAATTATCAACAAATTGAAAATTCAAGTATAGACAGCAATACGAATGTTTGAATTTCACACACTTTTTGTAGACATTTTTAGAGAAGCAGGTGCCTGAACATCTTAATTCATGATTGAAATTCAGACAAATTTTCATTTTATTCAAACGTTTTTTAGTCTGAAAAATGTCTACAAAAAGTGTGAAGTTCAGACATTCGTTTGTGCTGTGTACACTTCCCGGAATTTTTCCGATTTCTATTAATTCTCGTGGAATAATTGAACTGAAATTCATAGTATCCATTGATTTTTTCATCCAATTGCGAATTTTCCTTGAAACTCCAGTGGAACTGTCGCTGATAAAAATTTCAAAAGACAACACCGCGATCAGTTGTCCATTTAAACAGCTAATTTAAATATCTCATCCAAACACTGCGAAATTGATCCACAAGTGCTGAATCTCTACAACTGGTTCCCACTATCTCCCTTTTTTCGTATAAACCTGTCCACATACTTGGAAGAGAGTGGTATAGTACATTTAATGGCTAGAGCGGCGCCACGCTGGCCAGATCGATGCCCCTCGTTTGTTCACCACGACCTACCTTCCCCCTATCGCTCCGACTCTCCTATCACGTGAAAAATCCCACCCCTCGGTGCACATTATTTTCTCCAAATTCATCGGTTATTTTTTTAAAATATGTTTTTCATTCCAGCGAAGGGAGAGAGAAAGTGCGAGTCGCATTTCTCGGCCCACAGCCCCATCCCTCCACACCAGGTCTCCTACTCCTTGACCCAGTGTTACCCTCATTGGGATACATCGACGCAATGTCAACTGGACCTGCGGAACTCCTCACTACCCACACCGAGCACACATCGCCTGCTTATCATGCTCAAATCAGGTAAAATGAGTTTTTCGTTTTTTTTTCTTTTCGCTTTTTCCATGTCCGGGGAATTGGGGAGGGAGTCAAGTGCAGACGGAGAAAAAAGTTGATTTCCAGGGACATGTCACCAATTATTAATACAAAAGGCACAATCATTTCCATCAATGAAATTCCACAGAGAACGAAAAGTTTTAACTTTCAGGGAAATGTCACTGATTTTCAGGAATTTATCCCCAATCGTTGAGAATTCGCGATTGGGAAATTTACTGAGTGTAAAACTCTGAAGTTCAGTGATTTTGTCACCAATTTTTAGAGTAATGTCACAGATTCTCAGGAACTCATCGTTAATTTTTTTAAATGACTAATTGTCAGTGATAAAAATCATTGATGAGAAATTTCAGCAATAGCTGCACTTGAATTCTCAATGTTGTGAATGTGAATTCAATTTAAGATAAAATCATTCATGTTATTGGAATGACCGAATTCTTAAACTCACAGTGAAAATTCAACATCACAGGTAATTGAATTTTAAAAGGATTTCAAATTCAGGAAAATAGTTGCCAAAATTTTCAAAATTTCCCATTTTCTTTGTCATGTGGACCAGAAAATAACAATTTCATTGAGTACTCTAGAATTTTTCTGATTTTTTAGTAACAAAATATATGGAATTCAATTTAGCGAATTTCACCTGAATGAGTTGCTGTTAAAAATTTAAATATTTTTCACTGGAATTTTCAGGAGTAATTCTCCAACAGCGCAATGTCCAGTACCACTAATAATTGATTATACATTCCTGAAAATCAGTGAAATTTCCCTGGAAATTTATGAAAATGTCAAATCACTGAATTCCAGTATTTTTCACGCGTTGAATTTCACAATCGTCAATTCCCAAAAATTAACGATGGATCACTAAAAATCAGTGATACATTCCCAAAAATCAAACCTTTTCCCCCTACAATTTCCAAAAACTCTGGGATTAATAAATACTCCGGATGTGATGTGTGCACCCTCTCACGCAAGCCCCGAAAAAGAATTTGACATTTACAACAGGATACGAACATTTTACGATCTCCTTCCTGCTTCGCCAGTTTCTCTGCATTTATTTCCGAGGCATTCAAGCCCCGCGCGTTATTCACGATTTCTTCCTCCAACAATAAGACATTCATTCATCGGCTGTGATGATCCCCACGACAATTAGATTACGCAATTATTTTAATAACGAACGCGATAACAGGCCGCAGTCACCCATTTCCTTCCGGAGCCGCAGTGCATCCTGAGGTGCCACATATGTCGTTGAGCAACAGTGGAATTATTAGACCTCAAATCTCTCGCCAAGAGTTGCGAAATTTCCCAAGTGTATTCATGCCCGTGAATGTCCCACTGACACTGACTAGATCGCAAAGCCGTGTGATAAGCCCGCATCATTGTCTTCTATTTTTGCTTCCGAATGGACACTTTATAATCGGTCGATTTTTCGATTCTCCTAATAATAATTCTTTTCAGTAAAATATAATAATAGTTTTCAATATTATTTGCCGTTAGAAGGACTGTGGCGAGATACAGTAGTGTACATATACCTATAATACTAATAATACGAATAATAATAATGATAATAAAATATAGTAATTATAAAAACTGAAAAATCAATTATTTAAAATAATAATAATTCTCTAATTTTGCTTGGAAATGACTTAGAATGTCATGAAAGGTCGAGATGTGATGTTTTTAGAGAATGTGCAGAATTCTGGAATTTTTTTTATAAATTTCCACAAAAAAAGGACTAAAATGAGGGATAAAAATCTGAAATTTTGGCTTATAATTGGTATTATTTAGGAGCACAACTGGGCGAAATTTTAGTTCAATCGATCTAATAGTTTTGGAAATACAGCGATTCGAAAATTTTTTTTTTTTCTCAATATCTCGAAAACTAGTGCATCAAATGAACTTTTTTTTGGCAAATCGGACCATAATGTGCCTAGCTAACTATTGCGAGTCGCCCAGTCATTGACATTTTTTATTTCTGTGAAAATTGATGTCAACACGATACCGCTTGAAAAATTTACGATAGGAAATTGCAACTTCAGAAGGGCGAAATCGAACGAATACTTTTAAAAATATTCAGTTTTTCGTATAAAACTTCCTCTTCAATACCTCAAAAACTACTCATCCGATTTCGATTTTTTTTCACAATATTAGTCTTGTTTATCTATTCAACTCACAAATTCCCTGTCGAAAAAATGGTTAAGCGATCATCGCAGATTTTTATTTCTATATTTACCCAGGTACCACTCATTCTCCATCCACTCTCCTCTCTCTCTCTCCCACCTTCTATATTTATATCAAAAAGCCGGCAAGAAGTTGGCTCAAGTTTTTGAATGTATAACTGGAAAACACAACGACAAAACCCATTCTGTCGACGATGAAAATTGTCGGAGGGAAAAATAGAGAAGAAGGGAGTAGAGCGGGACTCGTTCGTCTGTGCCACACCACAACCGTTGTATATAAAAGAGGGAGGATGGAGGGATCGATATAGCGTGGGTGGGATGTGCAGCGGCGCTGCCGAGCCGCCAGTCGCACTGTCGGCTGCATCGGTGCTACCACCTCACCAACAGTTGCATTTTCACCGTCTCAAAACGTCGCAATTATTCCCCCGCCCTCGGCGAACAATTCTGAATTCAAAACTAAATTAAAAACGAAAATCCCCGAAGAAAACTGTTCATCACCCGTAATTTATCAATGATCAACACAAACGTGTAATTATTCTGGTGAATAATGCAAGTGAAGTGCTGAATTTTCACCGGAAATACACCAGAAAATCATGTGATTCTCTTGAAAAATAGATAACGAATGATACGGTTTCATGGAATATCCCGAAATCGTGCAAAACCCAGTGGTAGAGTCCACTCCAACTCGCAGGACTCATCTCGGGATGGAAAATGAAATATCCACCTGATGCAATTACGGGGAAATTCCATCAGTGCTCAGTCAATCTCGTTTTCATTTCAATTCCAGATTTCCCTCATTTTTCCCTCGATCTGTCCTCGATAAAAAAAACCTTCCCCCGGTATATTTTAATCTCAAGTGTAATGGACTCTGGTTAACCAGTGCCAGGAATATTGTTGCCAAAGACGGTTGTGCCTGTGACCTGTCCCAACATTATTTATTTTTTACATTTCTTTTTTGCCTCGAGATGATTTACTCGTCAATGAAAGGGGAGAAACGGGGAATACGGGATTCTCATTGGTTATTTTGACGTAACTCGTTTCGTGTCACTTGATAATAAAGTCAGTAGATGAAGTTGTGTCCTTGGGGGACGCATGCGTAAGAGGACCGGTGCGTGGCACTGTATTAACCCGCTGCCCCATATTACCCATCTGGAATACCCCTTCCGCCCCCCTCTCTCGCCCCGGTCTCCTCCTTTCTCCCCTGTCACATTCCGGTACCTCACGTGGATGCAAAAGGCACATGAAAACGTTTGAAATGTCAATTGGAAGACGGGTAATTGCGTTCTTGACATTCTGGGGGTATTAAAGGGGCTCAGGGGACCGCGGCTTTTTACGGAGGTTTACGCTTTTTTTGGGGGGGAATTGTTTTAATACTGCGATTGAACATTCTCACGCGTTCGAGTATTACGCGTGGCGTCATTTAGCCGCTGTTAGCATCGATTAACGAGGCTCTTCCCTTGGGTGCAGACGAGTTAATTTTTGTTGGTTGGCTCTGATAGTGGTGGGTTCGAATTTCTTCGGGGGTTTTGCGCGGAGAGAAAAGGTGGATAAATGTTATCGGGAGAATCGGGGCAAATTTTACTTTTACACTGTTGGGATGTTTTTGAAGTTTCTTGGAAAATGTGAAATTTCAAGTTTTAGGTAAAATTCGTGGGTTTTCAGTGGGAGTGAGATGAAAATTTCACGAGTTGATTGAATTTTTCATGGAACGTGAATGTTTAGAAACAAAATGACACGAATTTTCAATTTTTCCGAATTTTCACGGAATAGTTTAACTGGAAAATCAAGTATTTTATTGATTTTCAAATCATTTGAACCGAAAATTAATGGAATATTTGATTTTTCAATGTCACAATTCCCTGAAATTTCAGGGGAAATTAAACACGATAAAAATTTCCAGGATTTGCCACAGAAAATTCAGATTAAAATTTTTAACAGTGTATGAAAGGTAATCGTAAAGCAAAATGTAATTATCAATTGTGAGGAAATTGTTCTCGAAAAAAATCCGCTTATCCTAGTTTACCGATTCAACATCCCATTATTAATCCTACGCTTTTGGAAAATTACTCTTGGAATTTCAAGTGAAAAAGCTTGAAATTTTTAACAACGATAAAGTTACATGAAATTCTTGTATATATTTTTTCATTGACGAATGACTTAATATCTTACGTATATTCTTGAATATGCGTAAGACACTGGAAAATATTTAAAATTTTTTAAATTCAGGCAACATTTTCTGAATTTTCAATCTATTGAGAATTGAATTCAATAGCGAAGTGGTAAAGCGGTTCAAGTCGAATTATCTCCCAGTTGAGTTTTTGAGGAATATTTCCGAATCTAAGGGAGATAGCGAAATTTCTGTTATAACCTTTTTTGTAGAGTCGATTGAGAGCTACGACAAATGTGATTATGAAAATTTCGCTATCTTCCTTAGATTCGGAAATATTCCTCAAAAACTCAACGGGGGGATAACTCGACTTAAATCGTTTTACCACTTCGCTACTGAATTTAAGCTTTGATTGGAAAATCAATGATTGTTTCACATGAAAAACCCAATTGCCTTGAGATTTCAAGATAAATGAAAAATGTTATGAATGTTTTAATTTGAAGTTGAATTCAAACTCCCAACATCGAGAATTCACATGACACCGTGACTGAAAGTTCAAAAAATTTCTAACAGCGCATTATTATTATCTCATTCTTCTCTGTGCGGGGTTTTAGGCATTGATAATTGCACTCAATCACCGCAGGAATTCCCGTGCCTACGGAAACCCTATGATTTCGGGGCGAATCAATACTGGAAATTTACTTCTCACGGGGTTATATAAAAAGTTGATAAAATTCACTCCGGAACGAGAAAAACATCCCCGGGATTAATCACGTTATTTAATTTTTTTTTTTCTCGAGTAATGAGTAATGAGGTTGGATGTGAAATTATTAAATTATCCGCATAGAGTTTGAGGGGGCTGGAATCGAGGGAGAGGAAAAATGGGCCAGGGACTTGACCGAAATAGGGCAAGCTCGCAGGGGGGAGCGTTCGCACGGAGTTTCCAGGTGATGTACGTGTTATGTGGTCTGCGGAGATCTCAAGGTCTCGTTGAGGGGGAAACATCACTACATTCAAGGATTATTGATTTTCACCCCTACGAGGTTGACTTGTTTTTTGGGAAATGAAAAATAGATTGCGCTGTTGCTGAGTTGATTTGTCCTGTCGCAGTTCGATCAGAGAATTCTACTCAGTTTAGTTATTGGAAATTTGAGGGAATTTCGTAATTGAAAAATCACAGTTTGATAGGAAAATCCATGGAAAACTAAATTCTTGCTTAATTATTTCATGAAAATTGGTGTAAATCGGGAAGATTCAAGCGGGTTAAGGGCATTTCCGTCCTTCTGTTACAAAAAATTTAGTATCCCATTGAATTTACCAATTTAATTAGACATTTTTTCTGCCAGTGAATGTAAAATTAATTTCTACTGAAGAAGAAGATGTTTTCCTTTGAATAAAGAATCTAATTGAGGAGAAAATGAATGGAAATTGAAAATTTTAGTTCAATTATTGTATGAAAATTGATAAACATCTGGAAAATTCCTGTAATCTATATTCTCGAATTCACAATAAATTGAAAATTCAACGACGTTGGGAAATGTTCGTCTTTTTGTTGCTCAAAAATGTAGTATTCTACTGAATTCTTAATGAAAATTGCCATTTTTTCTAACGGTGAATGTGGAATTAATTTCTGCTAATGAAGAACATGTTTTCCGTCAAATAAAGAATCTTTTTGATGAGGAAATCAATGAAAACTGTCAATTTTTGTTGAATTATTCCATCGAAATTGATGAAAATCTAGAAAATTCATTAAAATATATTCTCGAATTCACACTAAATTGAAAGTTCAACAACGTTGTGAAATTTTCGTCCCTCTGTTGCTCAAAATTTAGTATTTCCTTGAATTTTAAACAAAATTTGGAATTCTTTTCCAGCAGTGAATAAAAAATCGATTTCCCCAGAAGACGAACATGTTTTTCTTTTAATAAAGAATCTAGTTATCTGTCAGTACGTGGGTGATACCGGCGTGTCATCGCAAAAATACGACAACCGCCTGAAATAACTGAAACGCTCGAGCCCAAAACCCCACTGCTGGAAATAAGCTTTGAAAATAATTCTCAAACGTCTCTCGCGGCATTCACTGGCAACACCGAGGCATCTTGTGCTCCTATTCCATCGGTAAATAAATACATTCAGTAAGAACAACTAAGTGTCCGCATAATACCGGATAAACAATCAGTGAATTAATTCAAACAATTGCAGTAAGATGGGAAAAGTGCGGTATGAAAACGCGGGATTATTGAGTTCGAGATAACGTCAGTGTGACGTTTGGAACATTGAAAGTTTAGTAAAACTCTTTTGAAAGTTTGGAGATTGTGATCGGGAGGAGTCATTATGACGACTTCACATGGAGGTCACGTTTACTATGTGATCAAAGTGCCCAAAGATGGTGACGTTAATGAGAGGTAAAGGATTATTCCAATCAAAGGATTAAAGAATGTTTATCCATTTTCGGGGTATCTAATTTCGAAGAAAATTCTTCAGGCTGATTGGGGAGCATATGAAATCATTATTTCTGAATAAAAACAAAACAATATTTCTTGATGATGCTTCTTAATTTTTGTAATTAAGAAAAATTGAACGCAGTAGCTTAGACGAAATGAAATGAACAAATTATTTATTCTCAAAGTCGTAATTCACCTGTTAGAAAACTCAGAAAATGAAAATAAAAATTTAGGGTAATGTGAAAAAATATATTGGGTACAGTGGCCAAGGACGAACCAAATAATGCAGATATTTTAAATTTTAAGCCCCATATAACCTCATGTTAACGCCTACATTCGGTCGACATTGTCGATTTCATCTCTGAATAATGGAGTCGCGTTGGGGGATTAAAATTTTCATTAACATGAAGGAGATAACTCTGCCACCCACTTAAAAAAAATTTTTTTTTGAGTGCTTGGGGTTTTGGGTAAATATCACGGAGAAAAACAATTTTTATTTTCAGGGACATGTCATTTTCGGAAAGTTATGGCCAATTATTAGGGATCCGCGATTGCTAAATTCAGTGAGGAGGAAATTCTGAAATACACGGATTGTGACACGAATTTTCAGGATTATTATCGCTAATTTCCAGTGACATGATCACTAATTTTTAGAGAACTAGACAAGGAAGTGAATGAATAGCCAATTGAAAATACGGTAGTTTACGCGTATTATTTATGGTCGTTAGGTAGTTATTTATTCATTAAAAAGCAGTTAATATTCGTTCTTATTGTGTTTAGATTTGAAAAATAAAAAATCTTTTGACAAGCGCATGAATAACAAATTACTTGTTCACGATTTTAAAAAAATTATCATTCATTATTCTCATTATTATTACTCATTTATTTGACTAATTAAAAGTTTGTATTATAAATAGCAATTTTTTATTATTAAACCTCCCCTTTCACTCTACGATAAACTTGAAATATTCCTAAGTCTAGCATTAGTTTAGCGAAATTGATTGCTGGCCGAAAATGTTTCAACTATTTTTTAATAGAGGAATGTCACTGATCTTCAGGTACCCATCTCTAATTTTTAGGAATCTATCACTAATAATTGTGATTGTGACATACAAACATCAGCAGAATCATAAATTTTAAATTAATTAATTAATCACCAATTAAATATCCAAATTCCGAATTATTTTATCAATCAATAATTGAGTTCTGAGGATTGACGATTATTTTTTCTAATCGAAAATCCCTGTTAAGAAATTTAGAAATATTTCTCCAATAGTCAACTAAAAATTTAAACTATCAATTATTTTATAAATTTCAAATTTCAACAGAAAATATTAAAATTTATAATTGATGCCGATTCCTGGTGACATATGCCTGAAAATCAAAACTTTTTTCTCTCTGTGCTCCTCAAAAATAATTCAGTAGTGAAGTGGTAAACGGAGATGCGTCGACCTATCTCCCAAGTTGAGTTTTTGAGGAATATTTCCGAATCTAAGAGAGATAGCGAAATTTTCGTAATTACATTGATTGTAGCACTCAATCGGCTCCACAAAAAAGATTATAACAAAAATTTTGCTGTCTCCCTTAGATTCCGAGATATTGATTGAAAACTGGTCAATAGTCAAAATTGACTTATCTCCTTTTACCACTTCGCTGCTGAATTCGTTCGAGATCTAGAGTAATTATTCATGAACTATTACACACTATCTCAATTGGCATCCTCGGTTGTACGCCCCAGCGACAAGTGTAAGGAGGCCAGCCCATAACCGCCCAGAGGTCTTCAACCCCTCCACTCATACCTACACTAGAGCATTTCTTATGTGTCATTACATACTGAGCTGTACGATGAACCGTAACTCCTGACCCCGAGTACAAATACCCCCTGCGGTCACCACTCATTTTCACCGAGAGGAAGAGGATTTTTAATGCAACCCAGAGTCGTTGACTGACAGTTTATCCTCAAAGTACCTCAGTTTGAAAGCCCCATCGTCGAGGCTGCACCAGGTGTGCCTAGACGCCTCGTCTTTCATAGAGAAAAAATGTTTCGGCGAAAAATGCTTGAATGAGGGGGGACATTTTTTTTTATTCCTCAGAGACTGAGGAAGTTGGCTCTGGGCGTTATTTTTTTATGTTTCCAACCATAGACTGGTATCTCGGTAATTTCTGGGTGCATAGACCTCGAAGAAAAGAGGATAACTGAGGGCTTTCACCTGGGAATTCTGTCATGTCGCTCTAAACCTATTTTTTAGAAGCTAAATTATCATTTTGTTCGAGATGATGGGCATAATTTGGATTTTGCACGCATTTTTTTATTAATAAATCATATCATTCTTTAATTTTTGAAGAAGGCAAAAGAAATACGTAAAACCATTTAATTACGCGCATGACAAACCTAGCGAATTTCTATTGAACTTCTATTGAAAATTCCATTAACTTAGTCGATTCAATTGAAAAACTCCGGAGCTTCACTGCGCGTTTTTTATGTAAAATGTAAATAAAAAATATTGTATAGAAAAATCTGTAGAATTTCATCTTTCTATACAACTTTTTCTATTCAGACATTTTATCCAAGAATTCCTCGATATTAATGTTCCCAGTTTTTTCACTTTATTTTTCTCTTCTCTTCATTAAAAAATTCAAACAAAAAATTCAAAAACATTGAGCCTAGGATTTTTTTTTAGAAAATATCTGAATAGAATAAGTTGAATGGAGAAATCAAATTCTGTTGCAGCTGCAACGATTCTTAATAATAATAACTTGGGCTCCACCCACATGACGAGAATGTACGAATCCTATTCATTTTCTCTATTGAATTATTTCCGTTGGACATTTTAATGCAAAAAAACGCGCAGACAAGCCGCGGTATTATAAAAAATCCAATAGAATGTTTTAACGAATCCGCTAGGTTTTTCCATGCAATTTTATCGTACGTGTAATCTATCTGTGATGAGAAATTTATTGGCTTCATCATGTGCCAGATAATTTATCCATAAAATGTCTCGTCAGAATGAGATGATAATTTTTACTGGAATTATCCAACTCCTCGTCCGTCTGAGTTTTATAATATCACAGGCTTTCCAGTCGCCAGTCTGGCGCTCATCCAACCCATTTCTCCATTGTCTCGTTTCCCATTTCTTCGTCATATCTGCACAGTTATGTTCGTGACAGCAGTGCTTTTCGAATTGATGAAATAATAAAATCGGACAAAAAGAAAGTACACACGAGAATCGAAACTGTAACGTTCGATCTGGTCTAGATTTCCCCTGATAAATGTACATTCGATAAAAATGAGTATGGAGTGAAAAATTCGTCGATGAGGCAAGGAGTGGCTTGTGCGATAAGAAATCGAAGTGGATGAATGTACTTGCGCATGCTGGGAGCGGCTCCATTGATAATACTCATCCCCATGTGATACTGTTCAGTTTGTCGTTTATTTGGTGCTACGCGTTTGTTCCCTTACAATTTTTTCCTCGGGTCTTCGTGTAAATGTTTGATCGATACAAACAGTGGATCCCTTTCTCCTCGCTGACGCCGGTCTCCATTTCCTCTCGAGGATTTTTGGCAATCAGGGTTCAAGGGTCGAACGAGGGGATTTAAAAAACAAGCAAAACGAAACGGGAAATGAGAATACTTCCTACGATTTTTTTTTTTCATGAAGAAATTAGTGACTGAAATAAAAGTTTTGATTTTCGGGGACATCTCACTGATTTTTAAGAATTTACTCACTGCTGTTAGGGATCCGCGATTGTGAAATTTAATGCACAAATTCAGAGTTTTTGTTAATAATTTTTAATGATATCACTAATTTTCAGGAAAATTTCACTGATTCTAGGAATTTCTCCCTAATTTTTAGTGACATTAACACTAATTAAAACACCATCTAATTGTTTTTTTCTAATTAAAATTATCAATAATTAATCAATCTATTTATATTATAAAAAAAACACAATTCACGAAGTTTTATTCCGACTTCAAACACAATGAAATATGTGTTGACAAGTCACTAATTTTGTCACTAATTTTTAGAAATCTCTCCCCAATTTCTAAAGATTAGTGATTGTGAAATTCCGCAGGCACAAAATTCTAGAATTCAGAGTTCTGTTTTTATTTTTAGTAACATTAACACTAATTTACACTAACATCGAAATTCTTTTTCGTTCATTTGACTAAAATGCTCCAAAATTGTCAAAATGGCTTCATTATAAAAAAAAATAAAAGACAAAAAAGACTAAAAGAACAAAATTTCCGGAAATATCCCCATTGTTTTTTCCTCCCACCACTCGCCAGTGTCAACATTACTGCAAACCCCGCATTAACTACTTGACTACGAACTCGAGTAACAATAGAACATCTCATATTTCGCCAGTGGGGAGGCCGCAATTAGGGCCGATTGCTGACATAATGTCACGGTCATTGAAACACAACTCGTCCAGTCAGGCTCTCACGTAACTTATCGCACGCTCGGTTAGATTGGACGCGCCCAGAAAAATAAACGATAGAGTGGGAAAAAAATCAGGGGAATTGAATGAAAAAATCATTAAATGGAAAAAACAACAATGTCCCAGAACCGACAGTTGTTTTTAAGCATTTCCTCCGGTGAATTCATCGCCCTTTGACGCGAGAGGAAAGAAATGAATGTAACGATTGAGGAAATTAAATGGCCTATTCATTGTCACGGTCGTTGGGTATCGATTGTTCCCTCACGCCGATTATCTCTCTGTCTGCTTAGATCTATATTTCATCGCGTTCGAGTGACGTCGGACGTGGAGTAATCGCAATAACTAATGACGATAATTAATGCCTGTCATTTTCATTTATTTGTAGCACCGACAGCGGCTGGGACAATCCATTCAGACCCGATGGCGATCTCTCTCGAGAGGCCGATGAGATCGTTGAATTAATAAAAGGTGGCAAACCAATAACACCTACACCAGGACAAAATGCACCACCATTGCCCGGTTGCGATGGCAAACCCAGTGATGATCTTGATTCGAGTACCAGTCCATTATTGAACTCTGGTCATGTTACTCATGGCAATGGCACACCTCACGGAAATCAAAATGCCAAGCAGCCCGTCAACGAGAAGGTGACTCCACGTCATTAAAGATTACAAATATACAAATATTCAAAAATTAATCAGAGGATATTGTGTTGAAAAATATGTTCGATTGCGTTTGGACGAAAAGGTGCACGTTCAATGACTTTTGCATCTTCTGGCATTCATACTGACGCGATTATTAGATTGCATTTGGTTTTTTAATTTTCACGAACCCCTTTTTTTGCACGGAGACAAAAATCACTGGAAATATTCGGGAAGTTTGAAGCAACGGAGAGTAAAGGATGAATTTTCCCTTTTGGAACAGTATTTTTGCTGCATTTTAATTCCATTTTTTTCGTTGATTTTTTTCTCCGTATTGGTCTCTAGTCTTATGATTGTCATTATTACGATATGGATCATCTTCATGGATTTGTGGCTAACATTCACGAATTGGTAATTTTGGGGGCATATTTTGGCTATTCAGAGGGCTTTTAACACGACTCAGCGATCACACATGCCTAAAAAATTCCATGCTTTTGTTGTCGAGTCGGAGAAGCTCATCATTGTCACCCGATTCGCCAACAAAATTCCGAAAATAATACCAACAATGACTAATATGTTATTACTGTTTCGAAACAGGTCGCATCTGCAACAAGTGCAGCCACCGTCGAGGTTGGAAGAGTGACAGCACAGGGGCCAGGTGATGCGTCACAAGTGGAACACGTGACATTGAAGAAAAAGCCCAAGTGCAAGTGTTGCGTACTCCAGTAACCGATGTGGTGTGAAGCAAAGTTATTGAAAATCTGAAGAAGAATGATGAAATTAGAGGCCCAAGGGCCTGAGGACACATGTCGGGGTCTTGAATGCTCTCAGTCGAGAGGAATCTATGATTATCGTTTATCGATGTATCCTCGGTGCATTGTTATTCCGACGATTTGACTGATCGTTCAGGGGGAAAATGCAAAAAGTGAATTTTTTTTAAATACTTCAATTCATGGACCACCAATGTCCCACTCTGCGTGACAAAATATGTAACAAAGCACTCACTCTGCCACGCTTTTTTTTAAAGTGAGAAATGGAAAATGGACGTGAAGCTCTAGTGCTGAAAGATATTGATGGAAATACAAGAAAATTATATATATTAAAATATATTGTAGATACAGAATGGTAGCTATATAGCTTATATGCTTTTATTATTGTGGTTATTTATCGGTAAGATTAATCGTGATCAATCGGAAGACGAGGTGGAGCAATTGGGGGGTAATTGAACAGATGAATGATTGCAGTAGCTGGACGAGCATGGGCATAGAGAAATTCATCAAATATCGAGCCAAATATTTCTGGAACAATCTCTTTTTTTTGCATCGAAACAGAATTTTTCAAATGAATAAAAATGAATAAAGTCAAGGAAATAATCGAGTCGAGGGGATTTCCCTCCGATCAAAATGCAGAATTCAAGAGCTATTAATGGATGACACGATGTAAATACTACAGAACGTTATAATGCGTTTGGAGATTGCGTTAATACGGAAATGAAGCGGGAATAGATGTTTATACGTTGAAATGTATTTTGGGTGGATAAATAATGGAATGCTATTTTGAATGGCAGTTTATGTGGACATGAACTCTCACTGTACTGTTTGAATTGTGGGAGAAACTGAGATTGTGGCGAGTGGAGATCCCTGGTCGTGCACAAGTCATTCATTGTAAACCGAAATTGCAATAGTTCAATGATCCGTTCAGTCAGATTGGGAGATATTTATTTGAGGATATTTTTTTTGATAAAGAGTTTTGACAGTGGAAATTTGGAGGAATATTTCGATCGAGTTACTTATGGATTTCGGTACAACGGAGTCTAGTTTCCATTCCCCAGGGGGTGATTTTTATTTGAGGAAGTTCAGACGTGAATGTATAGATATTTAATCAATATCGAAATATTTATGAATCGAATGATGAAACCCTTAATGTGTACGTAAATTCACATAAGTATTTGTTTTTTAATTGTTTAAAAAAAGAATTGAATGGAGAATAAGATTTTAACATTGATGATTGTTCATTAAAAGTGTACCATAAATTCTTGTAATTATATACAGAGTAAAAAATCCTGAATATTTATTTGTTTTTTAAAATTAATGGAAAAATCATTGTTTCTTGGATTTTAATTTATTTGAGGTTGCCCACTCGTCTGTTTCTTTCAATAATCGAACAAATCCGGAATGAAAAGTCAAGGAATCGATGTCTGATAGCGACGAATAACAAACTGGAATCGATCAAATTATAAAGTCATTGAGAAATCACAATTTGGCTGCGATCTGTGTTTCTGATTGTTTTTTATTATCACAAGAGACTGTTCGTTGGATGTGAGGTGGCAAAGATAGTAAATGAAAACGATAAAGATAAAAACCTATGAAGTGAAATTTACAATTTTTCTATTCAATACCCAAAGTGTCCCAAGTGGAGCAAATTCAAAGACAGTTCTGTAGTCCAGTGAAAAAAACTGAACGAATGCTGATTCCAAAAATAATGAGCGAGTTTACATTCTTTGGATAATTTTATTTCCTTCTTAACTATGCGACTAGATCGACGCAGAAATAAATTCGCGATAGAAATGAAGAATGTGACAAAGAGGAAAAGAAATGATGAGCGACATAGGCTTCCGCTTTTTCACTAATTCAACTTTTAAAGATGATTTACGAGCGGAAATTAAATCGCCTGCGTGCGTCCGGCAGCCACTTCTAAACTCTCAATCAAGAATTTAAAAAAATCATAGATTGGCTATGAGAATCGTCAGTAGATGGCCAAGATTTTCCTCACAAAAATACAATGTTCGATTTTTACAGCCGGACGATACCAGGTTGTGATCCTATTTTTTAATCTCATGATAAATCGTAAGTTTTAGCCGCTGATTAAGTTTGTATAAGTGTGAGAAATAATTCAAATTACTGAATTAAACATGATGTTAAGTTTTATTCCTTATCTTTCATCATCTGCGAGGATAAACGCTGAAGAATCCTGAATCCTTAAATTTCACTCAGAAGCAATAAACCGATTATTTGGAATAAAATGAGAATGAATAATGTGAAAACCAGGTGAACCTTCAATAATCATTTCAGCTTTTGTTTTTATCGACCTGTTGAGTCTGCTGTGCTTGCAGATATTACATGACCATTAAATGTCTTGTTGAAAACAGAGTTTTCGTTCATTAAACAAAACAGCACGTTCCCCAATCATATTTCTTGATAATTGACACCCGATGGCATTCAAAGCTGTCATCGATGTCTGTTAACCCGAGGATGTGACCAGTCTCCCTCACGTGAATAACATGGATTCTATTCCTCGCCTAAACGACCCACGAACACTGGAGATTTCAATTGAACTGATGGCGAAACAAAAAGGTAAAGCGAGAAGAGAATTGTTCACCTGACGATTAATTCCCCCAATTTCTCATTTAATCTTTAATTTGGTAACAGTTCAGCAGATTATTACTGCCATCGCCACTGGAACATCATTGCGGAATGAATTAATTAATTCCAATCGATTGCGGCCATCTATCCCCGATCTAAAAAATAACCGTCATTGTTACCATTCAATCCATTCCCCTCACCCACATGATTTCCACTCAGAATCGCTACTTGAATAACGGGAATGTGGGTACGGTTTTACAAACCTTGTCCCAAGATTTAAAATGTCAAACGATTGCTCCTTCTATTCAATCCCCATGTTTTATACTTCTTTTCTCAACTCCATCGAGGTTCAGAAACCCCGCGACGCATCCTATTAAAGGTTCAAAAGATCACGTATTCCGATCGTTTGCATTTGCCCTGAAAACTTGGCTGCTAAAAACGATTTTAAAAGATCTTAAAAAATTCAACTGACGACACTGTTGGCCTTTTGACGATTCGAAACACTCCCAGTGGGACAATAAATCGAAGCACGACAGCTTTGATGTTTTCGTCGCTTCTTAGACTCGCTGAAAAATAATTGCATATTTTTCCTTAAGGAGGACAATGAGTCAACGAGGCGGTAACACACGTCAAATGACATTTTTTTATCTCTCATTGATGATGACAACAGCGACCTTTTGAGAGAGAGACGAGACGATGATTTAAGGGTTGAACGGAGCAATGCTCTTCATGGCGTCTGCGTGTCTGCATATCTACAATGAAATCTCGCGGAATCGGAAAATTCGAGACTTCAGCGTGAAATAATCTGCATAAAAATGATATGTTTATGGATATCCGCGAGCAGCGGGGAATTTCTACTCACGATTCTTCGCATTCCGCAATACCCTTGAAGAAGACTTATCAGGATAATTCAGATCTATCCGTCTAAGCCTCCCGGAAATTACCCAACTGACATTGGATCTCAAATATCAACCGATTTTTCCACGTAAGAGGAAAAAAAGGGGCTCTTAAAGGTCTCGGGATGATCCGGATTCTATCTAAAACCTAAGAAAGGAGAACGTCTAGGCAGGATGATACGTAGCCCTTTCGAGCAGCGTGTATGAAGTATCGGAGGGGGACATTTTTTCTCAAACCCACCTTGAATCCTATATAAAGCCCCATGGCTACCATCCCCAGGCTACCAGTCGTGATTTCTACTCGTATCCCGTGAATTTTTTTTCCTCACTCCTGTCGACGATGCCATTTCAAGTGTCTTCTGTTGTATAATTATTTGAACTTTTTTACACAATTTACGTGAGCGCATCGACATGTATCTTCACGTAATAGGATTTTATCTGGTACGTGATTAAGAATTTACGCTAGCCACGAAATTTTTTACGCTTTATTGTAAACACCGACATTAACGCAATCGCATTGACTTATCGGTTGACATGATCCTTGTGCATTGCATCAATGGAGTAATGATTTTGCAACGATTGATATATCTTCATTGAATCCTTAATGTCCGTTTTTAAGTCGTGGGTTAATCAGTAGTGAAAGTGTTCGGTTTGATGGAGACAAACAAAGGAGCCTCTTTTTTTGAGGGGAGGTTTATCGCGGGAAAAAACGCGTTCATTTTTCGAGGAGAAATTAAAAAAGAGAACACTGCGTGAAGTTTTGTAGGAATGCGATTTTGTAGGTCGAATTGGCTTCGGGCGCGGAAAATTGGAGATTTCAATTTAGTGTGACTAAAAGTTTGATTGAAATTGGTAACTGTACTCAAAAACTATTTCGACAATTTACTTATACATGCGTTGGGGATTTTTTAATGTTGAATTTTCGGGTAAGACAAACTCAAATGGTTAATTTTGAATAGTCGGAGACAATTTCGACTTACAAAATCGGATTTCTGAGTGAAAAAAATAGTTAAAAAAAATTACTCGAATAATAAGAAAAATGTTTTTTCTTTGAGGATATCCAAGTATTTTTACATTTTCAATCATCAAATTTGTCAATTAAATAACGTGAGAAATTTTTTAAAACATCATGAATATTCAGCGTTAACTAATTAAATACAAAACAATAAATTAAATTCAATTGATTATTTATAAATTATATATAAAAAATGCTCATGATTTCCAAAAATTAAAATTTCAAATGACTTCATCAATATTTTTCTAAAAGTAAAGTCATTTTTTTCGGATTTAAAAAATGTTTTCTAACGGTTCATAACCGAAATTCAACTTCAGACCTCCAAAGTTTAAATGATAAAATCATTGTGAAATGTCCGGAAACTTGGGGTCAAACGGGGCTCAAATGAAAGCTCCGATGTTCGACTAAAGTAGAAGAGCATTTCACTAGAGAAAAAATAGCCAAAGCCTTGGATATCGTTAATTCAAAAACGATGCAATCGATTTTGTTCGCGTCCTAATCATTTAGATTCGTTAATTGCGTCCATTTATTTGCAAATAAATTGAAAGGTTTTTTAGCTTCTTCTGGGTGTCTCCCATGGAGACAAACTCTCGCCGGGTCAGCGGGCACCCCTCGGAGCAGGAGCCTCCGGTGGATCGGCCCTCATAGCCCCTCTCCGGGGAGGTGCAGCTGACGTTGGAGCTAGATTGGACGTTGGGAGAAGTGGTAATAACCCGCCACTTCCACCTCCGAAACCCGCAGTTTCAGCTAAGACTGAGGATGGGGTCACTAGAGAGGAGACAGAGGAGTTGAAGGAAGTCAACGGGGAGTTGGTGAGAGTCGTCAAGGGAAATTTCGGGTTTGATAGTCCGGAAGGTCTTCCTGTGGCAGTGAAGTAAGTCCTTGAATTTCCAACACTCAACCACATGAGAACAAATTCTATAGAAAAACCTAACGAAATCGATAACAAATTCTAAGGGATTGCCATTGAATTTCTATTGAAAATTCTATCAGTTTTGGACAATTCTTTGAAGAATTCCGCTGCCATTATTAACACATTCCTCAATGTTTCAATCTTTAATTCGTGATCACTCGCTCAACGAGCGCGGCGCCGCCCGGTTTCATTTTTTTTATATTCCATATTTTGTGTTCCTAGACCCTTAAAAATTCTGAAAAAATTAGAGTTCCTAGTTCAATCCTTTTATTAAACATTGAGTTTGTCCGTTTTTGTCTCGGAAAATTCCTTTAGCTAAAAAAAGAAAAGAAACGTCGAACGGATAGAAAAGCCGCGCCGCCCGGTCCGAGCGACAGTGTTGCAATATTCACTGCCACATTTGAAATGCGCACATAGCGGTAATCGTGAAGGTGGCAACAGCGCGCTGTGTGACCCAGCGGCGCTGCGCTACCCGTGCGGCGGATGAAGACAGCGGCCGAGCGCGAGTGGTCGAGGGTTAAAATAAATTGAAGATTCATATGATAAACCCAGCAGATTTCTTTCTATGAAATTTTCTAGTACGCGACAGAATAGTATATTACGTTACAAGTGTGAAAAAATCTTCATCACAATGTCTGGAATCCCCCTTTAAAGTTTCACTTTACGCACAAGTGATGAAATAGAATGGAATGCACAAAATTAATTTAGAGATTGAGTTTCAAAAAAGTTTGTAATTAATTGAGAATGATTTCAAAGGTATCAAGCAGATGAGAATGGAAACAGGGCGAGTTTCACGATTGGAAAGCCTGGAGGTGGTTCTGGAAGACCTGGAGGGGGTTCAGGAGCTGGCGGAAGGCCTGGAGGGGGTTCGGGAGGTGGCGGGAGACCTGGATATGGCGTTGGCGGTGGTGGGGGTGGCCCGCCGACAAAAGGTGGAAAGCCTCCACGTGGGGGTTCAGGGGGAGGTGGAGGTGGCGGAGGGAAGACTGGAGGTGACAGCACTTACCTGCCACCGTCCAAAATGAATCCTGAGAGGGGCTACCTTCCGCCTAGTTAAACCGTTCACGAGAATAATACACAGTCCCTTCAGGACATTTCTTCCTTCTCTCTCGAGTAAAAATTATATTTGACTTTATGACGATACATTTACATGTCTTCAATAATGTTCACTATTATTTTGACAATGATCTTATTTTATTCTGTATAAACGTTCAGATGGAGTTTAAGATCCTCTGTAAGTACTGTAACCGTATGGATTCAATAGCAACGGAAGATGATAATTCTGTTCCGCATTCTTTATCTCTACGATAATGTCAATCTCTGGATACAGGGCATTTGTGGTTGTTGAGTCGAAGTACTTCTTCACTTCGAAGACTAATTTGTAGCGATCTGCTGTCAATGTCGCGTTTGCTATCTGGAGGAGATCCTCGCAGCGTCCGTTTGACAGGGTTTTGCTGATTTAACGGGAAATGAAGAAAAGAGTAATATAATACCAGTGATTTTTAAATTCTATATTAATTGTAATAACAACTCCAATTCAAGTCGACTTGGCTCTCAGCTGAGTTTTTGAGGAATATCTCCGAATCTAAGGGAGATAGCGAAATTTTCGTAATGAGCTTTTTTGTAGCACTCAATTCGCTCTATAAAAAAGGTCCTAACAAAAATGGTGCTATCTTCCCTAGATTTAGAGATATTTATCAAAAACTAATCAACAGTCAAAATCAACGTGAAAAGTTTTACCGCTTCGGTACTGTATTGAAAATATCGAGAAAATGAAAACGTTGAATTGAGGGGAGGTTCACGAGATTGTCTCTGACCAATTAAAATTAGAGATTTGAATTGTTTTATTACAGAAAATTCAGCAAAAAATATCCTCAACCTTCGCATTCTTGAAATAATTTTTCGAATACGATCACCAATTTTCGCCTCTTAATTATGAAAATTGAGGAATGTATTTTGAAGTTCATTTGTCAACAAAAAAATCGTTATTTCAATGGATCTTTATTTTCAAAAATTCCCCAAGAATATCAATTAAAAAGAGGAAATTTCCACAGAAAGAATGCACCAGTAGAATTTTTTGTTACAAATTTTTCCCCGAAAAAAGGAATAGTTTTTCTTCCGGTGTGACCTTTCCTCAATGCCAAACAATAAATTCTCTAGTGTCTCATGATCTTCACTTAAATTTGAAAACATAGATAAGTAACATCAAATAAAAACTTACCTCTCACTAATAAAGCTCCAATTACTTTTAACAAACTTGTACAACTTGATTGGAACGTCTGGCGCTGGGCGGCCAAGAGTAGTGTCCAAGATGTGGGTGGAAATATGTGGCTTGTTCATGCTCAAGAATGTAATCACAATGAGCTACCGGAGTTTCGGACCCTAATGCGCATCATCTGGATGCCTCAAGTCGGAGGTCATCGCAATTCGCACTATCTTATCTCAAGATTCCGCAGAAGGGGAGAAGGGGATGGATAAATCATCGAGTGCGAGAAATGCCTTTATTTCATAAAACCTTAGCTCCAAATACAATTAAATGAAGAACTTTGTACAAACGATACTGAAGAAAATATTGAAGCACTCTCCGCTCCGTTGGGCTCAACCTTACAAAAATAACTCTTATCCAACGAAAATGTTGCGAACGAACTTAATTCTAATCTGATATCGTTAGAAAATTCGAAAGGCCACTGGGCATAGCAGCCCATCATATATTCCGAAAATCTGAAATTGGGATTTAATGAACATAAGTTGAAAAGGTAAAGTCAATTCACCAAGGCATCCACATCATCTGTCAGTGCCCCTGTACGTGGTGTACCCGAATGGACTTAATAGAACCGGTATGTGGTAATTTCCAGTGGGATTCTTCACATCGAAAACAATTTCGATGAATGGGTACAGCGTCTCGATTCTCCTGAGAGTGAAGTATTTGTCGACATCGAAGTGCATTTTGTAACGACCAGCAGTGAATGCAGTTTTCCCTGTGTTTACGAGGTCTGTGCAACGTCCACTTCCACTGGTGGTACTGCAGCAGACGATAAAATTCAATTTTTCATTAATTAATTAAGCAATCAAATTTTTTTATTTCATAAAGAATTTTCACTCAATCCTTTGGTCAAGAAATATTCGATTCTTCTCAAAGGAAACTGACAGCATGACTATCTATTTGACCTCTTTTGGCTTGGCCTTTCTTTATTTCATGATTTTCTGTAAATTCCCCATAGGAATCGTATTCCTTTAAAAAATAGTGCCTTTTCCCAAAAATTTTCGTTTTTGTTTTTCAAGAAGATCTTGAGTGTTTATCGAAAATCGTAAGCATTCAAAAAATTTCGATTCTTTTTCAAAATATAGTATCTCCTTTATATTTATAAAAAATTTAGTCCACCAACCCCAATTAATTATCAATGAATTATCAATTAACGTTCTTTCGTGTATAAGATGCAAATTTGTTTATTTAATTTTGTCAAAGCTACTGCAATTAACCTTTCTCAATTATCAAAAATGTAAATTTCATGTTCCCCTACCATTATAAAAATTACAGAATTTTCCTCGAACATAAAAAAATTAGATTAAAAAAAAAACTAAAACAAAGACTAAAACTAAAGAGTTAAAACCAAAATAAAGAGATGAAAAACAATAATTGAAACGTAAAAAATACCTCTCATTCAAGAACGTCCATCTTCCATCCATGAGCTTGTACAAGCTGACTTGGAGTCCAGTAACAGGAGTCCCCTTGCTCGTATCCAAAACATGCGTTGAAATGCAAGGATTCTTCACGACATCAACCTGCTTCTGCGCCTCCTGCTTCTGAACCTCCTGACCGCTCTGCACACTAGTGCTAGCCCCCGTCCCACCTGAATTAGGAGCAGCAGCTCTCTTAGTCCCACTCTTGGGAGCCAGTGGTCTGTGATTAACAGTCTTGGATCCTGCCATCACCAGAGCTGGCAGATTTCCCTTGACCTTGCTCAGAACGAATTGCGCCCCCCCACCAGGAAGTTTAGAGGCATTAAGAGTGACGGCCTTAGCAGCATTCAGTGTCACTGTTTTGTTATTGCTAGTGGAAATGGTGACTGTGTTGCCTGCTTGCAAGTTTATCCCAGCGAGATCTGAACTGTTGATTTTATAAGCGAGAATTTGCGGCTGCTGAGTGGTCTGTGCAGCTGAAGTCTCCTCAGCATGTTGATGAACACGTTTTATCTTCATTTTTTCCTGTCTCTCGTCATCACTGCCACCGCCTTCGTCGTTCTTATCAGGGAGAATAGTCGTTTCACTCTCGACCTCCATGTCCAGTCCCACTGTTTCGTGTTCTTCATTCTGCTCGAGGTAGTCCTGATGTACGTGGGCCATCGCCTCTGCGAGGGCATCTCTCCTGGGGTAATGCTCCAGCTTGATTTTCTTGGGCGATGGCTCCTCGTCACCAGACGTCATCTTCACGCTCGAGTTGTCTGCTTCCTCCTCTTGACTCGCCTGCACATCGTTCTGATCGTTCGTTTCCTCCTCTTCCTCTTCTTCTTCGACTTCTAGACTCTCAACTACGTACTCGAACTCCTCGTTCTCATCGTCATCCTCGTTGGCCAGACTTTTGAGAGAACCCACTACTGTTACTTCCTCGAAGCCTGACTCGGTTTCAGAGACTTTATCTGGATTATCTGGGTTTTCTCCGTTATCTGGGTCGTCTGAGTGAGTGCCTTTTTTTGCGTTCTCTGTCTGGGC
The DNA here is from genome assembly GCF_001412515.2 of Diachasma alloeum. Taxonomy (NCBI): domain Eukaryota; kingdom Metazoa; phylum Arthropoda; class Insecta; order Hymenoptera; family Braconidae; genus Diachasma; species Diachasma alloeum. The sequence goes on from NW_021680349.1 coordinate 3,065,311, forward strand.
CAGGAGGGCTGCTCGCTGATGCTTCATTGTGCATGTGTGCTTCAAGAGGGAGAGACGGTGGGCGTGGAGGTTCTTTTTGCAGTAGATGCAGAAGGCACGGGTCGGTTGTGAGGCCACTGATGTCAACCATCCTGGAATGATTGATAATTATTTCATGGGTTTTGATTGTTCAAGAGATTTTTCTTGAAGACTTGAGGTTTTAAGGATGTTCGACACCCTTTTAGCCAAAATTGACGTTGTTTTCATTTTTCTGGCAAATTATCGATGGGAGTGACGTGAAAAAATATAACGATTTTGTGGTTTGTCATTCTTTAATGGCTCACGAAGTTGCGTAGTGGTGCGATAATTTTCATGCGTTTTTTCTACAGTTTTGTGATTCTTTTTAAAAGTTTAGAGAAAACGCAGGAAAATGTTCGCACCACCTTAAA
>NW_021680349.1:3066224-3175702 GCF_001412515.2 Diachasma alloeum
TTAAGGATGTTCGACACCCTTTTAGCCAAAATTGACGTTGTTTTCATTTTTCTGGCAAATTATCGATGGGAGTGACGTGAAAAAATATAACGATTTTGTGGTTTGTCATTCTTTAATGGCTCACGAAGTTGCGTAGTGGTGCGATAATTTTCATGCGTTTTTTCTACAGTTTTGTGATTCTTTTTAAAAGTTTAGAGAAAACGCAGGAAAATGTTCGCACCGCCTTAAAATTTCGTCAGTCATTAAATAATGACAAAACGCAAAAACGTTATATTTTTTCACGTCAATTCCATCATAAGTTTGCCAGAAAAATTAAAAAAACGTGAATATTGGCAGAAAGGGTGTAGAACATCCTTAATATAATTGAAGACAGTTTACGGGGCACTCCATGACAAATCGGTCAACCCATGACCCGCAACCTATAGAAAGTGAAGGAAACTGAGAAAACTATCCCATTTTTTCAGAATTTATTTTCATGCTTTTCCGTTTCTTTCACATAACTTGCGTGCAAATCGATCGATTTTTATTTATCAGGCACCAAAATGTTTCATGCTACTGTTCAAATGTTGTAGGATAATAGGATATTGCGCGCCAACGGCTTAGTCATGTTTTCCGCGCTCGAAGTGCAAATGCTGTTTTTTAACACTTCTGCAAAGGAAAGATTGGATTTTGCTTTTCGATGAGCGGGAGGAAAGCGAATACTTCACACTCTACGGTCTTACGATGTTCTTAAAAAACGAATACGTGGTAGACTGATAAATTACGAACACTGTGAATTTTTTGTCAAATTTTATAGTACTTTCAGCGATATTCAACTTTAAAAAATGGAAATCTTATGAAATCATTTATTTGATTCGAACAATTAATTAACAAATAACTTTTTATATGGTTCAAACAGTCATTGTTGCCTTAATTAACAACATATGAGGATAGAAAAACTTAATAAGTTGTGAGAATGCAATAAATCAAGTCATTTAGAATTTTTTCCGAAGATCCATCGGATGGTATTATCTGTAGTAATACCCCGAGAGCTTCAGAATGATCGGGTATTTCCCGATAGCGCGAGGGATTTCCCTACAAAACTTGACACGATCATTTGTTTGCAGGAAAGGTTGAGTGAAATACCCGATGCATTTTGAAGCTCGAGGGGTATTTGGAGGATAAATTTTTGGTTGGTATTATCTTGATATATACCTTAACCTCCCTAGCTTATAGAGACAAAATTCTTTCTCTCGGGCAAAAAGTACTGATTAGTGTCCGCCCAAAGGCGGAATGTCAGTATTTTTTTCCCCCAGGAACAACTTTTCACCCTTGAGCGAAAAGTAAGGGAGAATGGGGTAAAACGGCCCCTTTTAACTTTCTTGTGATTCTCATAACTCTCAAACAAATTCATCAATTGAGATCAGTCTAGGCTCACTCTAAAGGGGAAGAAGTGTACTTTCCATGGAAAAAAAAAATTCCATTTCATTTCAAATTGAATGAGCTGTTGACATTTTTGAAAAAATCAAAAGAGGCAGTTTTACCCCACTCTCCCCTATCCACTTTTCTCCCGCTCATCAGAAAATAAAATATAAACTTTCCGTTGCAGACGTTTTGAAATAATAGATTTTTAACCTAAGGAGGTAAAATAAGGGGATCGTGCCCACGAGCGGAATTACCTGGTAAGGTTCTTTTATTTTGGATAAGAGTCCTTTATTTGAGAAGCTCGCCTTTGATTATTTATCATCTCCTAAACTGCGTAGCACAGCTAATTTGCATTGTTTAAATAGCTGGGGACTATTACAAACATTATCGATAAAAAACATGGGGACAATCTTAAGAAAAACGTGTTTTCTAGGGATATACCTTAAAAAATAGCATGTGCACGTCAAATGTCAAAAACATCACTTTCCGCACTAGGTCCACACTATACAATTAATCTAAAACCATTCCGGATAATTCGAATGTGCGTAATTCATGCAGCATGCAAAATCAAATGATTCCACCAAATTATCATTACCTTTGAAATCCGGCATTTGTTCCCACTCTTTTCTGTATCTTTGCGTATACACACGTGTTTTAGCGTGACTTATTTTACCAGTTGGTGTGAGTTTCGGCGGTATTGAAAATATACCATCAGCAAGTATGGTCTGATTACCATCAATTATTTCCACCGTCATACCCTCCTTCTCCATTTCATCCATGATTATCACAAATCAGCGAATTATCTCGTAACTATAACTTTTTCCACGAAATTGAACCGAAAATATCCAAGAGAAAAAATTGATAAACACAAAATCACCAAATAGTTGTTTTTCCCGAGATTGAAAATACGACTAGCCGTAATTGCTACTAGCGAAGCTAACTCCCTAGCAAAATGGCTGTGGAGTGGCGTTCCTTTTTGGGGCTTTGAGGCTTCTGGAGGAAAATGGAGGTGACTTGCACACGCGTCACAGTGGCGTCGCTCTCGCACCGAATCCCCGAGTTATCGCTAATTATCGAGATTCTTGGGTACTTACCAGGTACACCGTGTCGCCTGCAACACCTCCTATCATTCTCCTCTTCCAATTAACCAGAATTTCACGCTGAGTGGTAATTGTCACCAACTAAACTGCACTAATACTCGTAAACCGGAGATACAAGACGGAGAATGACAAAGAATGGGCCCGCAACTTTTCCTACGCTACTGTTCTCCCCCAGACGATGCAAAATGGTGGATCGCAAACACATGCGCGCGCAGAACTTCGGAATTGCGGGAACTCGATCAATTGTAAATGTAATCGCGATACCAAAACTTTTTCAGCGAATTTTCCGTTCAATTGCAGTTGAATTTTACCAAATACTTTCCTTCTATTGCGAAGTAATTGCCAAGACTGAGGAAATCCTCATCGTTGTGGCGTCATCTCTGGGACTTTTCGTGAATTAAAAAATGGAGAGTGTCAGTGGCACGATAGCAGATGTCGCGGATAGCGTAATTTCGAGAAAGTAAATTATTTTTTTCTTTCATCAGCAATTTATTCTTGCAATCGTTGAATATACGATAAGTGCATACGTCACATATGGACTACGTGAATTCGAATGACATTAGCCAGTGTTGCTGGCAATCAACAGCATCACAAGTATCTAGTGTTGTTGGATAAAATACAAGTGTTTTTAACAAGCATGTGAGATCGTGAAAACTGGAGGTGAGGGTTTACTGTCTTCCAAATTATTTTTTATTCACATTTTTCTTCATTATATTTTTTAAAGGTTTCTCTGTGATCCTAACCTGTTTCTCTTCGTTTTCACAGATGAATTGTGTTAAAATACTTCGGAAGGATTACCTAAGACCTGTCAATCTGATATTGAAGGCGAAATACTCTCGCAGGTCAGCGAAAAGCACGAGTTCGTATAAACTGATAAAATCGGATGGGATTAATGCAGATATCGAGAATAATGAGTTCGATGCGAATCCAAATTGGGAGCTGTTTGGGCCCAGGGGGTTCAGGTTCTATCTGCCAGGCAGCACGGGCCCAGGGTGGCTGGATCAGTCCACAACAGCTCAAGTCGAGACACGGTCAATAGTGATATGCAGCGACGATGAGGAGAGGAATGATAAGAATCAGAGGGATGTGAAAACTAGTAGGAATAATGATGAGCCTGTTCTACACTGTGTGGCGCAGGAGTGCCCAATATTACTGAGGAAAGGAATTCTGGAGCTGTTTCCTGGGTGTGTGGAAGCTGCATCACCACAGCTCACTATTGTCACGATTACTCAGAAACTCAACCCCAGGATGGCCAGGTGGAGCAAAGAAACTGAGACTGAGAGATTAGCTAAATTTGTAAGTTTTTTTGGTGGTAATGAATGTTTTTATTTTACATTGGTTAATTTAATGACAGAATCAGGGGAATTGGAGAGATAATAACAACAGATCCTCAATAATACTCAAGAATTAATCATTTGGAACTCGTTCGAGTTTGTTATGAGCAATAATTTAGTGTTGTAGTGGTCGAAAATCAAATTTTTTCACTCATTCTGATTTTTCATGGTAAATTATGCAAAAACTGCTCATGACAGAAAATCTACTTGTCGTTTTACACAAATTTGTAACTGTGCAGATGAGAATCGGAAGATATTCATCTATTAATTTACAAATAAAACTGTTTTCTACGTAATTAATTAACGTTTTCATCTTCAGATTGATGAATTTAATGGAAGAATCAGGGACCTTTGAGAGACACTAACAATAAACCGTAAATAAAGTTCTCTCCATATATATTTTTTTGGATCACAATCCAAGAATGAATAATTTGGCACTCGTTCAAGTTTGTTATAAGCAATAATCAAGCATCGTAACGATCGTTGATTGTGATCGGAATGAATAATGCAAATTGACGAGAACGTTGGCACTATTTTTTTTCTTGAAAATCTATTCTTTCACTCATTTTGATTTTTTTACTGAAAATCGTGCAACAACTACTAATGCGATAAAATCTACTTGACGTTTTACCACGTCACTACCGAGAATCTCCGCGGCTATTCAATCATGATGAGACTATCAAACTTTCGTGCGGATATCGGATTAATCATCAATTGTCAGTAGAAGATTGATTATTCCTCGAATATTCAGCAGTCTGAGTTTGTCGTTTATGGATGGACGAAAGAATATTAATAATTCTTTAAGGGTTCCTGTAATAATGACGAGATAATCGATTCTATTGAATTTTATATGAATGTCTCTGGTGAATCATTGATTATATTCAGTAAATATCAATATTTCTTTCAGATTTCTGATACATTTTATGGAGATTTTTATCACATCACAATTCCACTGAAATTTCAAGGAATTTCGTCATTGAAAATTTAAAATTTAATGGACAATTTGATGGAAATTGTTGAATTATTCCACAAAGATGAATAGAAATCCGAAACGTTCACGGGAATAAATTCTCAAATGTTTAATTAATTGAAAATTCTACGTGATTTGGGACTAAATACTTGATACTAAATATTCCTGCTCAAAATTTTGAAATTTCATTGAATTTCCGCTGAAATTTAAGCTTTCATGATTTTGTCCCCCTAAATAAAATCCAATGTCATCCCCTTGAAAACTCCTACCAAACTGTCCTCGAAATTTCAATTTTCCTTTAACAGTGCATTAAATTCTCAAATTTTGCATCAAACCTGTCAAATTGCAGTTCCTCCTAGCGGCCTCTGACATCTGCACGAAATTGAAAATGTTTGGATACTGGGCAGATTTTATAAACCCATTCAGTGGCCAGCCTTATCTCAATCCCTACAAAAACGGTACACTCTACAAGACTGACGAGCGTTTCCGTTGTTTGGGATTTAAAGTCGATAAAAAAAACGCATGCAAACTCATATCGTATGAAAACAGTGGATCACAGTTCATTGGTATGTATCTCCAGTGGGGTGGTTCTTAAACGTCTCCTTCCCAACTTTTTTAAATATTTGAAGTATTTATTAAACATTAAAACTACTATCTCAGGAAATTTTTATTTTTATTTCCAATGTTTTTGCACATGGAACATTGACAACATTGACAACCTTGTTATCAGATACAATGTTTTTTCCACACGGTAAGTATAATATATGTCATTATTAAATTAAAGTGAAATTACTTGCGTCTCAGAAAAATTGAAAATAAAAAATTTACTGAGATGGTACTTCTAATGTTCAATAAACACCCAAAATTTAATATTTTTCGCTATATAATAGCCGCGGGAAACAAATAAAATACAAAGACAGTTAAAATCGGATGTTATTTGATTTTTATTATTTTTTTTCATTGTGTGGAGATGATCTAGCGCAACAGTAAAAAAATCGGAAAAGGGACGTTTAAGAACCCTAATGTCCATTCGTATTCTCAATTCTCACTTCTCAACATTTGTTCTCTTCAAATTGCAGGAAGCCTCTACACAACTGCCCCATCGAGTACTGAGTTCCTTCGCGATGTGATGCAAGGCTTGTCCGACCACTGACGAAGAGACTCTCCTTGCCTCGTCAAATGCATCACTAGGAAAACAGTGTATAAAAAATAATAGGAGTGTATAAACTATTTTTCTGGATTCAAAACTAAAACCAATAGCCCTCACATTGTAATATCCAACAGAATTAACGATGCATTATCCTGCGAGAGCAATATACTATTGGAAATTAGACCTAGAACTTTGAATTTTCCTGCGACTGCAGCACTACTCTTTAATGTGCCCCCATTTTACGGATATGTCACCCAACTTGAATTCTCCTTTCCACGACGTTCAAATAAAAATTTATCCTGAATGAAGTTGGACACGGCGATCCTGAAATAGCGTCAATATAATCGTAATCACATCCCCGAGACCATAACAATGATACCTCAGATATTCATTTTATCTCCACGAAACGTTGGACACTTGGATTTTATTGATCCAATGTGTATTTGATGGTATTGCCAGCCAATTGAAGGCAGACAGGCAGTGTTGGCTTGTGAATGTCCTCGGTTTTCATTCGTGAAATTCAATTTCACTGGGGAGAGATGGAAAAAAAATGAAATTGCAGTTGAAAAAGGAATAAAAGGGAGTTGTAAGAGAGACAAGTTGTTGTCTGATCCACACTGAATACGTCCGCTAGACCGTTACAACTTAATAACGTTTATCGATAGGCTTGGTCTCGATTACTCAGGAGTGATAAACGGTAATCGGTTCAATGCAGGAGGGAGGGGGCCGATAGCTATCTAGCGACTAGAGCTTGGGGAAATAGAAAAAAAAATGTTGGGTAAAAAACAAACCGCAAATCAAGTGTTCAGGGTTTTTCACGTGAGATAACGTCCCGAAGGAGTTTGAAACATCGATTTTTCGTTCCACTCTGATGGGAATCATTGGGGAATGTTTTCTCGAATACTAAAAATATATCTGTGGTTTCATAAAATGGGGGTCTGTTTGGAAACCAATACTTTATGGATGATACATTTTTATTCCTCAAATAGAAAGTATATTTTAATTTTTCACTGTTGCACGATGGAGCCTGTGGCTGAACGGTCGAAATGCGTATTGGGGGATGAAAATAGTTCAGCGAATTGGAAAAGCTGTTAAATTTTTGCGGTGGACAACTGAATATAATTTGTCAGGGGTTGATTTCAAAAATGCCCCAACGGAGAATGGTTCCCACAGGGTGGGAATGTTGTTACGGAATTGAATGGCTCAATCTATCCTCTTCCCCTCTTTTGTAAAATTGAAGAAAGTTGATTGTCATTCTCTAATGTTTGGGAATAACTTCATGTTGGATTCATCTTTCCATGATTTTACGATTGATTCTGCAGACCTGTCAATAAATACGCCCCTTCGATTAGTCACGAGTTATTACTTAATTGAATACCACAATTTATTTGTGGTTTCAAAAAATGGGGTTCAGTTTGCAAGCCAATTTTTTACGACTGAAACATTTTTATTCCTCAAATAGAAAACTGTATTTTTCATTTTTCACTTTTGCACGGCGAAACCTGTGGCTGAACGAACAAAATGTGTACTGAGGGATGAAAATTGTTCAACGAATGGGAAAAGCCGTTAAATTTTTGCAGTGGACAGCTGAATATAATTTCTCACGTGTTGATTTTAAAAATGCTCGGGAGGATTTTGAAACTTATCGATTTTTCTTCCCACTCTGATAGGAATAATTAGAGAATGTTTCTCGCAGATGAAAATGGACTTATGATTTTATAAAATGAAGTTTAGTTTACAAGCCAATTGTTTACGACAGAAATATTTTTATTCCTCAAACAGAAAACTATATTTTTCATTTTTCACTGGTAAACGAACAAAATGCGTATGGAGGGATAAAAATTGTTCAACGAATGGGAAAAGCCATTAAATTTTTGCTGCGGACAGCTGAATATAATTCCTCACGGGTTGATTTAAAAAATGCCCCGAAGGATTTTAAAACTTATCGATTTTTCGTCGCACCCTGATGGTAATCATTGAAACATTTCTCACATACAGAAAATATATCTGTGGTTTTATAAAGAGGGATTCAGTGTACAAGCCAATTTATTATGATTGAAACATTTTTATTCCTCAAACAGAAAACCATATTTTGATATTTCACTGTTGGACGATGAAGCCTGTGGCCGAACGATCAAAATGCGTATTGAGGGATGAAAATTGTTCAACGAGTGGGAAAAGCCATTAAATTTTTGTGACGAACAGCTGAATATAATTGCTGAGGGGCTGATGTTAAAAATGACAGGAAAAGTTTCTTTCATCCGTTAAAAATCGTACACGCATTTCTATGAGAAACCATAAAAAACTGGGCTTAACATGGGCTTTCTGGATTGACCCAGAGTTTTTATGGATCATAAATGGATTTTTTATGGCCCACGTTTCCCTACGTACGAGGACAGAACAACAGGAAGCCTCGGACATCGTAGTCGTAGGAGGATAGTAAATCTGGACTACAGCCTCGACAGATGGGGGGGAGAATTTTAGGGGATGCTAGAATGCTAAGGCAGTGTGGTATTATCACGGAAACGTCGTTGCATCCATAAGCTACAGTGGCTCGTATCCTGTCGGTTTTCACCTATTGTTGCGAATTGAATTGCTGTTGCTTGTCATAGTGGGATACTGTTGGCAAGCTGATAACTATTATGATGTCGATACTCAGACCTCAGAGCACTCCCCCACCCTCGACACTCCCAATCTACATCTGGATACTCAATGTTTCCGTTCGGAAACTAGTCGAACGTATTCTCCTGCAGAACAGAATTAAGCCAACAATTTACCATTGATGTGGAGATTAAACGCTACGAGCCACTGATTTCGACTATTCAGAAGAGAAATGTTGTCGTTTAAAGTGCGTGCGGGGTGGAGCGACGACTTTTTTCTACGGAACTGTTGGATAGCGATTTTTTGTATTCATTAGTTTTTGCAAAATCCAGAGAGGTCCCATTATTTACAATTCGCATCGATAATATTCCGCACATTTGAAGCCCGACGCTAGAGAATCTTAAAGAAAATAATTTATAATTTATTTAAATGAGAATTTCCGAGCCAAAAACGGGAATATCTCGGAAAATAAAATCGACGCTGTGGGCTCTTTTCGAATGGAGGCACACATATTATTAGAAAATGGGATTTTATTGGTATATATCTCCAGTCTTACACTTTGAAATGCCCCAAATTCGATTTCTTAGATCAATATTTTTTTATCTTAAATGAAAACTTTGTCATCGTTTAAGTTAAAGTTTTGGAGTTTTTCCAATCGAACGCTTTTGTCTGCAAAACAGAATTGAACCCATAATTCAGCGTGGGTGTGGGATTTAAACGTTCCGAGCCACTGGTTTGAACTATTCAGGAGACAAATGTCGGTTAAAGTTGGGGCCGCGGTGGAGGGGCCACTTTTTTTGGGAGGACAGTTGGATAGTGACTTTTGGTCTTTAATAATTTTCGTAAATTCCATTACAATTTACATACGCATATTATGGTTCAGAAGTCATTAAAGACTCATGTACGAGAGATTATGACAAAGATGATTCAAAGATGATTTCCGTTATGATCGAAAAAGTCCGAAAATGCAATTTTCAAATCGTGTCCGTATCTATGTGTGTATGACATGAATGAAAATTCAATTCATACATTAATTCTTCGAGTTTTTGATTCATTTTTTTAAAATTACGTCTGAATGTTCAACAGAATGTTCTCGTCTTCAGAAAATAATTAAACCAACAATTTACCATTGGTTGTCATTTAACGTTGGGTTCGCGGTTGACAGAGAACTTTTTTTCGAAGTAAAAGTTCGATGGTGACTTTTTGTATTCATTAATTTTTGAAAATTCCGGAGAAGGTCCATTATTTCGAAGTTGACGTCCACCTTTACAATTTACATAAGCACATTATCGGTAAAAAAGCCATTAAAAACTCACGTACGGGAGAACATAAAAAAGATCAACCCATTATGATCGAAAAAGTCCGAAAATGCAATTTTCAAACCGTGTTCGTATCTATGTGTGTATGACATGAATGAAAATTCAATTCATACATTAATTCTTCGAGTTTTTGATTCATTTTTTTTTAATTACGTCTGAATGTTCAACAGAATGTTCTCGTCTTCAGAAAATAATTAGCAATTTACCATTAGTTGTCATTTAACGCTGGGTTCGCGGTTGACAGAGAACTTTTTTTCGAAGTAAAAGTTCGATGGTGACTTTTTGTATTCATTAATTTTTGAAAATTCCGGAGAGGGTCCATTATTTCGAAGTTGACGTCCACCTTTACAATTTACATAAGCACATTATCGGTAAAAAAGCCATTAAAAACTCACGTACGGGAGAACATAAAAAAGATCAACCCATTATGATCGAAAAAGTCCGAAAATGCAATTTTCAAACCGTGTTCGTATCTATGTGTGTATGACATGAATGAAAATTCAATTCATACATTAATTCTTCGAGTTTTTGATTCATTTTTTTTTAATTACGTCTGAATGTTCAACAGAATGTTCTCGTCTTCAGAAAATAATTAAACCAACAATTTACCATTGGTTGTCATTTAACGTTGGGTTCGCGGTTGACGGAGAACTTTTTTTCGAAGTAAAAGTTCGATGGTGCCTTTTTGTATTCATTAATTTTTGAAAATTCCGGAGAGGGTCCATTATTTCGAAGTTGACGTCCACCTTTACAATTTACATAAGCACATTATCGGTAAAAAAGCCATTAAAAACTCACGTACGGGAGAACATAAAAAAGATCAACCCATTATGATCGAAAAAGTCCGAAAATGCAATTTTCAAACCGTGTTCGTATCCATGTGAATATGTCCCGAAAGTTTTTTTCTAATTATACGCTAATGAATCGATAGAAGTTAATCATTGTTTATCTCAAACGGAGGTACTGCCCCCCTGTCCATCGACATGAATGAAAATTCCATTCATATATTAATTCTTCAAGTTTTTAAATCATTTTTTTCAAAATTACGTCTGAATGATCAACGGAATTTACTCGTCTTCAGAATATAATGAAACCAACAATTTACCATTGGTGTGCGGTTTAAGCGTTACGGGCCACTGATTTCAACTGTTCAGGAGACAAATGTTGTCGTTTAAAGTTGGTTCCGCGGTTGAGGGAGAACTTTTTTTCGAAGCAAAAGTTCGATGTTCACTTTTTGTATTCATTAATTCTCGCAAATTCCAGAGAGGGTCCATTATTTCGAGGTTGACGTCGACCTTTACAATTTACATAAGCATATTATTGTTAAAAAGCCATTAAAGACTCGTGTATGGGAGAATATAAAAGTGATAGATAATGGGAGTGGGGAATTGCGTTGGAGTTAACGAGCGGGCGAGAAGAGGTGAGTTTGCTTGGAGGGGTATTTCTCGTTTGGGTAGGAGCCAATTGCAAGACTGAGAGAAAGGATTAACAGAGTTACACCCTCCCTGAGGTCTTAACCCCGTTCTAACTCACAATTTCCTGTCCCTCTCTCACACTTTTTAGTTCAACTCCGCAGTGAATCATTAGTAGAGTTGAAAAACAATTAAAACTAGTTTTGCAATGCGGCCGTCATTGTCCTTGTCTTTTTGGCTCGTGTCATGGCGAATGAAAAGTTTCTCCTTGTTTCCGAAAACTCAACGACGAATCGAGCCTTCTGCACTCTGGGTAATTTTGTACTTTGTAATGAATGTGTAATTACGCTCGGGGGCTTATCAGAAAATTAATTCACTTTTCAATCTACTGCATTTTCTCGTGATTTTTCGTTGGTTTGTTTTAAATTTGTAAACTTACTGGCGCCTGAATAATTGCAAAAAATCATATCTAATTATCACTCAAGTTAAATGTTGTGAAATATCAATATCGTTTTTCAACATTTTTCTTTCGTAAATAAATAACGGAACGATATCGTGTAAAAAAAATTGTTGACTTTTCAAATTTAATGAAAAAAATTGAGAATTTAGTCTTTGATTATCTTGGAAATGTTGATTTTGACGGAAGACCCGGGGTTGATTAATTATTTTTCAACATGTCATCATCAAAAAACCTAAACGGTTATGAAGAGATCTCCGTAGAACCGAGCGAAGCGACTAAAATAATGTATGAATGAAATATTGTGTGTCACACGGCGATAAAAGTATTGTCTCACTCATCTCTCTATATTATAAAAATCCAAATCGACTTTTGTTGATGAAAATTTAGTGCTCAAAATTAAGACTTCAAAATTAAGGGTCAGAAATGAAGGGTCACGAGAGGTATAATGAGGGTCACAAGGGTAAGAATAAGGATCATGAGGGTCATATGGGAGTTGGCGAGCGGAGCGAGGGGGGGCGTAGCCCCCTAGTATAATTATAATGTCACATTCATCACAAATGTGACAAAATAATATATTGCGTCATCAGGAGATAAAAATATCATCTGACAAATGTGACTTTATAATCCGAGCCCAAGGCGGGGACTATAATCACATAAGTCAGGTTTTATCGCCGAGTGACATACAACATTTCATGCCACTGGGCTCGAAAACCGCGATCTAACTGAGCGAAGCGAGGTCAGAGTCGCGTTTTATCGGGCCTAGTGTCATAACAAGAATTATAATTACGAATCTAATCGAGTTTTCTAGAGAATTCTCTGCAGTTTTGAATAATTTTCCATTTTTTAACGCACGGAGAGAAATATTCAATAAGAATAACGTATTTTCCGTAATTCCAGAGTGAAATGTGGTTGTAGGACATTTTATGAAACTGTCACATAATTTTACCTGAATTTCCTGTGAAAAATTACGATACCGTCTCTTAAATTTTCTGAGTCGATTGCGTAATCGGTGAGCAAATTGTGAGTTCCGTAATTTTTACTGAACATTTCTCTCTGCGGCAAAGCTCCGTAAATTATTTTTCCACATTGAGATGTTTTATTTTGGGAAAAATTCAGTTTTCCCGGAGGACTTATTTTATTACTCTCAACTACTCAAGATTCCGTCAATCAGTCAGGCATAATCGCCCCCGAGATGTTCGTGCGAATATGCTATTGTCGATTGTCCACAATACGTAGCATTCCGATCACTGAAAGTACATATACGAAGGAATTGGAATTGACAAATATTTTACGATTGGACGCAGGTGGCATTCCTATTGGTGTATTTTTTCTCCCTCAATTGCGCCTCCATAAAAAGGTTGACGACGTCGACTCTCCATGAGGGGAATGAAATAACTAGAATACGAATAGACAACACACACCCCATTATTCCTTTTGATTTTTTTCCTCCTTCTTTTATTATAAAACAATGAATTTTTAAATTATCCAACATAGACTACAAAAAATTGATCACACATTACGGATCATACAATCGTTCATTACTCACTAGTAAGGGTATTCTCGGAATGTTCTGTAATCTCATACAATATATAATTTGTGGCCATATTCTTATAGTGCAGACACCGTGGATTTACAATTTGACATTTTTGATAATTTAAAATGTTAGATAAGTGCATGTTATGTTGGAGAAACAAAAACGAGAATTATCGGTATTTCATAATCACTTTGAATTCTCATTTCTGTTATTTGCCATCGAATATGTGAGAAATTGATCGTACGTTTCTCTTGATTAACAGTTCTCTACAAATTCAAATAAATTTATTCCCATTCTTCCGCTGGTTTGCGCCATTGAAAGATGAATGTACATATTGTTTCATTCCACGATATGGATAGCGTGTGTGAAACGAGATACGAAGAACGCGAGAATGCAAATAATCGATGAAATTTTGGATTGTTCCTTGAATTGCAGATGTATCCCTCACGCAGAACAAAACGATTGATCGATTTTATTAACTCTCCACACGTTTTTATTTATCAATAATTCACACAAATTTCATTGGGAAGGGTTTGTTGAAAAATGATGCGAATTCCACGAGAAATTACTCTCTCGCTTCGACATCATCGAAATTCATAATAACTACTTGTTCCGCTCACCATTTCCTTACGGACAATGTTTGTTTATATTTTGTTTATTCAAACGATTGATTTTTGTCAATTTAATTGTTTCAATTGTTCCGCGATGACGCAAAATGTCCGCTTGGACTACTAATATATCAATAAAATTTATCGTACGTATTAGTTCACTATTAAGAATATCCTCCCACCTAGAGTACTAAAATTCATTGGAACATTGGTCAAAGCTTTGCGCCATTTCGGTCATGATTTTTTCGACGCTATTTGTTACTTGAGATTTCTTTATCAATTATCATTAATTTTTTTTTGTTCACACAGTTCGGCGTTACCTTGACATTATTCACTATTATTATTGTTATTTATCATTTATTTAGGAACACAAAACGAGTTGGTATGGACACAGAGAATAACATGATTTTTCATCTAGACAAATTCAATAATTCAATCATCATTTCATATAATCTAAATCTCCCTGGCTGATAAAATTCGACGGACATGCGAACGTAAATAATTCGCTATTAAAATGATATTTCAATTGTCTTTAATCTTTAAATTCGCTAGAGTTCTATGAATAATTCAACATTTTGATTATGACATTTATCATCGAAACATGTAAATTAGTTTCGCTCATTTCGATATTCATTTCCCCTAGCTCTCCTAGTCTTTTTTCGACATGCTTTCATGTCATTAATAATTAATGCTGATGGTTTCCATTAATCAAATAGCAATTTACGTAATGAAACGTGAGATCCAACGAATCGGAGATTTTTTCATTTTGTTATTTGTCTCATTATTTTTTTTGCCACTCCTACGAATGATATAATTAATGACCGAGTCTGAAATTCCACTCAATGCCATACATCTCCGTAATTAAAGTAAAATAAGATAACAATTCTATATTTACGAGCTTTATGCTAACGAGTAGAGATATCTTTTTATTCCCAAGTAAATAGTTTCTTCAATGAAAATTCTCCTTCAAAGAAATGAATTGTTCTACTGATTATTATGAGTAATAATGGAGATTGGGAAATAATTGCGAACTCGAAGAGGTTCTTAGACAGTCTTGGGGAGAACAAGGTAACACTCGAACACGAGATGATTATTCTCTTCAAAGGGGCCACTTGAGTATTGAACATCCAGATATTTTTGGTTTAATTTTTTTTGTGCTGAATGCAAAGACATTTGTTTTCAATCTCACTTGCTGTTAAAATTATAGCACTGAAATAACGATCGTGCGAAGTACTTGTCTGTTGTTCCATTGCACTATGATTGCTGATTGCATTTTCACAGAGACAAAATTCAAGTGGAAAATATCATGATAACCGAATAATTGCGGAATGGAGAGTGCAAAGAGCGCACGCAAAATATTAATTGAATGCACTCTTCAGCGGGAAACCAGAGAGAAATGAATGATCTCCAATCTCTCCAGAAAATAAATTGAAAATTTCATCCAATGAGTTTTTCATCGAATTAACAGGCGACTTTTCCCCTTGAATTTTCCCTCGAAAAAAAATAAATTATCGATTTAATGACCCAACATACGCGACGCATTTATGCAGTTGGCTATTTATCAACGACTTATAATCTAATGGACCTCGTGTGGGTGTCAATAAATTGTCCTGCCACCCAACAATTTAATTCATCCGGTAATGAATTAGACATTAGCTCGATTGAACTACTCTAGCAGTTTCACGTGTACTTTGAACAATTTTTCATTTGTCATTGAAGAAAATAATCGGGATGAACTTAAGATAAATGAATAGGTTTCAAATGATATAGCGTCGGCCATCGCGCCTCTCGATGATGTACAAGTGATTCGATATATCTATGTACTTGTTCACTTTTTTAAAAAATTTTCCACTCATTTGTTTCTCTTTTTTTTTCATGATTCAACGTACAAAATCGTAATGTAAAAAATTGTGTAAATTCATGTTACGGTCACGAACGTTGAGGAGTAAAATTTTCACTCTAAGGATTTATAATAAATATCATCGGATAATTATCCATTAGTTATGCACAATGATATACAAGATTTACCACAAATTGTCCTACTGTGATTTATAATCGTGTCAACGAGACAAAAATTTATAATTTCATGTATTTTCTCTTAAATTCGTAAGTTCACCTATTGCTATGATCCAAGCGTATTCGAAATGGGATTCAAAAATACAGCTCAAACGTTTTAATGTTCTTTTCATTTCACTTCGTAATTAACGAGAGTAGTTTTTGCGCAGCTGCAGTGCAGTATCCTTTCACCTTTCCTCTCTTAAATCTTTTCCTCGAATTATTATATTAATCCTACGTCATTTTTAAAGCTCAACGATCCACAAATTCGTGTTGAATCTCGACGAATGTAGGAAACGAGAGCCGGCAATGGACACTTTAGAATTTTCTTTTAATGTTGAAACACTATTCAGTTGCTGATGAAATGGAATAATTCCTTTTCAAAAAAAATCTGAACTGTCCATTCTGCCCCGCGTTCCCTTACCCCTCTAATTATGCTACCCCCTTCAGGTAGTTCAACTCAAACTGCCTCGCCCCCACAATTTCACAATTACGAACAAAAACTTGTGACATTGAAGAAATATATCAACTGATTTGCATTTTTAAATTAAAAAATTCCAGCGTAGCTTCAATACTCTATAAAAAAAACTAGTTCAGCAATAATATTCCCACCCTTTTTCTCGGGACATTGGGTTTGAATGAAATTTTTTACTGCTCCCAGGAATGCCCAGGAGACCCCACAATTGGGGATTGAAATAGAACAGAGCGCAAAAGTAAATGCCAAAGTGTATTTTCCCCCATGAAACTTGAAACTATAATCAAAAAGTTGAAAAGAAACTCGGAAAAACTCCCAAATGAGAATCAGTTTACGAGTGCGAATAGAAGGGCAGGATCATCCGAATTTCTTAAATTTTTCACTGACACAAGCTCAACCATTCATTCATTCCTCTCACAATTTACTTGTCCCTTAACTTCGGTCGAGGCAGAATGATTATTTCCATCCCAACAATTTCAGTCTTTGTAAAAAATCAGATATAACTTCTCCCTCAGTTTGACTTTTCTATCGATTAAATTAATTGTTGTCTTCCATTGTCAAAGTGCAATGAAAATTCTTAAAGTACATGTAAATTCTCGCAGCTCTTGGATTTACTGTCTCTTGCCCACACTTTACCGAGTAAACTTCTTACCTTGAGACTGGCACTGGTGCGACTACCGCGATACTTCTTGGGTGAATTATTCTCGGAGCAAGAGCCCAAAGGCGATCTGCTCCTTGTTTTCCGTGATCTCTTGCGAAACAAATCACGTGTTCTCTCTGGATTCTCCATTTTCAGTCGTATTTGTGATAATAAACCAACGAGAAGCTCGTCCACATTGTGATTTATACCGACTGATGTCTCGATGAATTTACAATCGTACGCTGTTGCCATGGATTTACCCTCTTGAATATGAAATCAGAGGAATAGCCGTTACAAATAACCACCCGGCAATATAATCTTTAGTAAAGATAACTGGATTTATGATATAAGTGAAGAAAAGGGAACTTTTTTCCACGCCTCACGCACGGAGAGAAATATTCAATAAAAATTACGTATCTTTTCCGTAATTCCGGAGCGAAATGTGGTGGTAGGAAATTTTACGGAACTGTTTCAGAATTTTTCCAGAGCGTTCCGTAATTTTTATCTGAATCCCCTGTGAAAAATTACGATACCGTCACTTAAATTTTCTGAGTCGATTCCGTAATCGGTGAGGGAACTGTGAATTCTGTAATTTTTACTGAAAATTTCTCTCCGTGCGTATGAAAAAATTGTATAGAAATTTTCTATACGGATTGCGTATAGAATTTCTGTAGGATTTCTATGGGTTTGATCCTATATGACCCATTGCCACATGTATAGAAACATTTCGTATGGAGTTGCGATATTTCTCGATGTTTTTTCTCTGGAGAAAACGAAAATTCATGTAAAAATTTATTTATAGAAATAATTCCTAGAGAAATATCCGAATATCATATACGGAAATCCTATAGAATTTCTATACGCAATCCGTATAGAAAATTTCTATCCGGTTTTTTCATACGTTCTCGCGCCCAAGAACTGCCCTTTTCTAATTAGTATCATAAAATATCGTATGATAGGGGTGAAAACAAATGGGAAATTGCTTTCGTCACAACGTAGTCAAGATATTTTTGCTATAAATTCGCAATTTGCTTCCGAATGAAATTTCTATGACGATGTATTTTAAATTGAATTCAATAATTAATTCAATTCAACATTGTCCCAACGTTTAAATTTTCCCTGAAAACCTTCCCCTGAATAGCGGTTTCAAAATAAATTTTTTCAACAACAGATGATGCAATCAATCTCATCGAACTCGATCAAGAAGTGCGTTTGGAAGACGATTTTAAATCACAATTGGATTCATTCAAACAATTACACTTTCAGTTATCGCCGAAACTGACCGTAATATACCGACTCATTCTTAATTGAAGTTTATGGTCCCCTGAAGTGAATTCGACGTACCTTCGGTGGCGACGTCTCGACTTCTAACGAGATCCGCTTTATTTCCCACAAGAATCACAGCTCTCGCTGACACGTGGTCAGCCCGCCATAATGATTGAAGAACTTCCTCTGCTACTCGCGCTGATGTTCTGTCGGTTGTTGAGTAAACGACGCAGTAGGCGTGTGGCTCGTACATGGAGATGCAATTTTCCGGCTGCAAACCAAACAAAAAACGATACAATAATTATTTCCATTGATTAATTTTTGTATGGGAATCTCCCAACTTGCTTGAATGCCCTATCTTGTTAGGAAAATATTGAAATTTCATGGACAGTTGACTAGTAGTTTTCAGGAGAGGGATATTAAATACAATTTAGGGGAAAAATCATGAAATTTCAGGTTTCACTGAAATATGAATACATTCAATTTTCAGTGAAATCTAAAATTTCATGATTTTTTTTACCCTTAAATCGCATTCAGTGTCACTTCCCTGAAAATTCAAGAGTATATTTACCGGAATTTTCCGTTGTTCTATTCATTTTCAGGGAAAAATGGAACTGAAATTTACAGTTCTCTTCGATTTTTCCACTAAATTGTGAATTATTAATTTCAGTGGTAATTAAATTTGATAAAAATTTCCAAATTTTTAACAGTGTACGGTGTTAGGAAAATATTGAAATTTCATGGACAGTTGACTTGTAGTTTTCAGGAGAGTAACATTGAATTTGATCTGGAAGATAAAGAATTATGAAATTGCAGGTTTCACCGAAAAGTCAATGCAATTCTGAATTTTTTAGACAAAAGACACGAATTCTCCGAATTACACTGAATTCTCCGCAAAATTTTCCATCAATTGAAAATTCAGGAATATGTTTCCCTCAATTTTCCTCAGTTTTACGAATTTTTATAAACCATTTCTCATCAAATTGTGAATTGTGGCAATAACTAATTATTTCAATAATCATTTTATTGCGACAATTACGAAATTGTGAATTTTCAATACAAAAAATTCCTTGGAATTGTCCCCAGACATCCGCCGACAAAACGCTTGTGCCAAGAATTGCTTAGATCATATAATATAATGGCAATCCATGTTTACTCCCGTGTATATCACCCTCGACAAAATCAGTATAAACCGCAAAGACAACATCCGCATCTCAGCCCATAAAATCTCACGTAGCAACGGTAACTCAAGAGCCAGCAACATATACAATTCAACATGAAAGCAACGTTTATACGCTAACTCGAATATATCAGCATTTATGATCCCCCGGGAATGCGAGGAGAAGTAGCCTAGAGAAGGAACCTGCGAGTAGCTGGAGACTACTAAAGGTAGCTATGAGGAAAGCCCTCTTGACAAGCTACACCACTCACCGAGAATAAAGCTTGCAATTCTGGTTTGAGCAATTTGTTCTGCATCCAGGGTAGGAATGAATTACCCCTCACTCAAGGGAGAGTGCTGTGCTGTGGATTCTTGCCCTACGGCTCTAATGACGCGCCCCCACCCCTTTAGTCTTGTCTTGATGCCCTTACATTTCTCTTATCCCAGTAGGGGTTAGCTCACAGTGGAAATTGAGTAATCGATCTCCTGGAATATCCAGCCGTCGGGGGATTTGATGCGTTGGATGATACGTACGAATGAGTAGTTCAATGCTAAGCAAAGTACCACGTGCGCAGAGAGAATAAACTTTCATTTGGTGTTGGCGTATTTTCCACCGTTTTCAGGGTATTTTACTATTCTCTGCCGACAAGTTAAGACTTTCGGGCTTCAAATTGAATTACACTGTTGGAAAAAAAATGAAATTTCAGGTTTCACTGAAAATTCAGCAAAATTCATGAATTTTTAATGACGACATTCGTTGGAATTTCAGTGGTAATCAAATTCGATAAAAATTTCCAAAAAGTGCACCGGGAATTTCAGATAAAAATTTTTAACAGTGCATAAAAAAATTATCCGAGAGTTTGAATCAAATTTTTCAGAAACTTAAATCGAATTTCTCGAAAATTCTGATTTTTGGAATTGAGCAAATGTTATATTACACTGTTAAACATTTTCGGCTGAATTTTCCGTACCAAATTTCGGAAATTTTTATCGTGTTCAAGTTCCACTGGAATTTCAGGAAATCTTGTCATTGAAAAATCAAATATTCCGTTAATTTTCTGTTCAAATGCTCTGGAAATCAATAAAATACTTGATTTTTTCAGGAAATGAAACTTAATTTTTCAGGAAGTCCGGAAAATTCAGGAAAAAGCCTTGTTGAATTTCTAATTGACTGAAAGTTCCACATAATTTAATGACTTCTCGTCTCTCTGCTACTGGAAAAAATTGGAATTTGCTTGCATTTTTTAAGAAACTGGAAATTTGATTATCCCCCCCCCCCTAAATCGAATTTAATGTCGTTCTCCTGGAAGTTACTATTAAACTGCCCATGAAATTTCAATTTGTCCCTAACGGTATGTCCCGGAGATAAAGTAATCTCGGAGTTATTTCAGAAAATCTTCTCATAAAAAATCATACATTTAGAATTTTATGACAAAATCAATAGAAAGTGTAAATTTCAATTGAATATTCATTGAAAACGAGGAAAAATGAGGAAAATCCAAGTAAGTTACGAAATTTTCAAGTCAATTCTCAAAAAAAACAATTTAAAATCGCTCGAATTTCACCGGAAGCTTGAAATGTTATCAGTTTTTCAATTCAATTCTGACTACTGGCCACTTTTCCAAGAATGTCTCGAAATCTAGGCAAGAAAGCAAACTTTTGCCCCGACTTTTTCGCAGCTCGCGATTCGCTCTCCAAAAAGGTCGCCTCCCTTACACTGAGAGCAAAATCTGAAATCTGAGTTCGATTTACAATAAGAAAATAGTTGAGGCATTTTGGTGAACGATACGATTTTTTTTATATGCGGCACATAACATTATAGTAACTTCACAACCGTAATTTTTGCAAATCAAAATGCAGTTGNGTTAATTTTCTGTTCAAATGCTCTGGAAATCAATAAAATACTTGATTTTTTCAGGAAATGAAACTTAATTTTTCAGGAAGTCCGGAAAATTCAGGAAAAAGCCTTGTTGAATTTCTAATTGACTGAAAGTTCCACATAATTTAATGACTTCTCGTCTCTCTGCTACTGGAAAAAATTGGAATTTGCTTGCATTTTTTAAGAAACTGGAAATTTGATTATCCCCCCCCCCCTAAATCGAATTTAATGTCGTTCTCCTGGAAGTTACTATTAAACTGCCCATGAAATTTCAATTTGTCCCTAACGGTATGTCCCGGAGATAAAGTAATCTCGGAGTTATTTCAGAAAATCTTCTCATAAAAAATCATACATTTAGAATTTTATGACAAAATCAATAGAAAGTGTAAATTTCAATTGAATATTCATTGAAAACGAGGAAAAATGAGGAAAATCCAAGTAAGTTACGAAATTTTCAAGTCAATTCTCAAAAAAAACAATTTAAAATCGCTCGAATTTCACCGGAAGCTTGAAATGTTATCAGTTTTTCAATTCAATTCTGACTACTGGCCACTTTTCCAAGAATGTCTCGAAATCTAGGCAAGAAAGCAAACTTTTGCCCCGACTTTTTCGCAGCTCGCGATTCGCTCTCCAAAAAGGTCGCCTCCCTTACACTGAGAGCAAAATCTGAAATCTGAGTTCGATTTACAATAAGAAAATAGTTGAGGCATTTTGGTGAACGATACGATTTTTTTTATATGCGGCACATAACATTATAGTAACTTCACAACCGTAATTTTTGCAAATCAAAATGCAGTTGAACTAACCAAAGTTCAAAAGTAACCACGACAAATCTCTTGTGAGGAGAACTATAAAATAGTTGCAATGACTACATTCCATTGTACTAATTACTTCTCCGGCCATAGTTACCGTAACCCATGAAAAATTGTTGAGGACTTTTTGACTATAATTCGATGGTGATGGAATATAGTCAGAAGAATTATATTTTTCTCTCAGTGTAGATGCGGAGATATTCCCCAAAAACTCAGTTAGCGACTAAGTTGACTCGAACCGTTTTCCCGCTTCGCCACACTGATAGAATAATTTATTTATTCCAAACGAGATTCGTTAACTATTAGCGAATGGTAGAGTTGAATATGACCCCATAAATATTCGTCAATAGTTAACAAATGGTTCACCTGAAAGGTGAAAGTCGAGTGAAACGGCTCCCCAAATATGCATTTGTTAACTATTAACGAACGAACATTTGGTGAGACCGAATAGACTCCAGCCTCCAACCAAATCCATTCGTTAACAATAACTAATCACTAGTGACTCTCCCTGGAATTCCAATTTTTTGTAAGAATGCGAGCAGTAGCAGCTGTGTCCTCCTCATTTTTTGTGTGACGGAACAAAAAAAGTTACGATCAACCCACGAATACTCCAATTTTCCACATGAAAGTCCCCCACTATCTCTCAATTCTTGCAATTTATCTCGAACTCCGGAGTTTGCCGCACGCTCGTATCGTAATACCGGATTACGCCACCACTGCCGATCTAATTCTGCCGAGGGTACACCAGAGATAGATATGGTTCGGGATCAGCTCCGAGATAAACCAACTAGACCACCATTCTCAGTTGTATTGGAAATTCTCCGTAGTATATCTGTCAGGCATAACTGGGTTGAAAGTTTAAATTCGAAGCTCGGACTTATTGACAAAATGATTGATCTTGACGTTATAGAGTCGGAAACAGCATTAAAAGTATACGCCCACTCACCCCGAAGAATTGTGATTTGCTGTCCGGTGACTATTCGGGGATAATATTTTTCGGCAATTGATATTGCTTGATTGATGTTCATCGAAGTACAACCTCAACGAGTGAATAAAGTGATGAAAAAAGTTTTCATCACTGGGATTCATTAGCTAGTCAAACATTCCACACCCTCTGCGGAGAACTCTAATTTTTCTGTTTAAATTCCACCCGTGAGAGCTTTTACCCGGAAAATAAATATGAGAATTGAAAAGTTAACGGGAAAAAATTTGCCGGACTCCCGGCGGGCGCCGGAGGACCGCTTGAAATTTTAACGAGTCTATCGGGACTGGTCAAAAACGGGGAAGCGTACCTCCGAGTGCTGTTATGCCGATGTACCAGCCTCTGTCACCGCCACGACCACTCGCTCGCATACGCCGCGGATTTGGTATTAAGGGAGAAATCGTTAAGGGGTTTCGGGAAAAATAAAAGTAATGAAAAAGAAGTTTAAAAATTGATAAATTCATGGGAGAAACATCACAGTATGCTGCATCATTAGGAATTTTTTCGTATTGCTTCCGAATGCAAGCAACAAATTCAGCATCGTATACGGAGGAAATTATTCGGTGAATTTCACCAACTAATTGTTGAAAACATAAATTTAACAACTAATTAATTAAAATTCAGAAAAATTTTTCAATTCCATTCAATCAAGTTTGTCAGCAAACTAGATGGTAAGGGCACATATACATTTGGAAACAATATCCCGCAATCATTTATATCTTGACAATTGATCAATATCTCCCCTAGAAGATTTTTTCGCAATAATCTACAATTCCTTGTTGAATTTGATGCATCAAATAATAGTACATTAAAGTACAAGGGTACAAATTTCGTTTTCAACGAATGTGTAGTTTACAGGCCGAGCCGAAGGCGAGGTCTGTACCCACATTTGTTGAAAACGAAATTTATTAGCGAGTGCTCTATAATATTTTATGTCAAGTCGTGCAGAACTCGACTTATTGCACGGCGCGACATAAATCGACGAACGTTTATTGAAAACTTAACAAATGGTTGTCGAATGGAATTGAAAAATGTTTTTCTGAATTTTAATTAAATAGTGCTTGAAATGCAACAACTGGTTGGTAATTCATTTTCTCAACAACTAGTTGGTGAAATTCACCGAATAATTTTCTCTCTGTATTCATCAAATCCGGAATTTCCAATTTTTCAAGTCATGATAACTAATTTTGGCCTCTCGTATCGATTTTGGCCTGCGCATGTGACCAATCATTTTTCGACGATAACTGAACAAATAATTGTCTAAATGAATCCAATTGAGATTTAAAATATTCTTCTCATTGATAGCTTCATCTGTTGTTGCAAAAATTCATTTTGAAAACAATCTTGAAAGCAATTTTAAAATCAATGTGAAATCATTTTAATGTTGGGGCAATGTTGGCAGTCAACACTAGGGCAATCTCACAAAAAAATAATAATCCAGAAACGTTTAAATGCACACTGAAATAGTCACTTGAAAATTTGTAAATTTTCGCGTTCACAGCAGCAAATACGAATCTCTGAATTTCACACACCTTTGGTAGACATTTTTCAGGCACCAAAAAACGTTTGAATAAAATGGAGATTCGTCTGAATTTTAAACATGAATTAAGATGTTGACGCACTTGTTCTTCTGAAATTCAGACGAATTTTCCTTTATTCAGATGTTTTTTAGTGTGAAAAATGTCTACAACAGGTGTGTGAAATTCAGACATTCATTTTTGCTGAGAGATTAAATCAGGGGTGAAGAACAATGAGACTCCCCTTCCGCTTCGCCCCTCCCCTCCACCCTCTGGAGAAACACATAAGAAAAACCTTTATTACATGATGAACTACAATGGAGGAGCTAATAACACAGATTATTCTATTGTCCTTGCTCCCTCCTACATATTTGTTGTTTCCCTCAGAAAGAAAACCACAATTTTATATTTGATTACTCTGCGAAAAGAGTCAATTGATCCCCGTGTTGCATTGTCTTGCGGCGAATCAAATTCCTCTGCGGGAATTTCGTATCGAAAGGGGAGAAACACTCCAAGAAAATATCAGAGGTGAGAGATAAAGTGGAATGGTCTGGGTTGTACGCAAAATATTCGGGAAAATTGAGGAGAGTATAGGGTAGGGTGAGCCGACCAATAGATAGACGGTTGAGGGGAATTTGAGGCTCGTCGAGAGATCAAAATTAAATAAATCCCCTAAATGAGCCAACGATGGGGTCGATGCCCATAAAAATATATGATGTATGGAGAAAAATGATTTTAAGAGGAAACAATGAAGGAATCAATGATGAAATGAGGAAAGAATGGGATACAGCAGCAAATAAGTTGATTTTCGAAAATTTCTGACCATTTTTTTCTT
This sequence comes from Diachasma alloeum, assembly GCF_001412515.2. Classification (NCBI taxonomy): domain Eukaryota; kingdom Metazoa; phylum Arthropoda; class Insecta; order Hymenoptera; family Braconidae; genus Diachasma; species Diachasma alloeum. Next base: position 3,091,737 of record NW_021680349.1, read on the forward strand.
CATTTAACAATTTTATTTTTTATTTACACAACGCCTGCATGCGGAGGGATGAGCGTGGCTAGAATAGATTCTGCAACCCTCTCACCAACCCTTCTTGGGTAGAAGTTTCAAGCCTCCGCACACATGCGTCGCCTCTCCGCCCCCTCGTGAAGTCTCAATTTTCGAATTTTTTTTTCTTCATTCAACGATTTTATTTTTTATTTACACAACCCATGCGGAGGGATGACAAGTACACGGACAGAAATTTTTGATAAAAATTCCCCTACCGTTCTATAAAAGTGTATCATGAGTCATCGTTTTTTCATTTCTATCCTGCAATTTAGTAAAAATTAATATATGATAATCAAATTTTATTCTACGTAAGAGAAATTTTATCCTGACGCATAATAAATTTTACCCTTCCAGTCCAATAATTTTTACTCTCCCGGCACGGTAATTTTTATTTTTATCAGGATAAAATTTCTCTAACATAGAATAAAATTTGATCATCATATATTAATTTTTACTAAATTTCGGGATAGAAATGAAGAAACGATGATTCATGATACACTTTATAGAACGGTAGGGTAATTTTTATCAAAAATTTCTCTCCGTGTACGTAACAGTCATTTCTTTGGACTTTTTGCACTCTCTATTGGTCTGTTAACCCGACCTGTCTGAAGATTACGAGCGACTTATATCAACGGAGAATTGGTTAATTCGGAGTGACTCTGAAGCCTCACATACACGATCAGTCAAAACCCGTGTAGTTTGAATATTACTATAGGGATTGAGTGTTTCACAGTCGAAGTGAGTTTCCGGATGAATGGATCCGCCGATATATCTAATATGTGTTTGTACACGAGGGGATGCTCGGCTTGCTCGGACGCTTCACTACCCTTGAGACCTTTTTCACCGTATCTACACTCCCCTCCTGGACGTGTTGGGTGATATATATAATCCATTTACTCTCACCTCGGGTAGATTTTTTTTGCACGAAAATATTTCTACATGGGACGTAAAAAATATTGTGCATTCCGGGGGAATGGATATTGTGGGTAGGAAATTCTTTCACGATCCACTGTTGAAAATTTTCGGCTGACATTTTCGGTGCACCTCCTGGAAATTTGCATTACATCACAATTCCACTGGAGTTTCAAGGAATTGTTTCACTGAAAGTTCAAAATTTTAGTTAAAAAACAACGAAAACTGTGAACTTTAGGAAAATTCAGGGGAATATATTTTTGAGCGTAAATTGGTACTTAATAATTCATGTTTGAAGTAGATTGGATAATTCTCGTCTTTCGATTGCTGAAAAATTTGAAATTTAATTTTCAGTGAAATCTGAAACTTCATGATATTTTCCCCTTGAATCGAATTCAATGTCACTATCTTCAGAATTACTAGTTAACTGTCCGTGAGATTTTCATTTTTATCTATTAGTTACTTCTATCAGTGAACACTATTTCCAAAGTTCACTGACAGAAATATCTAGTGATCAAAATTATTCTAATTAGTGTCAGGTATCATCAATGATTGTTGATGGATTTCTAAAAATCATAAACACGTTCATGGAATTCAGAGACATGCTAATTACTTATAATGTACTGATAATCTTTCTCAGAAAGTAAATTTCTTAATTTCATTCACAATTGTAAAATATTTTCCACGATTCTAAAATCGACATTAAAATAAAAATTACGATATTACTTTACATTTGAACGAATTTTAATCGACTAATCAATTAAAATTCCTTCAAAATATAAAGAATAAAATAACCAAAAGGGTCTCAAATGAAAGGTTAAAAGGTCCCGAATGAAAATAAATGCTGAAAGCACTTGAAAATCCGTGAGAACTATTTGTCTAACAATAAGTTATTCAATCATATCTGTTTGCATTAAGCTTTCGGCTCAGACTTTCAGTCTCCCGGTATATCCCTGGGATTTCCTCCACATCTTTTTCACACATTGAGCGTCGATCATTCGAATAAACTAATCTTCTTGATCCCGCACATGGCGAGAATACGAACGTAAACGAAAACTTCGATCGTCGTTTTAACGCCCGATAAATTACTATTTGTCTGAAGAATGGGACAAAATGAAGTTGGAGGTGAAAAAGTAGAAGCCGGAAATAAAAAGGCAAAGGTGAAACTGGAAACATATTGGCAACGGCTGTACGGCGTGGACTCCATTGAAATTCGAGTGATAATGGATAGACAGAATTAGATTTCAGGTTGCTAGAGGCAACTATCACTTCACTTTCTTACACATCCAGCAGAACTCAATGGACTAATGAATATTAATGTTATACACTGATATTCATTAACTATTAACGAATGGTAAAGTTGAATATGATGAAATAAATATTGGAAAACCCAGCGAATTTGTTAGAAAATTCTATTGGATTTCTATTCAACTTTCTGTTAGTTTTTGGCAGATTAAAATGTTCAGTAGAAAATATTCAATCGAATTCTAATTTTCTATATAACTTATTCTCTTCACATATTATCTATAGAATTTCCTCGGCTCAAATTTTTGGCTCAAAGTTTTTTTCATTCAATTTTTCTCTTCTTCTCATCAAGAAAATTAAATTGAAAAACTTGGAAAATGTGCGCCGAGGAAATTCTACAGAAAATAGAATAGAATCTCAATAGAATAATTTATATACAAAAATTGAATTCTCTTTAATATTTTCTTTTGAACATTTATATAGAATCGACCAAAAACTAATAGAAAGTTCAACAGAAATCTAATAGAATTTTCTAACAGATTCGCTAGGTTTTTTAATTTTTTTTTTCATCCGTGAATTAACGAATGGTTCACTTGAAATATGGATCTGTGAAATATTAACGAATGAACATTTGGTGAGACTGAATCCATTTTTTAACAATAAATAATCCTTTCTATCACTGTACCTCTTCATCTAAATTATTCCAACGAATTATTTCCGATACCTAGAATTAATTGCAACTCTTATTAATAAGATTTTTAAAAACTTAATGTTAAATCGATGGACACGTGAGTGACGAGAGATAAAAAAATTTCCATTATCAAAATTGAAAGGGAATTTTAGTGAAGAAATCTTCTGAGCGCTTAGCGGAGGAACTTCTGTCTAATGGAATTTGTTGGCATAATTAAAGTTTCCTGCGACCTCGCTGGTGAATTATGGCCGTTCTATATTATGATAACGGTTGAATTCCCCAGAATATAGTAGAGGATTGAGGTTTTCTGCAAGCCATATCATAAATCTCAGGCCAAATCTAGTTTTATGTACAAACGTATTTCTACGCGGCGGAAAAAGTGGGAGAAAAATTATCTAGAAAATCTCGGCAAATTTTATTATCCGAGGGCCAATAGTGGAACGAAATGTTTTTTAATGAAAATTATTTTTTGCGGAGGCAGGGATTTTACTGTGCGGAAAGCAATCAAGGAGCGAAATGTTTTTGAATAAAAAATACTTTTTGGAGAGGATATCTTACGGGTTTTTCACTAAAAAAGTTCTTTCTGGGGATGTAAAAAATTACGGCTCCGTGTGCAATAAAATTTTCGATACCTGTACAGTATTTTTTCTGGCAACGAGGGAAACGAAATGAGAACGGAGGAAAGTGAAAATTTATTGTAGAGTGTTTGTAAAAAAAATCCTTCTCTGTCAAAAAAAAATTCTTAGACATTGAGCAATCGTTCGCGTTTGTTGGCGTAATTTTTTAATGGAATTCTGGATGAATTGTACAATTAAAGGACAAATTACTGCGATGTTTAGGGAATTTTTCGGCGCAGGCGGAGAAAAATTCACGATTCGTTTTTTTTTTCACGCAGAGAAACAAAGTTTTGATTTTTAGGAACAGAGCACTGATTTCTAGGGGTACATCACTAATTTTCAGGAGCATTGTTAACAATTTTCGTATGAATTTTCCGTGGGAAATCCCCGAAATTTTTATCATGCTTAATTTCCACTGAAAATTCAGGAAATCTTGTCACTTAAACATCAAATATTCCATTCATTTCATCGACTTTCAAATCATTCGAACAGAAAATCAATGAAACACTTGATATTTCTGTTCAATTATTCTGAAAATTGGGAAAATCAGGAAAATTCAAGGAAAAATTAAAAATTCATGTTATTTCTTGTCTGAATATTCATGTTCCATTGAAAATTCAATCAAGTTGTGAAATTTCAGTGATAAAAATCACTGCTAATCAGGATCATTCTCTTCAGTATCCAATTGCTGAAAGATTCCTGAACATGAACGCCATGCCCCAAGAAATTAGAATCAAAAATTCTTGAAAAAAAAGAAATTCCTGAAAATCAAAACATTTTTCTCCGCGTAAAGCCGAACAGATCCAGAACCGACTTTCGCTCCACAATGCCCTGATTTGTTCGATAACCGTTTCCCACTTTCCTCTCCACACAACATTACACGGCATTCTAAAATGCGAGAAACTGATCCCCGTCGGAGATTTCCCATTTTCCCCTCCAATTACATTTTCCCACGGCACCATACCACCCAAGGAAATTCTCAGAAATTTTTAATGTAACTCGGAAGGACGTTAATTACTTTCAGAATGAAATGCCCCTCTTTCCCCCCTCAATAATCCCTCTTGAGTAGTTGAAAGCCCTTCGTGATCGCGTGACACCCTCAACATCTCAGAATACAAAATATCGGTAAGTATTGTTCAACGTGAAAGTTCAGCTGGAGCCTCTCACGATGGCGTTCATGTTTGAAAACACAGTTTCCCCTGAAAGCGATATAATTTTCCATCAGGTTAGTTGAAAGTTACCCGGAGGTGAATGAATATCGATCCCACCAATAATGAATTATCCCCCCGAGGGAAAATTTTCAATTACACATTTTTCAAATCTCTCATCCTTTATTCCCATCTAATTGGCTATTCACCCTACGAATAACCGTTCACGTGAACGATGCATTAAAAATAACGTTACGCTGGCTGTTTAAGGCTTGCGGAATAATCTCTATATTTAGTTTATCGCTGGTTATTATGCTGATAACGATGTGTTTGATTAAGCTGAGATCGGTTATGTAGGTTTAGACGATCAAAGGTCAATTTGTCACGTCATCGATCCCATGGCTGCTGATAGTTGGTCCATCAACTCTCCAAGCAGGTGTATACCCTTCGGGAGGGATGAGTGAGACTAGGGACAATTAACGACGCTCGTTATCACAGCAGTAACAAGGTGCAATTAACGTTTAGGTATACCTTGATTATCAAGCCACAATTATTATTGAATATCAGGACGAGTAATTGAATCCATATTTTTCAATATTTTTTTTTCTTCTCGTATACCCTTTCGGGTCTTTACGATTTGTTCCCTTCCCACCCCCAACCGTTTGTACCCCATTCGCCGAAGGACAAAGGAAAACCTCATTTTTGAGGGAAAAACCTGCCCAGGTACAGTCGTTTCTTGCGAGACTCCCGCTCGACAATGAAACCGTGAGATTTAGAGTGTCACAAATTTTTGGCCCCCCGCAACCGGGAATCGAACCCGGGTCTCCCGCATGCCAATCCCACACTCTAACCACACAGCCACCGCCGTCGCTTCATATTTTTCAATATATTCTTATAATGATCAATCGACCCTTCATAAATCTTGTAATTGAAACGATAAACTAAGAGGATAACGAACAAGTTTTCAAACTTGTCTTGTTCGGGCCAACAAAATCGTTAGTTGAAAATTACCAAAATTTAAAAAATTGTTTGGTTCGAATTTGAAAGCATTAAACATAGATAATTGCTCTTCTTTCAACAAGAAGGAAATATCTCTTACAGAGGGATGTTTACCAAGAAATATTTTATCCCTAAGTTACATGGAAAAATATATAATTGATATAGGCGAATTTAATATATTCTTCGAATATTTATAATATTTATATAAAATATATATGAAACATGTCATAACTTTTATATATAAATCAAGCCAATTCAATGCATAAATTTCTGTATGGGGCAAAATTGCTGTCATGTAATTATTATGATTTCATTTAAGAATTCATTTTTTGTCTGTTATTATGCATATTCATTCATAGGGTCAAAATAATTAATGCCACAAACTTTATTTCGATTGATGCTATCATATGGCTTCGGAGATTGACGCATGTTATGACCAAATCGTCGTAATCACGGCGTTATCCAATGAAGTTCTCAGTATTGTCATTATAAAACGATAATACATGGAGAAAATAAAAAAATAACTTGAGAATTACGAGTCAAGTCATCGTGGAGCGGAATCCATTTCTAGGCCTTTTTCATCATATGTCAGGGCAAAAAGTGCGAGAAATTGTGAATTCTTCTCCGCTGACTCGAGACAATTTACTAAACTCGAGGGTAATTTGCGGCAAAACTGTGGAATTTATCATTTATTCCATCCAAAAATTATCCCATTAAATTTATCCAATTAACATGTGTGTATATAGGGAATTTTCAGTGACGGAGAGTGATTTTCTTTCTCCACGAGTGTCCCTCGCCTTAGGCTCAAATTATCAAATCACATTCGTCAGAAAATACTTTGTGGACTTATTTTTACTGAATTACAATTTCACTCGAGTATTACCTTTCGTATTTCGTAAAATTTGACACGATCTTCTCGATAATTTTTGTCCAACTGTCCTATCCGTGTGCAAATGTAAAATCATGTTGACAAAATGCCTCTAAACACAGAGAAGTTGAAGACTTCGACGGAATTCCATAACCTTTTAGTAATGTTCAATAGTAATTGGGGATAAGCCACGCAAAAATGGCAGAAATATAAAGTGATTTGTGGAAATTAAGGGATGGGCGTTGATAACAAAGTTGATTTCCACACCTTAATAACAGACAAGCGTGAGTTGATGCGCTTGTCTGTTATTAAGCGGTCGATTTAACATTCCACCTCACCGGAGAGATACGAGAATGAACCATTTATCACCATAGAATACTTTCCGAACTTCAATTTTAACGATGTGAAGCAAATTGGGAGAATTTCAAGATGAGCCTAAATAGCAGAGTAAATATTTTCAGTTTGTCATAACCAATGATGAACTATCACGAGTGTCATGATTACTATTAACTGTCAAACCTTTGACGCCAAATTAATCGAGAAAAATTTTGTGACATTAATTTTTTTGTCCTGTCAGTCTGTTTTCATTCTGTTTTTCATTTTATGTCGTTCCTAATATTCCCCATTTCTCTTTTCCAATTCCATCTATTGACTGAGATGACAATAGACGCTCAAACATGTTCCATACGTTTTAGAGATCAAGGACTCGACAAGGTGGGAATAACAGCTACTCCAAAATAAAGAGGTGAAACCAATTCAACAGCCTCAACTCAAGGGGTGTGACTTTTACTCGGCATTTTCGAACGATCAAAGGAGCTTTTTCTCCTTCAGTCTGCAGTCTTGGTGAAATATCTAAACACAGAGAAATGTCAACGGCAGACTCCCTTGATGTATTGATTCTCGAATGGTTTCCCATGTCACATTCAATGATGAAAACTGGCTTTTTGAATGCGCTGTTGAACAGAAGTTCGCATTTATGGGGAGTTGACTACTAATTTTCAGGCGAGTGACATGAATTCCATTGAGGGGGAAGTCAATTGTAAACGACAAAAATCATGGGGTTTCGCTGAATATTTCTTAATGTCACACGGTGATAAAAGTATTATCTGACTCATGTGATTGTAATCCTCGTCTTCGACTCGGACTAATTAGTCACATTCGTCAGATAATACTTTTATCACCTAGTGACGTAATGTAATATTTTGTTACTGCTTCTACGGTCACCTCATGCCGAAATAGATATGAGGAATAGACTGATGACATAATATACTATGATGTCATGACCAATGACTGATGACATAATAGTATATGAGCTGATGACGTAACAGTATAGTTTGAGGTCATTGGTCATTTTCCTCAAACTTTCCTCGCCTTTGACCCGTCGCAATTATTCGAAAAACGTCCCCGTGTAGAAAAATTTCTGTCTTTAGAAGGTCTTCTAGAAATCTTGGGAAGAATCTTCGAAATATTATGTAGAAGATCTGCTTGGTGACCCAAAAAGATTCTTCAGAAGACAAAATTTTAAGGGTCAAAATTTTCAAAGTCCAAAATTCAGGGCTTAGTAATTTGAGCGTCAAAAAAATAAGGATCAAAGGAGTAAAGATCGAAAATTAAAATTGTCTTTAGAAGATTTTGTCTTCTGAAGAATCTTTTTGGGTCACCAGGCAGATCTTCTACGTAATCTTTCGAAGATTCTTCCCAAGATTTCTAGAAGACCTTCTACAGACAGAAATTTTTCTAGACGGGTCATTTACCAATTTTTTAAGTAAAATACCATAACAGTCTACCGGCGTCGAGTTGTGCAAAGGCGTTTGGTTCAGTGCAGCTTCATTTACATTTTTAGAAACCATTATTGTGTGAACATAATATGTTATTTGGATTAGTTTAGCATTACATGTTCAAACGATGAATGGAATGCCCATACAGTGTAATACTTGGCTTTGACGGTTAATCCTACTCTGCAGTCCCCTTTGTTACACATACCATAGTATCCTGTTACGTATAACATGGCACCATGCTAATTCACTGATTATGAAAGGTACGAGGTGGAAAACAATTTAAAGACTCTGGAAGCGCGAGATTTTTTCTTAAGACCCCCAGTAGTGCATAAAAACTTTTGCGGGGAGGAATATATTCGTGTACGCGGAAGAAAAAAGTTTCATTTTTTAGGAATCTGCGGGTTTCGAAAGTTCAACGAATGAGAAATCCTACAATCAAGGGATTTTGGTAGTTATTGCCAGTGGCATAATCTCAAGTCTTGGAAATTTTAATAATGCCCTGACGGAATTCACAATTCTAAAGAGTGTGAAGAATCCTTATTGATCCTTCAACTGTGGAATTTAAGGATCAATTCCTAAAAATCAAAGATATACTCGTGAACACTAGAACTTTATGAGAATTAACCCAGAGATATCAAAAGCGAATGGAAAATTCCATACAAATGTAACAACTTTTGCAGAGAGGAATATATTCACGTACACGGAAGGAAAAAAATCAATTTTTTTAGGAATCTGCGGAATTCTAAAATTCGACGAATGGGAAATTCTAACATCAAGGGATTTTAACAGTTGTTTCAGGTGATCGAATTTCGAACGGTGACCCCCTGAAGAAATTCCCAATTCCCAATTATATAGGACTGGGAGATAAAAATTAAGGATATATTGTCGAATTTAAGCACTGAGAGAAAAATCTGAAGTTCGATTTACAATAGGAACATAGTTGAGGCAGTTTTGGTGAACGATACGATTTTTTTTGCATGCGACACATAACATTATAGTACCTTCACAAGCGTAATTTTTGCAAATCAAGATGCAGTTAAACTAACCAAAGTTCAAAAGTAATCACGACAAATCTATCGTGAGGAGAACTATAGAATAGTTGCAATGGCTACATTCAACTGTAGTAATCACTTCTCCGGCCATAGTTACCGTAACCCATGCAAAATTGTTGAGGACTTTTTGACTATAGTTCGATGGCGATGGAAGATAGAAGAATCATATTTTTCTCTCAGTGAGGATCGATCTCTAAAAATCAAAGACATACTCGTGAAAACTAGAACTTTGTTAGAAGTTACCTAGAGATATAAAAACCGAGTGGGAACTTCCACACAAGTATCTACTGTCAATCTTTAACATCTTGTGTCCAGAATATTAATCGAATTTTCAAGTCATGCAATCAACTCTGATCGGACTGGGCTTGGCTATAAAATGGATCATCTGATTGTGGGACACGACAAATCAGTAGTCGAGTGGTAAACAAAAGGATTAGTGTATCGATGTCCACCAAAGAGTTCTTTGTTCTTGATATGGAAAATTTCCAATAATTACACAGAGAAATTTTTTAGAAAAATTCTTGTGCTAGCACGGGAAAAGAGGCGCAAAGTGACGGCCAGGAAAAAGCTCCAGTGCCGGCACTAGAAATTTTATTGGGGAAAACGTGAATTTTTCCCCGTATTGCTGTGAAAATTCCACAGAAATCCCCAAAAATTTTACCAAAAATACCAAGAATTTTTACTTTAACAGCACTAGAATTTTCATAGTCAGTGGATTGTGATTTTTTCCAGTACTCGTACTACAATTTTTCTAAAAAATTTCTCTCCGTGTGGGAATTTTTGAAAATCAGTCACGTATCGCACAAAATTCAAACTTTTTTTTCTCTGTGAACAATAACATTTATGGAAATTTCAGGTAAAAGAGTTGGTTTTAATTGAAATTTCAAGAGTAATTGTTCAACATAAAATTCTCAAACATGTCCAACTGCATTCGTAAAATGAACCGAACCGCCGTTTTCTCATCTTTTCCTGTTCAATAAAAATACACGACTCATTGATGAATAAAAAAATTCCACGATTGGGGAATCGTAAATATGAGCCCATATCACGTTATATAAAAATTCAACTCCACCCAGTCAAAACGAAAATATTTTCTAAATATGTGTCAACTGGAACTCAAGATATGAATATTGAATAACCGAAACTGCTGAGTCCGCGTTGAATTTACGTAACGAAATAATCCCTCGACCTCAAAGTTTATGAGAGTCAACGAAACTGGACTATATCTACTAGTTGTCAACATCAATTCTCCTTGAATATCTTCCTCTCCCAAAATGTTATTACATCTGTGGTGGACGCTCCACTTCTACGTAATATCTGTAAATACGAGAATTTGTCAACAACAATGCTACCGGAATGATCGGTCGACTAAGATTTTACCAGCACTAGAATTTTTGTAAAGAATTTTTCTCCCTGTCGCGGTGCAAAAATTTGGCGAAAAATTACCAATCAAATCAAGCAATCAGACAACGTAATTCAGTTCTGGCTCTCAACTCCATATTGAAAAGAAAATGGCTGACAAATGCGAAATTTTTCTGCTACAGGGAAGAATTTTTTTATAGCACTGCGCAGTATATTTTCACTTTCGTCCCTTCCCATATCGTTCGTATTATTGAGCCGTAATTTTTACACCCACGGCAATAATTTTTTTACTGAACGAACCGTAAATCATCCTCCACTCAAAGTATTTTTTATTGAATTACATTTCGGTACCATGATTCTCTTCCGGGCAGTGAAATTTATAGAGTTTTCCTGGAAATCCTGTTTTAGGTCTTTTTTACATTATATTTAGAAAGAACCGCGAGACGAGCGCGCCACCGTTTCGAAAAATTTATTCAGCGTCAGAGTAATTTGTCCTGAAGTTGTACACACAGAAAAACCTAAACGTAAATTAAATTTAACACGTCGTCTCTTATGCGTTCTGAACCGTATTTTACACTTGAAGTTAAAACTTAAATTACGCTCAAAATCGCCGTCAATTACGATTACACAAACGTTATTTACGACTTGATATTTGTACATTACGATATTTTTTACGTATTTTACGTTCACTTATCCGTAATGAACGACAAAGAAGAAAAAGCTATTTCAACCGTAAAATAGGTAAATCGTAAAATACGTATCTATTAAAATCATAATTTACGATTTCTTAAACGTGAGGTACGCTTAGTGAAACGTTAAAGACGCTTTGTTTGAGCTTAATTTACGTTTTCATTTTGACCATAGAATACGCCTTTCGGAAACCTAAATCCCGATTTTCATGACGGAAAAAAAACACCAGACATCGTATTGGCGTTAACCATAAATTACATTTAGCAAAACGTAATTTATGTTTAGGTTTTTCTGTGTGTACTCTTTTATCTCATGTCTTTTTATTTTTATCCTCTTTTTATTATTTATTTCGAGAAGTAATAAATAGTAAGCAAAGAAGTATTTTTTAACGAAAAATATTTCGCTTTACAGATACTCTTTCAATTGCAAAAAGTGCGAAGATTTTCCATCCAATTTGTCTTCACTTTTTCGCAGACGAACGATAAAGTTTTCAAAGTTCTGATGAAAAAGTGCTAGACAGACGCATTTCAAAATCCAGTAATTTTTATTTCACTTCTCTCATAATTTTCCGTTGATTTTTTTCTTCTTCGTAAACGTATTGCACATTTAAAGTGATCACCTGCTCCTGAAAATTGGCTCAACGTGATTTAAGGTATCACACAATATCCCTTCTACGAGTAAGTTTTCGATCCTGAGTTGAACACGCGGTTTGAAACATTTATCGTGATCAAAGTTTCCAACTCATCGGTTGCTTCTTCTCTGAGACACTTGCAGTCACGGTCATTACACCATTCACCCTCTTCGTATTGGTAGAAAATGTATGGCTGTGTGTGTGTGGGTACGTGCGGGGACTGATCGATTTTCCCACGGACGAAACGATACAAGGTGAAGGATACAGACATCTTCTTGCTATTTTTTATGAAAAAATATCAACGCACATTTCTTCCTTGAATCATGAAAAATTTAGTGATACTGGGGACTTTGTGCCTCAAAATGAAAAAACACGTGGGAAAATCCTTTTATATTAATATGTATAGGATGGTTTTTTAAATAATAAATTAGCAATATGCTTCCGAATAGTCACTTTACACATCACACACACATCTTTTTGTTAAATTCAATGAAATGTTTTCTTTAATTAATTATGTTATACTTTTAATTTAGTTTAATATTTGATGAAATTTCAAATATGAAATAATATATATTTATTTATTTTATTTATTATTTATTATTGTAATGAATTTTGGAACTAATATTTTCAGCCATCATCGAATGAATTTAGAGCTTGATATCCAAAGACATCCGGCATTGTAATTCTTAAAAATCATTCTAAAAATCAAAACAACGATTGCAGTTATCGCCTTCATCTTCGAATTCGGCCGAAGAGACATCCAAATTTGCATTTTTATTGTTATAAGCGATCGCTCGATTAATTCAGAATATTTTTTTAAATTATGGTGGAACAACCGATTTAAAAAAAATCCAAAATATAATATATGAATAAAATTCCGATTAATGTATGGATAGGGCTCAACAATACCTACATTTGAAAAAATGGTTCAATTTCATCGATTATCATAGGTTAATATAATAAAAAAAATCCAAAACTTCAATTTGAATGACTGCAATGCGTCCATTCTGCAGGAATATCTTTCGTGAGGTCAGAAAACTATTCTTAACTTGGGAAAACCTGGGAATTTCCTGTTTGAAACAAGATGACAATTGAAAAAAAATATATTTTGGCTCAATAATTGTCGCAATATCAAATAAATTAATTAAATTGCTAAAATGAAAATTCATTCCTCCACTTCTTCAAAACCACTGGGGCACAATGAGTTTTCATACTCCAGCTGAATAAAATTTCTCTGCGAATACTAATGCCCTCATGTTCACCTTTCATTTCATAATTTCCATGTCGTCATTATCAACATAAAACTGTTTTCAATAAAAGAAATCCTCTTTAATGTGTAAATGTGGACTCGTCTAGTGCGCAGTTGTTTCAACTGTTGATAAAATGCGAAATATTGCGACATTTATCTAGCTTCTTCCTTTTTTTTATCCAGCTATTTTCGTTGAAGCGAATAACTCATCAGATTGCAACTCAATTGTATCGTTCCATGCAAATTTAAATAGTTTTTAAAACATGAAATTTAGATGAGATTTGGAATTGTTTGCTCTCTTCCCACGAATTTTACGATAAAAAAATATATCTCGTCGTGTTTTTAGTCTGTGGGAATGGAGAGGGCTAAGATAAGCGATGCTTGATGATTTGGATAGTTAACGCACGCAGCCCTGACTCCGTCTCTTTCTACGTGCCAAGTGTCGCAGCTGATAACGGGTTCGTGATATCGCTGGCATTTGGTGGTGTATTAAAGACGAGCTGACGTCGTTGGCAAGTCAATTGACGTTTTACTAGACGACAAGGTGCATCTCTCGCCTTTCATTGTTTCAATAACGTCAAAGTCTAAAGTTATACTGTCATTTGTCAGCAGCAGAATTATGGCGCGTAGCTACCTGACACTGTTCTGTGTCCTTTTAGTTGTCAGCTTGACGATGGCAACGATTGTCAGTGAGTATTGATGTGCACATTATATATTAGTTATTTCAAATTGATTTGGAAATATAAATCTAACTTTTCACATTTGAATCCATTCAAATTTGAAAAGTTTGATAAATATGGGATATTCCGCGCACAATTTCTGAACATTTTTCTCTTTTGAGCGTCACGTGTCTAACTGACACTCATGGGGAAGAATAATCTGTCAAGAAAATTTATCTCTCGAAGGAATATTCGAATTTTTATAAATGAATAATCATTTCCTTTTTCAAGCTCTTTTTGGAAGAAAATTTTTCGTTCTCATTCAATTTTTTCATTTGAAAAAGAAGTTTATGTAAATATAGGAAGACCCAACTTTTTTCCACAATTTTGAGATTGAATCTATGAATGAGTCGGCATGGAATGTCCCACATGAATCATTTTATTCTTTCAAAAGAAATTTAGTGAATAACTTATTTCATGTCCCAGCGAGAAAATGTATCGAGAACAAGAGTTTCTTCGATGGTTGCAACAACTGCATGTGCAGTAATGGAGCTATAGCTTGTACAATGATGGCATGCGAGATTTATGACCCCGTAACCGGCGAAACAAAGCCCGCGCCTACTTTAGAGCCACCAGAAGACTTCTGGGAGCCCGTGAGAAACGTCGATCCACCACGCGCTTAATTAGTCACTAAATAATATTATGTGACACGATGAATTACATTACCGAATCAATTAAATCACATTTCATGTGGAACTAATTCGATTGCCCGGGGTATTTAATTAACTGAGAATAATGCAATCAGTCAGAATGCATGTCAATTAAATTCGCAACAAAGTGAGAAAAAAACATGACATACTCTGTTAATTATCTCGAAATATTATGTGACACGATGATTTATGATGTTTTTGAATAAAACTTTTCCATCAGGAAATAAGAATTGAATATCTTTAATGACCTCCAAAAAATCCAAAATTTTATTCTAAGGGCAATAAAAATTTTTTCATTTTCATTTTCCTCTCTTGACGTGGACAATAAAGAGAAAAATTACCGAACAAGTTGAGTAATCGTGAAGGGAATTTCAGTATTTCATCTCAATTTTCAGTACTTTTTCACCGACGAATCGTGAATTTTACTGAATAGGAAAATCTACTGAACGTGAGGGGTATTTGTGCCGAAACTGTAAAATTTAGCCTGTATTTTATCCAAAATTATCCCAGTGAACGTGAATGATTGCTCAATATTGCGAATAATTTTTCTGTAACGGAGAATAAAAATACCCTACCGGTGTGGCAAATTTTACTGCACAGGAGGATAATTTTTCCATCCATATATGTTTTTTTTTATCAAACGAATCGTAAAATATCCTCCACAAACAGATATTTTGTCATTGAATTTATTTTTTGAAACGGTAAATTCAAAAAAAAATTTTTTAAAATTCTGCCCCTCCTATTTTTAAAATTCCGTGTGGCCACCCCTTAATGTCTTAATTTGAGGCACCAAACATGACTTCAATTGAAGTACCCAAACGTCTCGAAAACGTGGGCAAAAGTGTCCCAAGTTTAAACCTCAGTTTTTCCAGCGCAGGGGTTGACATTTATTTAAGGGGAAACGGAACCCCTGCGTTTATATGAATCTTTAGAATTGTGTTTTCTCCTGCAATTATTATTTTTTATTCATTAAACTACTTAATTGACTCAGCAATGCGATAATCAAGTCGATAAAGTAATTTCATAAATAGAAATTAATAATTGTAGGAGAAAACACAATTCTAAGATTTGATGTACACAAAGGGATTCCGTCTCCCCTTAAGGGGAATATTTTTTGGAGCTGTACCGTATCATCACAATAAACATGAATTTATCTTCGAATGATGTACGTAGTACGTTCGCAGAGAAAGGAAAAACGGGATGGAAGAGAAACACGAGGATTATCGAGGAGACAGGGGATATCGACACAAAGCTCCTTTTTTCCGAGCAATGTATCCAAGGGTGTTTTTTTATTCGGAAGAGCCTCAGGAGTAAATTGCGTCCCCTGTCTTTTTATCATTTGGGATAATGCAGATATTTTTTATCTTGACACGAGGCGAGCGAAGCGGAAAGAGACATAAATTAAACGAATAAAGCGAGAATTGTCGTCCAACTGTGCCGTGAATGCTACTCGTCTTTTTTTCTTCACGTACACCGTGTAATGCATAAAAGGAAAATATTAAATATGAGTGAGTTGAGAGTCAGGGGAAATACTTGAAATTAATTGTGAAATTGAAATTGCCGAATTAAAATGTAAAATCAGGATATGAAGGAAGAGACAATCCGGAAAAAGGGAAAACGATTTCACCGTCGAGTAAGGAATTAAAATAGAACAGGGGAAAAAAGCAATTCCATTGAAGAGAATGAAACGAGTTACGTTTATAAGCTCTTTACCTGCTAGTTTCAGAGTCGGATGAATATTACAATGGATTACCGTCTTTCGGATCGAGACTATTCATTGAAGTTTAATTTTATTGCGGAAAGAGTGACCCATTCCGTTTTGTGTTCAGTGCGTTGAAAATGAAATACTGAAAATAATTACTGATGATTCTTTCACCGGTGAAGAGAATTGGAAAGTGGTTTTCTTTGCCCTTCTGCTGAATAATGAAGAACATCGATTAAATTTGATGGGAATGAACGATGAAGTTATGGCTTCATTCGACAAATAATAAAACAAAGTTCCGTTGGCAGTGGTTTGAGTGTATAATAATTTTCCTTTGTTGTTTGACTTTTTAAAGTTTTTTGAAGAGTAGATTTTAGTCTGACGAAAGTTTTGAACTGAACTGATACTGCGACATTAATTGAGATGGAAATTAACTGATGTTTTGCGAATAATTGAAGCAGAGCTTTTAGAAAATGCCAATGTCATCGCAGAATATTTCCCATTTTTCTCAAGACAAGACAAGTTATTCCTACTGAGCTATTCCTTACACTCCGGGCTGTCCGGATATATGAATGTTCTAGAGACATTCAATTTTATGGCGGAAGGACTGACCCATTCGATTTTCACTTCATGTAAAACAACCAAAAATGGAAAATAATTACTGATGATTCCTCGACGGGTGAAGAGATGGGGAAATCCGTATTCTTTGCCCTTCTGTTGAAGAATGACGAACATCTATTAAATTCGATGTAAATAAATCTCGGGCGTGGACTTCATTCGACGAACAACAAAATAAAGTTCTGTTGGCATCGTTTTGAATGTAATAATAACTTTGCTTGTTGTTTGACTTTTTATAGTTTGTTGAAGAGTGGATTTTAGTCTGACGAACATTTTAAACTGAACTGATACTTCGACATTAATTGAGGTCGAGATTAACTGATGTTTTGCGAATAATTAAAGCAAAGCTGTTGGAAAATGCCAATGTCATCGCAGAATATTTCCCATTTTTCTCAAGACAAGACAAGTTATTCCTACTGAGCTATTCCTTACACTCCGGGCTGTCCGGATATATGAATGTTCTAGAGACCCTCAGCACTGAATGAATATTACAACGGATTACCTCCTGTCGATCGGAACTATTCATTGAAGTTCAATTTTATGGCGGAAGGACTGACTCATTCGATTTTATATTCACTTCGTGTAGTATATTCACTTCGTTAAACACTGAAGAACATTTATTAAATTCGATGCGAATAAATGTCGGGCGTTGACTTTATTCGACGAACAACAAAACAAAGTTTTATTGGCATCGTTTTGAGTGTAATAATAACTTGGTTATATTGTTTTACTTTATATGGTGCAATGGGGAGAGGATTCTATCCAGTCGAAAGCTCCCAATGAAATCGACACTTCGATATTCATTCACATGAAAATCAATTAATTTCAGCAATATTTTTTTTGTCCTTGCATTTCATGATTGTCAATATTCGAAGGGTTGTGTAAGCGGTCCTCAGGAATTTTAGGGCAGTTGAAATCAACGAAGAAATTTCTCAGTCTAAATTATTCCACTAATAATTAAGGGATAATTTAGTCTTTGAGAATTTTCTTCGTTAATTTCAACTGCCCTAAAATTACTGAGGACGGCTTAAGCCATCCTTTGAACATCGGAAATCCTGAAAACTAATTAATGTTTTATGAACGATGAAATCAGGGCCATTTGAAAAAATCCACATCATAAAAAAAAATTTCCAATTTCTCTCAAGACAAGATATTCCAGCGGAGCCATTCCTTACACTCAGGACCGTCCAGATATATAAGCGCTTCGGAGACCCTCAGCACTTTGTGGCTTACATAATTAATTTGATCAAGTGCTACACGAGAAGTTCAGAGGTTTAGTACGTGACGGTAAATGGACATAACATGGGTGATGGAAATTCCAATTTTCGGGTAAATCTGGGTCAAAGTTCGCATTGAACTACTTCATTTCACATCAAAGAGTTGGCAGTAACTGAAAGAACATAACGAAATGGGGAAAGAAAATTTTCATGAAATGAGAGAAAAAAATGTAGAGGACGAATTCGTAAGCTCGTCCAGAATTTATTCCAGAATTAATTCCAGAATATTCCCTCCTTTGACAGCAGTATCCTCCAATTTATGACAAAAGTGCAGAGAGCAGGGGGACCAAAGGAATATTCAACAGTTGCCTTTGATAATGAGTGCGTACCATTCCAACTAGCACCCTGGGTTTTCTTCATTCTTAAGTAAAAGTAAATGAGAGATGAGGAATGGGAGAGAGTGGAAATACTCAGCTGGGGGAATTCACTCCTTCTATCTACCACCACTCACTCAGTGCAACGAAGCATCTAATTGTCTCGCTTCGACCTCTCTCTTCACACGTATTTCCTGCACGAGAGCCTTGGTGAAGTGCTATACGCATTCTTGACACTTAAACTAGGTTTTCTCAACAAGATTGACTAATTTTGGTGGAAGGGAACGAGTTTCTCCCCAGCCACAGTAGTTTCGCTCCCAAATGGAAGATTTGTAATTGTTCAAATTCAAGTTTCAGATTTTTTAACGAATATAAGATTTTTCAAATCAGTAGCAAAGCGGTGAGCTGAGTTTTTTAGGAATATCTCAGAATCTGAGGGAGATGGCAAAGTTTTCGTAATGACATTTTTTGTAGCTCGTAAAACGCGCCACAAAAAAGATTTTAACAAAAATTTTGATATCTGCCTTGGATTCCGAGATATTCATTGAAAACTGGCCACTAGTCAGAATCGACTTAAACCGTTTTAATGCTTCGCTACTGAAATGTCTCAAGTGATTCCATGATGAATGTAAAAAGCTGATTTATTATCAAAAATGTTTATACTATAATAAAATAGAAACAATAACTCATTCGTCTTCTCTTTCAATTAAGTTCTATTGAAGTATTTGGAAGAAAACAGTAGTTCTCTGATAATTTTGGTTTAATTATCGTGCCCTTTCTGTTCACACACCACATTCTCAAGCAGAAAAAAGCTGCCAAATCATTCCAGGAATTCCCCCACTTTAATAGTTGATATTTGATCCCTCTCTATAATATTACATCCATCCTTCACCTCTCGAAGGCTCGTAAAACCCGCACGTGAGTTGGAGAATTTTAAGGGTACGTAAGCTCCAGTGGATTTTGGCGTATTATCTCTACATGTGCGGTGGCTGAATACATATGTCTAACCAACTATCTTGAAATTATTCAGCGATGAGTTACCGGATAAACGCCGTTAAACCAACGCTGAAAACCTTCAAAGTTCATCCGCCTATCACGGGGTATAATAACCTTCTGAATTATGTTACTGCAGATATTGACTGTACCGGGATAATTAACTGTGCATCAGGGATATCCGGTGCCAGAGGCAAACGTAATTTCGTTCCTCGTTTACTATTAATATGAGTGTATCGAGAATAATTTTAAAAATGCATTTTATGGAATATATTGTTTGCTCGAACTTAATCACAATTGATTTAATGCGAATAATTTATCATCGCTCCGGAATTGATATTACGAAAGAATGATTATTGTTCAAAAATAATTTCAATTTTCATTCACAAAAAACACGAGAATATGAGTTTTTAAAAATCAGAAAATTTCATTTGAAAAGAATAAATTGTTCATTTGGTTTTAATAAATAATTTATTTGGAATAAATAAATTGTTTATTCGACAAGGAGACAAGTTTATTTATTTGTAACAACGAATTTCTCGAAACAAGTAAAAAATTTTAAACAAAGGTTTTAATTCAGTAGCGAAATTGTAAAACGGTTTAAGTCGACTTATCTCCCAGTTGAGTTTTTGAGGAATATTTCCTAATCTAAGAGAGATAGCGAAATTTTCGTAATCACATTTGTTGTAGCTTTTAATCGGCTCTACAAAAAAGGTTATAATGAAAACTTTGCTATCTCCCTTAGATACCGAGATATTCATTGAAAACTGGTCAATAGTCAAAATTGACTTGTACCGGTTTACCACTTCGCTACTGAATTGTTTCGTGGTAATTTATCTTCTTCAATTCTGAATAACTTCTCAACGACCCACATGTTCCACCAGCTATCATCTCCCTTCGATCTCCAATAACTCGACTTTTATTTTTATTCATACATCAATTTTTTTTCTGGATTCATGAGTACAAACAATATTTTAGGGAATTCTAGAGCTGAATTGAATGCAGAATGAAGATGATAATTCAAAACGAGGGGGGAGAAGGTCACGAAATATCCATATGTATCAGTTGGGACGAGATGTGACATACACATGATGGCGCATAGGGGCTTTTCGGGATACCTATAACCGTGAGTTGATGCGAACAACCAAAACTCCATGGGCACTGAGGGTGACATTTAGTGGTATACTGTACCACATTCCCCTTCAACAACGAATGATCTGAGCGCTAGACTACCAGCCTCAGGTAGAATGACGTACCTTGACGTTTAATACCACCATAGAGGCAACATTTTACGGCCTGAACGCAGATTTTGATAGCTACGGGGAATTTGAGGAGATGAAATCATAGGTAATTTGAGAAGTTCGTTGATTAAGAAAGTTTCGCCATCATTTTTTGTTCCTCAATTTTACGGAGAAAGTTCTTTTACATCATCCCGTGCACTAAGTCAAGTTTATCGCACGCTGCACTCCGCGACTAGATTCGAGAATTCCGTCAAGAAGACAATTTTAAGTGCGTGTTTGAATAATTCTCTATCAAGTTGTCAATGAGGAGAAATTATGGGTAATTTGAGGTCGTCTTGATTACCAAAGTTTCGCCGTAATTTTTCGGTTGCTTATTTTATGAAGAAAGGTGCTTTGCTAACGTTGGACTCAGAATTCCATTAAGAACACAATGTCAGGTGTATTGATGGAATAATTCTGCGTAAAATTGTCAATGAGGTAAGATACTGGGTATTTGGAGTTTTTTTATTACGGATGAGGGTTTCGCCGTCATTTTTAATTTCTTTACTTTATACAAAAAGGTACTTTTCTACCGAGAAGACAATTTCAAGCGAATGTACATTATGTTGTACAAAAATAAATTAATGAGATGAAATTGTGGATAATTTGAGATTTCCTTGACTAAAGAAAGTTTTGTCATAATTTTTTGTTTGCTTATTTGATGGAGAAAGGTCCTTTGCTAACGTTAAGTTCATGAATTTCATCAAGAACACAATGGCAAATGCGTGAATTGAATAATTCTGCATAAATTTGTCTCTGAGATCAAATACTGGATAATTGGAGATTTCTTGATTACGAAAGTTTCGCTATCATTTTTCATTTCCTTATTTTAGACAGAAACGTACTATTCCATCAAGAAGACAATATCCAGCGAATGGATTGAATGATTCTGCATAAAATTGTCAACGAGGTGAAATTGTTTGAAAATTTTTAATCGAAAAAATTCAACAGAAAAACGAAAAAGAAAAACAAATTTGTTACAAAATTTTATTGGATTTCCATTGAATTTTCTATTAGTTTTTGGCCGATTCTATTGAAATGTTCAATCGAAAATATTTAAATATAAAAAATCAATAGAATTTCCTCGGCTCAATTTTTCAAAGTTTTCTCCATTCTATTTTTCTTTTCTTCTCATCAAGAAAAATGAAGAAAAAAACTTGGGAAATTTGAGCCGAGAAAATCCTACAGGAAATATCACAATGGAATACTTTCTATTGAACATTTCAATAGAATCGGCCCAAAACTAATAGAAAGTTCAATAGAAATCCAGTAGAATTCCCTACCGAAATCGCTACGTTTCTCTATCAATTTTTTTCATCCGTAAAGACACTTTTCTAACGTTAGACTCACGAGTTCCATGAATAGACAATAAGAGGTGAATGGATCGAATAATTTTGCACAAGTCCCGCTGCAGGGCTTCCACATAAGAATTTTATATATTTTTTTATATTCATCCGGTCCACCGTGGCTTTTAAAAAATGCAGTCATTGTCGCGGTCTTCTGAGAAAAAGAAAAATAGCTTCTCCAGATGACTCTTTTACTGCTCTAGTTGCAGATACCGAATACACCGATAAAAATATCAGAGGCAGTTGAACGTCAAATACCTCGTGACCGGATAGAAATGACATAAAAGCTCCTGGATAACTTTTTTATAATGTTATGTACCAAGGTAAGTGCACCTTTCGCCCTTTTCCCCAGAATTCATTTTTAAAAATACTCACCGTCATTTCAGCGCTCGGATGGTCGATAAACGTGAGCTCGGACTCCTCGTCGGCCAAAAGTACACTCACAGTTTTCTCCCCTGATTCGTCATCTGAAACACAAATAGCTACTCAAAATACAAATTAAACTTTTCAAAATGATATCAAATTTTTATTTCCCAGCTGAAGTTTGAATTTGTTTCTAATTCAAATGACATATCTTTCTACTCAAAATGGATTTTCTTTTACGGGAGAGATCTCTCTTCTTGAGTCTGAATATGTATGATTTCGTCTGGAGGGAAATGAATGATGGAAAAGGTAAATAAGGGGAGAAAAGCTCGGAGACGCGTGCAGATGAAAGAAGAAATCATGGCGTGGGTGCAGAAAAGCTTGATCAACAAGTACTGTGTGGATCTTACAGGCGTTAGGCTTTTAACGCAAGGGCGGATTTTGCAGTAGTTCCTTGGAGGAATAGAGAGGATGATGCATACTGCAATCAGGCCAATTACCGTGTTGACTATCTCGGGGAAAACTGCTTTTACGTCTCACTCAACATGTCTTTGAATTTGTGTTCATCTTTCACACGGAGAGAAATTTTTGATAAAAATTATCCTACCGTTCTATAAAAGTGTATCATGAGTCATCGTTTCCTCATTTTTATCCCGAAATTTAGTAAAAATTAATATATGATGATCAAATTTTATTCTACGTTGGGGAAATTTTATCCTGACGCATAATAAATTTTACCCTTCCAGTCCAATAATTTTTATGTAGATAAAAAGGAAAATTCTAGAACGGTTGGTAAATTTTACCCTAACGGTACAATAATTTTTACTCTACCGGCGCGGTAATTTTTATTTTTATTAGGATAAAATTTCTCTAACGTAGAATAAAATTTGATCATCATATATTAGTTTTTACTAAATTTCGGGAGAGAAATGAGAAAGCAACGACTCATGATACACTTTTATAGAACGGTAGGATAATTTTTATCAAAAATTTCTCTCCGTGCAGGGGCTGTTGTGGAGTCAGAGAATAAAGGGAAGATATTCAGTAGTAATACCCCAAGAGCTTCGAAATTATCGGTTATTTCCCGATAGCTTCGTTGCAAACAGATGAGGGTATCAAGTTCTTCAGGTTAAAAAATCCCGAGGGTTGCGCGAGGGATTTTTCTGCAACACTTGGCACGATGATCTGTTTTCAGATGAGCTTGAGGGAAACACCCGATTAATTTGGAATCTCGAGGGGTATTTGTCGGATTATTTTTCCCAATCGGATTTTGGCCAAACAGAGTGCAGTGGACAACATCAGGAGGTGAATTGGGGAAGATTTGAACAAATTATGTTAATAGAATAACCCGATCTCCATAGACTGTCAAATATAAGATTCTATCCGAAATGAGCGGAAAAAATGAAGAACTACTGCGAAATATTCACAAGCTAGGAGGAAATATCCGAAATAAAACTGTCGGGTAGCCTCAAATACTGCGCTCTGATTGGTCGAAATCCGATTGGGAAAAATAATCATCGAAATTTCACGACTGCAATCGGGAATAGGCGAGCTTTAACGATTAATCGAATGGCCCGTTGTTACAACTCTCATTATACTGTAGCAAAATTTTATCGCTCTTCGAAAACACGTCTTTGTTTTCGTAAAATATCGAATGGATCCGAATACCCCATTAAATACAACGCAGTATACGGTGGTACTCTGATAATAAATCAAGTGACTGTACAAGGGTGAACTTGCCCGTATTTCCTTGGAGAAATAGAGGTCTGTTTGAATGGAAGAATTGCCCGAAATTTCTACGCAAAATCTCTCTATGGATTCTTCAATTAATTTCTTTTCTCAGTGAGGGTGGTGACTGCCCCGGGAAAACTGCTTTCACTTCTCACTCAAGATTTCTTTGAATTCGTGTCCATGTTTCAGGGGAAATATGTTGGGGAGTCAGGGAATAAAGGGGTGATATTCATTGAAATTTCACGGCTGCAATCAGGAATAGGCGAGGTTTAACGATTAATCGAATGACCCGTTGTTACAACTCTCATTATACTGTAGCAAAATTTTATCGCTCTTCGAAAACATGTCTTTGTTTTCGTAAAATATCGAATGGATCCGAATACCGCATTAAATACAACGCAGTGTACGGTGGTACTCTGATAATAAATCAAGTGACTGTACAAGGGTGAACTTGCCCGTATTTCCTTGGAGAAATGGATGTCTGTTTGAATGGAAGAATTGCCCGAAATTTCTACGCAAAATCTCTCTATGAATTCTTCAATTAATTTCTTTTCTCAGTGAGGATGGTGACTACCCCGGGAAAACAGCTTTCACTTCTTACTTAACAGTTCGTAGGATGCATGTAATCATCTGTTCTAGAGGAATACTTTAAGAAAACAAACAATGAAAACTACACATTTATTGAAAATTCATTATTGCAGTCCGAAAGGGGTAATTTTCAACCATTAATCAAATGAACTAATGTTACAACTCTTACTACACTATTGCCAAATTTTATCGCCCTCCGAAAACACGTTTCTCCCCGTAAAAAATCGAATGGATCCGAATAACCCATTAACTACAACACACATATACGCTGTTATTTCGATAATAAATCAAGTGACTGGGCAACTTCCCCTGTATTTCCTGGAAGAGAAGGACAAGTTTTTTCAAAGAAAGAAATGCCCAAAATGTCTACCCAAAATTTCTCTATAAATTCTTGTCTGAAACCGAAATGTATCGTCTGAATTAAATTTCTCTCTCACTGAGGGCGATAACTACCCCGAGCAGAACAGCTTTCATTCAATGCATGTAATCATCTTTCCCCGAGAAATATGTTGGAGAAACAACGAATGAAAACGACATTTTTATTAAAAATTCATCGCTGCAATAGGGATTAAGCAATATTCAACAATTAATCAACCGAACTAATATCACAACTTTCACTCCCCTGTTCCAAAATTTTATCGCTCTCGGAAAACACGACCTTCCCGCAAAAATCGACTGAATTCAAACAACCCATTCCCCACAACAGACATGTACACCGGTGCTAATTCGACAATAAATCAAGCGACTATGGAGGATTGGAAATAGATGGGGATTCAACTAGGTCACTGTACGTACGCACATGAGGGATATGCAACGATTGAGGCCAGCTCTTTCGGCTAATTGGCGTTGATCGTTAGCTAAGATGAATTCGAGGAACAGATACACTGAATTTTTCAGTTGAGGAAATTTGACATTTCCCTTGCCAATTATCTGGGCTCCGTAATTGCCAATTAAATATCCCATCGATGCAAATATATCCTATAATTCCGAGTACTCTGTGTTCACCATTCAATTAATCTCGGGTCAAGCCTCTGCATTACATCTTTTCCCCCAGTCCACAATTACTTTCTTTCATTTCCACAATTTCACCGAGTTTCTCCTATTTCATGCTTCACAATAATAATTATAAACTCACCGATGGACGTATCATAGGCGTGGAGATACTCGGACGTCATGAACTGCGATACGAGAGAGCTTTTTCCCACAGATGGTGCACCCAGCATCAGTACACGATAAGGAGTTGATCCCTGTGATGCGCTGCTTTCACGTGAGCTCGCTAACGAACCAGCCGCTGAGTTCCTCGCTGAGCCCGGATAAGAGGCTGTTAAATGCTCCGTACTGCAACAAAACATTTTGTACACAATAGTTAATCACCAGACAACTCATCTTACTTTACCCACCAGGGGGTACGAGATATTCATCACGAAACAGTGTAATGAGATAATAATCACTTTTTCACTAGAGATAACGACAGAGAAATATGAAAAATTATATTTTGCAAATTGAATCGATTACGTGGAGGGGAAATTGCAGGAGAGCAATTCAATGCTTAAGCACAAACACACGTGGCTGGGAAATGGGTTGAAATTACCCTGTTTGAAACACTCTAGTGCAAGGCCTGTGGACGGTTAATGATTGTGAAGAGGGGGACAGGGGGAATAGCTGACACATGCATTGCACATGATGTATAGCATGACGGTATTCTGCTTCAACCGGGTTGTACAATACGCCTATAGGTATGGGGTAAACTCAAAGGACCCCAAATACACCTGATTTATATGTATTTGCCATTGGGTAACTGCAGATAAATTTCCATGTCCGGTTAATTGCTGATTCGTGTTGAAAAGGCCAACTTTACTCATGAACGGTGAGAAAAATCATTGGTACATTGGGGTCGGGTCAAAATAATATTCAACTCTCCACGGAATTGCAATTCATTTTCAAGAGTTCACTCACAGTGACGGCACAATAATTTTTATTATTTTTGTTCTTCCACATTCGTTCTTATCTCTAATGATCTTTAGTCTTTCCAGCGGATGTCAGAGGACGAGGAAGTTCCTGGGTCGAGCCAGAGCGTAGAGAGATGTTTCCTGGAGTACTCGATGACATTGTCGATCAATACACAGAGTACAGATGCCATATTACGTCGTGATGTGCGAAGCTTCACCTGGTTGTGTCAGCTCGTCAGGGGGACATTTGCCATTAACAGATATACCATTGGATATGTGTTCGTCAAGCCACAAATTTGATGCTCACGGATCACCCTCTGAGGTCTAACACGTGGGTCTACGTTTACCTAAATTCGCCACACGTAAACTCACGCGTTCGATCTAGAGCATTGATCCCAGTCTCGTCTACTTCTGTTTTGGCTTTCAATTGGCTTCTCTGTTCTCACTCACAGGTGAAAGAGATGAATACACGCGAAGGGAAAATAAATATCACTTTTTTATCATCCCTTTTATTTTGCTGAAAGTCATCTGAGGTACCCTCTGCGGTACCGTTTGACGTACCTCGTAAAAAAAGACAATGGCTGTTGTATGGCCCTCCCCCCCCAGGTCGTACAAGAGAAAGTGCAACGTGAGAAAACTTTAATTGCATCACATTATTGAGAGCTCAGAACAATGAAAAATATTAGCATTGTCGATAGTTGGTTACGACTGAATAACTAGATTCAAATCGAGTTTATTTACATTTCATGGATTCATTCCATCTACGAATATCAATGAAATTTCGATACGAAATTAATTGAAGAACAAAATGAAAATGTCAAATTTTTTTAAGAAAAAACATTGAATTGAAAAATATTGAAAAAGGAGGAGATGAAAATTACCTATAATGTTTTGCTTCGAGAGAATACCTGAAATTTTATAATTATCGATCAATTAATCAATTCACTTAACATTTTTTTTCAATAATTTTCCCACAATGACGACTTTTTCGTAAAAGAGAAAAATCTCAAATCGTAAAAATTGCCTTTATCGATGCTGAATGCCCTGAAATGTTAATTCAGCATGAGGAATGAATATTAATTGTGTAACAATCAATGAAACATGAGTGAACGTGCAAGTACATCAACACAGGGTGCCTCCATGCAAGACGGGATATGTAAGATGCATCACGGGGTGTTAGTTTGTTGGATAGATGAGGGTTTTCCCTAAAGTCTCGCTCCACTCTGACACTCTAACGTCGTATGCATGCGGCAACCCTCGCAGGTTGCAAGAGTCTCCGGTGTGCTAGTAACCTAACGCAATATTTCCATCGCTGTAATTGATTCAGTGTTGCACTTTGTGCTCACTCTTCAATATCAGTGCTCCGAACTTTATAAAGCCCCAGAGCCCATTTTCCACCGGTTTTTTGCCGGATATTTCAAAAGGATAAACAGACTTTTTCAGACGTATTTCATATCCCCTCGGGGAATGCGTAAAGATCATGTTTTGCAACTCTTTCGGATGGATTACTCCACAAATAGGGGAGATTATTTTCGAAAAGTTGATAAACAGTCCCGCAGAAGTTATCAGAAGTATTTGCTCTCCTCGAAAAACTCGCATCCTCACCCCTCGCATCTTTCAGATTTCATAAGAGATGAGCAAAATCGTAATGCAGAATTAAAATGATTTTATTGAATACTAAATTGGGTAACTGTGTTGTACAATTCTTCAATTGTTATTAAATTAATTATCAATCAATATTTTCAATCTTCTCAAATATTTTATAAATCAGTAATCAACTTGGCAAGACTGATGATTATTAGGTTAATTGAAGAATCAAATTCAGATATTTAGAATTAACTGTTTAATTGTAATTGAGAATCAAATTTAAATCGAAAAGTAGTGAACTTTGACATCCCCCACCGTAATCGGGAAAAAAATCAAATTCAAATTCATCAAGAGGAAAAAGGAATATAAGAGTTTAGTACACAATTTATTGTTTAAGTACTGGACAAGGGAAGAAAAAATTGGGGGAGACCTTCAGGGCTTTTTCTGGTTGAGCCTGAAGTCAATAAGCTGTTTGTAACTGATTCAGTGTTGCACTTTGTGTTCGCTTTTCAATTCCACCGATTTTTTCTGGATATTTCAAACGGACAAACAGACTTTTTCAGACGTATATCATACCCCCTCGGGGAATGCGAAAAGATCATGTTTTGCAACATTTTCGGATGGATTATTCCACAAATAGTGTAGGTTATTTTCGAAAAGTCAATAAGTACTCGCGCAAAAGTCACCAGAAGTCTACCCTCTCCTCAAAAAACATGTCACCCCTCGCTTCCAGTTCAGCGTAGCTCTATTCCCTCAATACGTACATGTGTAATCGGGAAAAAAATCGAATTGAAATTTTACCTCCAACACTCGCTCCACCCCTTATGGTTCTTCTACCGTAGGCTTTCCCTCTTGTGCCAAGAGTAAAAAGGAATATAAGAGTTTATTGGATAATTTATCGTTGAAGTAGTGGACAAGGGATGAAAAAATTGGGGGGACCTTCAGGACTTTTCCTGGTTGAGAGTGATCGTGGTAAGCTATTCCCTGGGGATTTTCTTACATCCCTTTTTCCCCAGCGCTCTTGACGTCACGATTTTTGACTGATGGCTGCGAGGTTCTGACAGTTTCTCAAAAGATGATTGGGAGAACGAAGGGGCTGTGAGAATGGAATCCATGTCTTTTCAACTAGACGACATCAGGCGAAATGCATGGAAAATCCTCAAAGAAGATTATTGATCTCTTGTAATTGTTAATATAAAATAAATTGAATCTTTGTATGATATTAATCATTAACGTATTAATTCAGTGGTTGAATTGAGTTGCATAACGTTGTCTGTGGAACTGCAAAGAGTAAAGATTTTTCTTTACTCTTTTTCTTTTTCTTTTTTTTTATTTATTTTTCTTTTTCTTTTCTTTAAAATGAAAATTAAAAAAATTTCGGCTAATTCGTAAAAATATAGTAATTTCACAAAAACTAGTTGATATGTTGTAGTTAAAATTTCAGTTGAAATGTCATAGTTGAAATGTCACCTAGTTGAAAAGACGTGCCACCATGAGGATGAATATTCACTGAATAAGGCGAGTTTCGACGGATCTTCGGTGTGAGTATAACAAACTCCATGCATTCAGGACCTGAGGGAGGGTCACTATCTTCGCTGGGAGACCTTAGGGGATGGAGACGCTCGATAGTGCACGGAAATCCCACCCAGGCGTGTTCATATATCCTTTCGGTGAGATGTTGCAAAGGCATTTGAGTGTGTTGGTGACGGGTAAAAGGGCGCAGAGCAAGAAAAATAGCGAGGGCAAGTGGGTGGATCTTGGGGATCACATCTGCGCTCACCTAGAGTTGCTGGAGGCAACGCTGTTGTTGGAACGGGATCGTCGGCTTTTAAGAGAATCACCACGGTTGACGATTCCCTTTCCCGTTATGCTGAAGTGCCTCAGTCTGTAGTATTCCTCCTCAACTCCCGTATTCGGCATACTGGCGACACGAGATCGTTGTTGTGGAAGACACAGGTAATTTGGACGTCCCGATGAACGACTGCCCGGCGTTTTCACCGATTGAGATCTACTGTGGTGGGGGCTTCCGTATCTGTAACAGAATTTGCATCCGACGTTTATCCGGCTGTGGACGATTATTATAGTTGAGATTCTACTTTGAGATTCAATGGTCAATGTTCAATAAGGTTTTGATAATGAGAATTATCAAAAGGATTTGATTAATTGAAGTAAATTGAATTCAAATTAAATTATTGATGGCGCATTTGCTGTTGGGGTTTTTTAAATTGAGCAGTGGGAGATCCACTGGTGAGAATTTTTGGGTGATATTTCTGGCCCACTTCTTGGAAATTTTCATCTCTTCATAGTTCCACGGAAACTTCAAGGAAGTTCGTCATTCAAAGTTCACACGTCGTATTTTTTCTATTAGTGTATTATGAAATCAAATTGTACGATATTCACTGTTGGAAATTTTTTGAAATTTCATGGAAGATATTGTAGTAATTCTCATGAGAGTGACATTGACGAGGATTTAGGAAAAAATGATTATGAAATTTCAAGTTTTAAGTAGAATTCACGGAAATCCATGATTTTTTAGTGGGAGTGAGATGCAAATTTCACAACTTGATTGAGTTTTCAGTGGAGCATAAATGTTTGGAAAAAAAAATGACATGAATTTTCACAGAATAACTGAACTGAAAAATCAATAATTGATTTCCAGATTATTTAAACAGAAAATTAATGGAATATTTGGTGTTTCAATGACAAGATTTCCTGAAATTTGAGAGGAACTTGAACACGATAAAAATGTTCGGTATTTAGCACGATTCTTCAATGTCCATCCTCCTAATTAATTGTGAATTGTATTATATTAGTAATAAGAAGAATGAATCATTTGATCTCTTTTTATAGAAAAAGAACATGCATATCCGTAATGACAAAACATGATATTATTTTCGAATGCTTCAGTGTCTATTACATCTCTGACAACTCTTATTCCATCTGTTAATCGTGCCGGCAGGAAAAAAAATGAGAGAAGACAATTGGGAGATGAGAAAAGTTTCACAATTTCTTGTCTCAGAGGAGATTCACATTGTCATATCGAGAATTGCCCAATAGTCTCGTCCATTCACTCGGTTCAACGAACACAAGAAGGGTGGTCGGTTGAAACGAGGGTGAGAGACCTTGCTCTTAGAAATTGAATACTTCTGTCTTGTTCGTCCTTCGCCGGGCTTCCCCTCGTGTGTAACAATGTTACGGGGAGGACACTTTCGGGTCTCGGGGAACTCAGTAATTCGCTTTTATGTTCTGCGAAGAACCTGCCCTTGTACCCACTTAGTATAAATATCATCGTCAATGGGAGAGAAAAATTATGAGCGGATTTTTGTCTTTCTGGTCTTTTATTCAGGTGACCTCTCTTGTCGGCCTTATCGTTCTGGAGCTTGAAATATTCTTCTATCTGCGGAAGCTTCATTTTCATGTTGAATTCCGTAGAAATTTTTGTCTACAGTTTCTACAATTCGATTTTGGCGAAAGTCAACTTTCCCCCGGCAAAAACCCAAGATCTGACACTTTGGCCCCTGGTGAAAATTTTTTTTTTTATTTCGACATTTCTAGCGCCCGTGAGGAGTTCATTGGCATTAGAGGGGTCAATAAATGCAGAATCAACCTTCACTTGGCGGAAAAATTCGATTTTGGCGAAAGTCGACTTTCCCCCGGCAAAAACCCAAGATCCGACACTTTGGCCCCGGGTGAAAAAAAAATTTTTTAATCCGACATTTCTGGCGCCCCGGAGGGTTTCATTGGCATTAGAGGGGCCAATAAATATAGAATCAACACTCACTTGGCCAAAAAATTCGATTTTGGCGAAAGTCGACTTTCCCCCGGCAAAAATCCAAGATCCGACACTTTGGCTCCGGGTGAAAAAAAAAAAATTTTATTTCGATGTTTCTGGCGCCTCTGAAGGTTTCATTGGCATTAGAGGGGCCAATAAATACAGAATCGACACTCACTTGGCCAAAAAATTCGATTTTGGCGAAAGTCGACTTTCCCCCGGCAAAAATCCAAGATCCGACACTTTGGCTCCGGGTGAAAAAAAAAATTTTTATTTCGATATTTCTGGCGCCTCTGAAGGTTTCATTGGCATTAGAGGGGCCAATAAATACAGAATCGACACTCACTTGGCCAAAAAATTCGATTTTGGCGAAAGTCGACTTTTCCCCGGCAAAAATCCAAGATCCGACACTTTGGCCCCTGGTGAAAATTTTTTTTTTATTTCGACATTTCTGGCGCCCGTGAGGATTTCATTGGCATTAGAGGGGTCAATAAATGCAGAATCAACCTTCACTTGGCCAAAAAATTCGATTTTGGCGAAAGTCGACTTTCCCCCGGCAAAAATTCAAGATCCGACACTTTGGCCCCTGGTGAAAAAAAAATTTTTTTATTTCGACATTTCTGGCGCCCCGGAGGGTTTCATTGGCATTAGAGGGGCCAATAAATACAGAATCGACACTTACTTGGCCAAAAAATTCGATTTTGGCGAAAGTCGACTTTCCCCCGGCAAAAATCCAAGATTCGACACTTTGGCCCCGGGTGAAAAAAAATTTTTCTCATTTCGACATTTCTGGCGCCCTTGAAAAATTTAAGTGACAGTATCGTAATTTTTCACAGGAGATTCAAATAAAAATTACGGATTCAGATAAAAATTAATTAATGTGTAACCTTTGATGAAAAATAATTTTCAGGAAATTTTTGCACCTGGAAGTTAAATTTTGGGTCCCTCTTCATTGTGTGACGCAGCAGATATCGGCAAGAGAGTTTGCAAAGGTTTGATATCAGGTCCAATAACACACAAGTCGAATCTTTGCCAGATGAAATTTATCGGAGGAAATACCGATCCCACTGCGCTCCCGGAGCACCTGACAAGGAAAATGTCAGGAATATAAGTCAAGTGAAAGTACTATTCTCATTGGATCGCAGTACCAACTGGGTGCTCTGACATCTATCTCCTCAATTTGCCATTTATTCCCTCTCGGTTTTCGATATATTTCACTGCTCGACTCAATCACTCGAATCATCCCATCACCTTTTATCCTTCTCTTTTTCCTCTCACAAATCTTTCTTACTTTTTTCCCTCGGTTTCGCCTTCTTTTTCGTTCGCAGAAGTTTTTTTCCCGCGTCATTTAGATGTTATACTGGGCCGTGAGCACAAGTTGAATGGCAAATTTATTCGGTTTTATACCTTTTCACTCCACCGAGAGATAAAATAAATGAATACGAACGTGACCGAAAGCAAAGGCAGGTCTCATGTTTTTTCACCACCGGCTTATGCGCTCCTGTCGCTGATGACGCGAGAAAAGCACTTTGACGCTGCTAGAACTTTGTTCAAATGAGACGTTGAGACAACGGGAAGTGATATTGTTCGGTTTCAGGACAATTGTTTGTAGCTGACAGACGGTAGGTCTTCAAAAAAGGCAAAACTGCCCCTGAGTTTTCATACGGCCAAGGATTTATGGAAATTGAACGAAAATTCTTGACCGGGTCACAATTGGAGGAGAATTACACGGAGACAAATATTCAATAAAAATTACGTATCTTTTCCGTAATTCCCAAGCGAAATGTGGCTATAGGAAATTTTACAGAACTGTCACGGAATTTTTCCAGAGCGTTCCGTAATTTTTTTCTGAATTTCATGTGAAAAATTACGATACCGTCACTTAAATTTTCTGAGTCGATTCCGTAATCGGTAAGCGAATTTGGAGTTCCGTAATTTTTACGGAATATTTCTCTCCGTGTATGTCCAATTAAATTCCATCAATCGAGGTCAATTTTTCAGAAACCCTCAGATATTGATGCTTCCAAAATAAAATAGACCCATAGAATTACGGGGACCGGCAAGGATTTGGAAAGTCTGAATGCAAGTGCTGCTTACACCTAACAAGTGCTGAAATGGGACATAACCAGAGGTAGAAAGGTCTCGGAAGCACTTGGGAAGAGGCTTCCCAAGACCTATCCAGTTCTGAACGGAGAGACCTAAGTAGAATTTGTCAGGTCCAATTATTCGACTCGGGATCCAAATAAAACTCAGAATATCAGTGGAAAAATCGAATCCGGAAATTACACACTTCACTACGATGTCACTGCACTGGTGGATTCCCTTCATTTCCTCCCTTCTCTGCCCCCATCGTTATTCCTTTCTTGGACATTTATAACACAACATATACGATGTGTCTTGCGTGCGACAGCGCAGTTTGAGTAATTTCCTTTTAGCTAGAATTTATAGTTTCAGCCCCTCCCCGCTCCACCCACCGAGATGCTTATCTCTACGATTCGAAATCAGCGCAAACCTGCTATTCACGGTGTGCACGAATTTCCATAATGGCATGGTGTTTCGGGCAGTTAAACTCCCCCACAGAGTGATGAAAAATACACGTGAATGTATAGTTCGTTGTGAAGCTTCAATATCACTTGAGATTTTTTCCCGGATAACTACAATCAAATTCGTGATTAACTCTGGGGATTTCGGAGAAATTGACCTCGATTGATGGAAATTTATTGGGTGTAATTCTCCTCTAATTGTGATGGAGTCAAGGATTCTAGTTTAAGGGGAGACGACTATGAATTTTAAAAGTCGCGGGGTATTGGCATGCGACTTCTCATACATTGCAGATCGATTATGTATCTAGAAATGAATAATTGGCGCAAAAAAATCAATTGTTTATTTCTCGTTTGCCCCGCAGACGCTTAAAATGTGTAAAATACTCCAGGGTCT
Organism: Diachasma alloeum; assembly: GCF_001412515.2. Classification (NCBI taxonomy): domain Eukaryota; kingdom Metazoa; phylum Arthropoda; class Insecta; order Hymenoptera; family Braconidae; genus Diachasma; species Diachasma alloeum. The sequence continues at coordinate 3,126,856 of NW_021680349.1, forward strand.
CCAATTTTTGAGTTACAGAAGTTTCTTTAACATGTCCCCATGTTTATCTATGAAAAACATGGGGACGATCTTGATAAAAACATGTTTTCCAGGGATATACGTTAAGATCCCTCGAAGACAGTAGTTTTCACAGTGAAGATGTCCTGAAATTTCATGAAAATAAATCAAAGTCAACTGACCTCATTTCAATGTCATGAATCTCTTGGAAGGTAAGTGTATCGGTAACGTCGAGTAACTGTCGCATATTCTCCTCTCTCCGCCTGGCGTCAATGTCCGGCCTCAGCAGTATCGTTGCCGCTGGTGCATCCAGTGATAGAGAGGGCTGCTGTACGACAATTGTCGCCTGGGCTGTTCTCTTGGTTCCGGCAGCGCTTCCACCTTTCAATTCAAATTGAATAAGAAAAATCTAATGAACACTGGGCAAGATAGCATCGAACTTCCATCGTTAGTTATTTCACATCACATTCTCGCTATTGTTAATCATTCATTTAATGTATTTTGCAACATCACTCTGTCATTCCATAGCGATAAAATTGTCTTCAGTGAATTTATGTGCTTGGTACGCGTGTAAAGACCGAGTTCAAGACAGTTTTGAACTTATCTAAGAGTTTCGCAAGTTTGAGGAGATTCAAAGTTCTTTTTGGCTTGAGAAATTTCATTCGAAATTATTCACGGGGTGTGCTAACTTATGCATCAAGGAAATGGGTTATTTATGATTTTTTCAACGTTGAAACATGAATTTTAAACTCTGAATATGACTGACAACTTTGAAATTCCTATCGAGTATTCAGATGAATTTATTACATGAAATTAAGACACTTTTCTCCATTTTTTTAAGATGTTTGGCTTCCTAAATTTAAGTAATTCTTCGCGTCTCAAAACGAGACATTGAGACGTTCAGTAGAAATTCTAGGCATGAAATTAGCCGATGGACGCTTTTTTATGTCTACACAGAGAGAAATTTCTTAGAAAAATTTTAGTGCTGGTACTGGAAAAATCCCAATCCGCCGACTATGAAAAATTCTAGTGCTGTTCAGGTGAAATTTCTACGCGGTTAAAAATGTTTGCCTGAAATTTTCCGGTACACTTTTGGTAATTTTTATCGAATTTAATTACCACTGAAATTTCAAGGAATTTCGTCATTGAAAATTCCGAATTCCGTGGAAAAGTGAAAGAAAACTGTTAATTTCAGTTCCATTTTCCGGTTTCCGGTTCTCAAATTCCGATAAATATTTTTTGAATTAAAAAAAAAAGTGAAATTTCAGATTTCACTGAAAATTCAATGTAATTTGGCACTGAATATTCATATTAGGTTGGAAATTCAAATAAATTAAGGAATCCTCGTCGTTAATTAAGAATTCCTCGTCTGGAATTTTACTGAATTTTCAATAAAACCTGAAATTTCATGATTTTTTGCTCTAAATCGCATTCAGTGTCACAGTCCTGAAAATGAGTAGTCAACGGCCCATGAAATGTCTTTTTTTTCCAACAGTGTAGGGATTGATAAAATTTCTGAGGACTTCTGTGAAATTTTGCTATAAAAACTGGCGGTCACTTCGCGCCCTTTTTCCTATCCTAGCACTAGAATTTCTCTAGACAATAGCTCCTCGCATAACGTCTCAAAGTAATACGTCTCGAAGACACTAATTTTCAACCTAAAAATCCCGAATTAACGTCTTGAACTGAATCTTCCCAAGCTAATGAGCATGTTATGCACGTGTTATTACTGGTTAAAGCGCATTCCTATAGCAATTGAGATGCGAAGATACATAGCCAGGTGAAACAGAGTGATAGAGTTTCATTGAGCGTCGACGGGGCCACGAATTGGATTTCTGATGAAATTCACCAGTAATCATCGAAAGTCAATAGCGGAGCTTTCGGGCTTTATAGAGACGCGTAATCGGAAACTGAATAGGCCTGTACAGGCCCCGAACAATGGAAGGGCTTGCTGAACGCTCAAGTAGATTCTAACCGGGGCCAAACACCTCCCCCAACCCTGGGCAAACGATTAAATAATCAATTACACTTTGACTCGAGTCCTGGTGGATGGGACCTTCGGTAGAGTGATCTACCTGTGAATCGCATTTGCTGTACGTGCACTATCAAACACACTCTCGTTGTTTCAAACACCATAAAGGTCGCCATGGCACTCTGAGTGGTCACGTTTGTGCCCTTTTACCTGACGCAAATGTGGTTTAACTTCGTATGGCACGTTGGGATATGTGAAAATCGATTTAACTCAATGCCTGAATATCCAACCCCATCGGTTATTGCACCACCTACTGCACGTTTCAACATTCCTCGCAACGTACATCACCATCAAGGGGAATTACTGCTTCAGTCAACAGATTATTTATCCGGTTCACTCCGGAAAGAAAGACTTTTTCATTTTTCGAGGAAAAATTTTTACCAGTACTATTTGGCGCGCGGATTTTCCACAGGTTTTCGATTCTTTGCGTAGAGGGAAATTTTTTGAAAAAATTTCAGTGCTGGGGCTGGAAAAATTACAATCTTTTGGGTGTGAAAAATTTTGGGGCTGGTATGTTCATATAACGGTTTCCTGTGCTAACACTAGGATTTTTCTAAAGGAGTTCGCTGCGTATAGGCCTTCATCTCTGACCCCTCAAAAATTGAAGATTTTAATTTTTCGTACCCGGAAATTCAATTTAAAAGGAATAGTGTCTATTCTGCGTTTGAATTTTTGAAATATTTTTTTAAATATTACTCTCACAATATGCATCGCGGGGCGTTACCTTTTTAGATATCAAATCATTTTCCCGATTTTACAGTGAACAAGATATCGTTAGAGGAAGGTTCACCCCGAAAAGAAGAATTTTTTTATTTTTCAAGGAAACATTTCAGTAGCGAAGTGGTAAAACGGTGCAAGTCAATTTCGAGTATTGACCGGTTTTCAATGAATATCACGGAATCTAAGGGAGATAGCGACATTTTTGTTATAACCTTTTTTGTAGAGCCGATTGAGTGCCACAACAAATGTAATTACGAAAATTTCGCTATCTTCCTTAGATTCGGAAATATTCCTCAAAAACTCAACTGGGAGATAAGTCGAATTAAACCGTTTTACCACTTCGCTACTGATTTTTACCAGTACGATTATTCGCATGTTTTTTTTCCACAGGAATTCGATTCTGTATATGGAGAGAAATTTTTTGAAAAATTCTAGTGCTAGTACTGGAAAAATCACAATCTATCGACTATGAAAAATTCCAGCGCTGGTAAATAAAATTTCGGGTCTTTTCTGGTGAAATTTGTGGAGATTTCTGAGGAGATTTCATATTAATACGAGAGAAATTCATGTGATAGCACTGGAATTTTTCCTTGGCTGTCACTTTACGGTCCTTTTCCCGTGCTAGCATTAAGATTTTTTAAAAAGATTGCTCTCCGTGTGAGTCTAATTTATCTCTGAGCACTCAAAAATTGGAGATTTTATTTTTCTGCAGCCGGAAATTCAACAAAAAAAATCAATACTTCGCGTATAAATTTCATTTATAAAAAATGGAAGAGAGTATGGGATTATCCCTCTCCCTCACATTTCACCAACAACACCGGAATTAGTTACAATTACGAACTTGAATCATTGAAGTAAACACATCGATCATTTTGTACATGTAATCAGCTTTTGTTTTGTGTTTATTTGCAAATAAAATCGCAATCAAGTTAGGACGTCGATGGAAACTCGATGGAAACTCGTGACGTATTGTGAAACAGAGAATTGATGGGGGTATCAATAATTCACGAGGTCTTCAGTTCCATCGATTTAATCCAACACCAATTTTTCCTCGAAATGTTTCGTTTCAACCAATTTGCGTTCACTCTCCCGTTTTAATTAATTCATTTGATTTTTCGTTTCAAATTGTATCTCTTTTTTTTCAGCGTTTTGATGTTAATGGAACGTGGAGTGCCCGTGGGGTTTTTCGTGCGCGATTTTTTCAATGCTTTTCAACGTTCATTTTTTTGTTTAATAATTGATTTTTCAATGTTCCTTTTTTTAAATTATTGAATTTATTACCCCCAGCCCCGTTGGCGCTCATGCAGGTGTCCGATGAGTGAACGAGTTGTGAATCTTGTGACTTTCTGGTGAAAATTAAGTCATGAGAAATAGTAAAAGAAATTAGCTTCTGATATAGCTATGCGATGCGGAGAAAGGTGAGACTCAGAGGTAACAATGGCGTAGGGTTTCCTTTGCTCCCAATTTATTTTCGTAATTTGGACCTTCGATTCCATCTTTTTCCGATGTTGATCATTCACAGAGACAAAAAAAGAGTTTTTATTTTTAGGGACATGTCAATTCCTGATTTTCCGGAATTTAATGATTACAAAATTCTTAAATTCCGGGATTTGGTGGCCAATTTCCACGAATTTATCACGAAATTTCAGTAATAGGAGTAACTGATAATCGGGGAAATTCTAGTTCCACAGTAAAAATAAATTCGGTGTTAATATCTCCTCTGTCAAGGGTTGAATATTTCGGTGTTAAACTCTTTTTGAGAGTTCAATTCACCCTCTGCCCTGAGGTAAATTTTTCCACGGACTGGATTTATATTTTTCACACCGAACTGCGTGGATTACCGTGTTTATGTTAACACCATGGCGGTGTCAATATTCAATCCCTTTATCACTTATCTCCGGAATTAATAAACTCCGTGTATCCACACCAAAAACGGTGTGGACTTTTTAATTCCTTTTAATGTGGACTCAGAGGCGAAATTCATTCCCATTTTTTACTGTGCAGTAACTAATAATACAAATTACCGAATAAGCCAAGTAATCGTAATTTAGTAATAAAGTAATTTTCCCCGATTTTCTAGGTAATTTTGATCCACTTTTTCTCTCCCCATCGGTGACAAATTCCTGAAAATCAGTGACACGTCCCTGAAAATCAAAACTTTTTGTTCTCTATGTTTGACAGTAACTATATTCCCCGTAATTTCCTTAGCTAGTCTCTCCCCAGCCAGCGTACTCCCATTGAATTTTCAATAAAAGCAGAACCCACCCCGCCACCGTGATACCGAGTCTCACAAGTCTCTCAAAATGCACTTGCGAGAGGAAAAAAATGAGGTAAACAGACGTGTGATGAAGTGACATAAGAAGATAAACGTATATCGTCACGTTCTTAAAGTCCTTCTCCCGGCAATACCCTCGACGCTGCGATATTCTCCACTGTTTTACGAAATCTTCCCTCGAGCTGCATTAATTTTGCTCACAGTACAACCGCCCAAATTTTCCACACTGACAAATGATTTATCTTCTTATTCCTCTCAAATTCCAAATAAATGAATGAAAAAAAGCTAACAAGCGCCATGTGTTCAGTACTCTCATCGAGTTCGTACACCCCAAGAAAGAGCCCAGAAAGACGTTTCCTTTTATCCAGACCACACGTGAAAATGTAAAAAAACAAGAGGCTTTGAAAAAATAACTAATCAAAGAAATGATTCAACGAAATAAAGAAAACATACTGAAAGGATTGAAAAATAAAATCCATTCAGGTGTTCCCACTACTCGCATTTCAGAGGTCTTTCCAGAGGCGCCCGGACTGTACCTATTGCGCAAAACGGGAAAAAGAGCCTGACCCATGAATGAATGGTTGAAACGAGGGGATGAGCTTCTGAAAGAAAGAACAATCAATTCATATTTTTTTCATCTGCATTTACAAACACTTTTTAAACATTCTTTCTCCATCACCGTGCACTCGTTCGATCTTCCAACACAAACACATTGAACAAATTACTCTCCTCATGATAATGAGTTATCAAAAAACAATACTTTTTCCATGAAAAAGCACCGAGAGCAGAATGCGTCACAAATTCTTTTTTCCGATTTCGAGATTTCATTCACTCGCCTTGGAATATTTCTAGTATCAATTTTCAATTTCATTTATGATTTTAACTCAAAACTGAAAGACCCATAGAATCGCAATCAAGCTTAATATCGCGTGCACAGTTTGCTGAATGTCTAATTCATTGAGAATGAAAATAAAATTAATCAACGATTTTGCAGCATTCGAACAAACCCTCTAATTACCTGGTGGTCTCCCTCGTCCTCTGGTGCTACCCGAGGTCTGGGTATTGCAAGTTGGCTGGGTCCCGCAGAGTGATATATCCAGAGGATTCGTAGTGACATTAATACTCGGCTTGGCCGATACCTTTGATTGTTTCGCCTTCTCTTTCCCATCTCCGATGATTTGTGCATCATTTTTTCTGCTCAACACGAGTGAGTTTGCGTTTATGTGATTTATTATTGCTGGCTCCTCTTGCAGAATGCTCTCCTTAGCTGCTACTAGGGCCAACATAGAGTTCAAGTGATGGGGATCTGGCTGGCCTGCGTCCACAGATCCTCGAACTGGGGTACTGGAAATATCGCGAATGGAGGAGAGATTAAATGGGGGAAGTCGTTGGGGTGTCGTCGGGGCGCTAGACGCATTGATTAGTTGGACTTTATACGGGATCGTTTATTTTCGATAGAAATCATGTTTTTATTTTAGAAGTGAAGAATTTCGTTTCTTATTTGAAGGGATTTAAACTACTCCCTTTTTTCTGTATTAATTTTCATTCTGGCCATGTGTTCTAACGCTTCTCACTCAAATTGGGGGAGTTTTCTGTACTCAATGTTAGAAATATTTCATCTCGAATGAAGTAGACAATTTCTCATCTCAACAGATGTCGGCGATAAATTTTAAAAAATAATAAAATTGCAAATAAAATGATTTTCACATCAGCCACAATATAATAATTTAGGAATTTAAACAGAGGGAATAATTCATTTTCGATAGAAATCATCTTTTTATTTCAGAATCGTGAGGGGAAAATTCAAGAATTTTCTTACTCATTCCGAAGAGATTCTTCTCAAAATCAGACGAAAAATTGACAATCTTCAGTGATTTTTGCTTGAATGCACAACCTCGTCTCCTTTTTCTGCATTAATTTTCCTCTCAAATTCAGTGAGCTTTTAGTACTCACTGCTAGAAATATTTCCTCCTGAATGAAGTCGACAATTTCTCATGCCCAGAACAACCGTTGTCGAAACCACAATTTTCTCAAATAAATGATTTCAAACTAAAGTGATTTGGACATCAATCACATCGACATAAATAATTCATCCCCCCTGTGGCCTCTTAAACCCTGTCCACAAGTGTCGTAAACAATATGTACTTTCCATAAACTTGATGTGAAAGTATGACACTGTATATGTGGCTCGTTGAGATGCAACAACAATGTTGCTTTAACAGCTTTGAACAGGCCGGGTAATTGCTTCGGTGCAGCGATTTTATTGCTGTTTTTCCCGAGACCCTCATTACGGAGGCTACGGAAATTTTGAATGAAGGGAGTAAATAATCCCCCCCCCCCCGACTGAATATTCCATATTTGACACTTTATGTACACAGTGCGAGGGAAAAAGACGGACAGGTAGGTGGTGCGGGTAAATAGTGTGGAATACACGTGACGTTGGGAGCTGTAGAGTGAAGAAAAACGAACCCGACCCTCGTCAACTCGGCGAATTATCGATTGAACACTATATCGAGTTTAACCGAGAGGTATGTATGCTCAATGCCCCTCGAATACGACTATTTGACAGTTATCCTGGGGTAAAAATAGAGAGGGAAACATTAGGTGTGAATAATTGATGGGAATTCCAGGATGAAATTGCATTCGAGTTCGAGTGGAATTCGGAGCCAGTGGACCAGTTGATATTAATTTTCCATGTTCGATAATTCGCGGCCGGTTTTTGGGGCTCTTCCATGAAATTCAAATGCCCCGGTTTATGAAATAATAATGAACAGTGAACTGGGAGAATTTGCAAAAGCACTCACCTAAAATCCGCCGTTCGCAGGTCTGGCAATGCTGGTGTTTTTCCACTAGTAAATGTAAAACGATTTTCTTGACGTGCACCGATGAGGGGTGTCGGTGGTGGTGCACCAACACCATTCACCGGACTAACGCCTGGTATATCTCCACATGGTGCATCGACGCTTGGGGCAGTCGTGCGCTGATGTGTACCATTGGCCGTTGTGCTCTTTGATAAATTTTCTAAATTTGTTGAATCGATTTTTAAGGGAGGTGAGGCCGGATGGTTCGCTGGTGGTGACATCTCGGAGGGCTCGTCGATGAGGTCCAGGCTGTCGTCTCGCTGTTCAGAGTCTGTTGTTACCTGGTTTTGGAAAATTGAGCGGGAATTAGTGGGTGGGGACTGCAGACAATTAATTAGGGGGACAATTGCTGTAGACACTGGGGTGTTCAAGATGTTTTAATTGAAGACGTTAGACGCGAAGTTGTGTTTTATGGGAGACTTCAGGCTTCGTTTGCATACACAGAGAAATTAACGTTTTGATTTTCAGGATTTCATCACCAATTTTCAGTGATATTATCACTATTTTCTAGGGATTCGTCGATAATTTTTAGAAATCCATCACCAAATTTCAGTGGTACAAATCAGTGATGGTCAGGCTCATTCTAGCCAATGTCCGGTATTATCAATAACACAGGCGGATAAACTTTTGATGCATTTTTTCTAATTCATGAAACGATCCTCACTAAGATTTTGCCTCCCTCGTTCTCAATCTGACGGCCGTTTCTCCCCGAATGCGATCGTTGTGGAGATAAAAAATATTAAAGTTGTGGAAATCACCCAAAACCGCGCTTTTCTAAATTCAATAAAAAAATAACCGCTGCAGAAGTCAAACTGAAAAAAATATCAGTGATCGATTCTCCAAAATCAGTGACATGTCTCCGGAAATCAGTGACATGTCCCTGAAAATTAAAACTTTTATGTCTGTAATATCCTGAAATACAGTCTCAAGTCAATACTTGAAGACAATTCAGTCACACTAGTCATTTATGATGACATAAGACGTTTTTGGTGACTTATCCATTTTCTTCCATTTTACAGACGTTATTCCGACAATCGGAAGTGATGATGCCCAAAAATTTCAAATGTACCATCATTGCAAGATCAGAAGGGCGTAAAAACATTAATTTTCATCCTGAGAAAAATACTTTTCATCAGAATTTTTTATCACAAACATTCTTTCACCCCCATTTGCCTAACCCTATTCAAATTCTGCTTCATAACGCTATTTTTAACGTAACCAAAATCATCAGTGAAAAAATGATTGGCTCGGTGTCTAGAATGTCTAGAATACATGTCTTAATTTGAGACACGAAAAAAGACTTAAATTTGAGAATCCAATCGTCTTAAAAAAAGCTCAAAAGTGTCTTAATTTCAGACACTAGTTTTCATTCAGGAATTCTATCCTGAAATTTTCAGAAAATCAATGAAAAGTTTTGGTTTTTAACAATGAATATTGCTGAAATATCTCTAGAAAGGGATTTGCGAGCGAAAAAAATTGCTGTCAATTAATTTTTCATGACTCAGAAGATGGCTCACCGTTGTGACCATCGTCTTGGCACTGTCCGTGCTATTGTAGATAGTCGTGTCGATAGAGGCAGTGCTAGAACCCATGACGACAACCTGGGGAACAGTTGTAATGGCTGGGGGTACAGTCCGACAGCTGCGACTCCCTCCCGCTGATTTAAAGTGTAGCCTTTTGAGAGCGGACGCAGCGTGTGCCAAGAGATCGCCGTCTTTGATAGCACTGTCAGTCGCATGATGACTGCTTCCACGTGCTGGCGGCGACTGCGACTCCCCTGTATCTTTTATACCACCCTTTGATCCTTTACCCGAGCTACGATTGTCCACACATCCCTGAAAATAAAAAAATTATTGGAACTTAATCTTCTAATGCGAAACGGATTTTGCTAGTTCTTTTTTTTGCATTTCAATATGGTATTTATGGAGAATATTTTTTGTTCTTCCTTCAATTGTTCAGTTATGTTCAACATCCAGACATAAACGATCGATGGAAACTGTGAAAATGAAATTTAATTGACTATTTTTAATTAATAGAAAATTCAGCGTAGTTTGTCGGGAAAAAAGTTGGGAGAAAATTGACAAACAAATCGAGTAATTTGTTTTGGAATTGTGATTTTATACAGAATTGCATTGAAAATTATTCACCCTTTGATCATTTACCCGAGCTACAATTTCCCACGCATGGCTGGAAATAAATTAATTATTTCTATTTAATCTTTTGAGGCGAAAAGGATTTTGCTAGTTCTTTTTTTCGTATTTTAGTTCGCTATTTATGGAGAATATTTGTTGTTCTTCCTTCAATTGTTCTACAGTTGTTTTCAACGTTCAGACATGGAAAATCGATGGAAACTGTAAATTTTAGTTCAATTATTCCTTGAAAATTTAGGTATGCTAGAATTTGATACTGAATATTCATGTTTCGATTGAGAATTCAAGGAAGTTGAGGAATTCTCATCTCCGTGCTGCACAAAAATTCGCAATTTCAAAAAAAGTTGGGAAAATATTACCAAACAAATCAACTAATCGTGGAGCGAAATTCAGTTCTGGATTTTTTGACTCGCTCTGGAGGAAAAAATCACGAGATAAACGGTAAGTTTGGTTTCGCTTGCTTCGATAAATTTATTACACATTAGGTAATTTGTCCTGCACTTGTGAAATTTATAAATAATAGCAGAGAACATTATCCACCCTTTGATCCGTCACCCGAGCTACGATTGTCCATGCATCCCTGTCAATAAACAAATGATTTCTCTTTAATCTTCCAATGCGAAAGGGATTTTGCCAGTTCTTTTTTTATATTTCAATTCACTATTCACAAAGAATATTCGTTGCTCTTCCTTCAATTGTTCTACAGTTATCTCCAACGTCCAGACATGAAGTAAACCGGCTGATCGAACTGGAAGAGAGCATGTATGGGCGGATGAGCATAAAAAAAAGGTGACGAGGTGTCGAAACTCGCGGTCCGTTGCGCCCCGAATAGAAGGTCCGTTCACCGAGAGCGAAGCTATGGAAAAAAGTGGAAGAGTGAAAGAATCCACTGGAACATATTCGTAAAAATTCACTTAAAATTCACATGTCACGAAATATCCTCATGAGAAAATTTGCTACGTGAAAACACAATATATGCTCCGGAAATTTTTCTTAAATTCTCTCATTCTGAATGGAGATGAAATCAAGGAAAAGTTTTCAAATCTACGTCGAATGGGAACAAAGTCACGTACAATTTCTTTCTTCCTTCGATACAGGAAAATTCAGTTTTCCACTTGTCTTTTTATCAGACCTCTTTCCCTCCTTTTTCTTTATCTCTTCCACTACTAAATGCAAACGTGACGTTGACAATAAAAGTATACGATAAGCTTGCATCGGTACTCCGAATTCTTCAATTCTTCATCGTGTCATCGTTTCAAAGAACGTGCGTTATCCTGATTTCATCACTGGAAGAGTACTAGTATAGGGGATTGTCTAGCCCACGTCGAGAAATATTCTGATTAAATGCAGCTGAGGGTCATGCGTAATATTTTTTGCTTGCCGAAGATTTTTAATTCTTCCGAATATGGTCTCCAAATGAAAAAATTTATATTTTGAAAAATATATTAGAAAATATACAAAATATATGGTTTTTATATATTTTTTATATACTCTTTGTAAATTTAAAAAATATATGCAATTGGCCCACATTATATTTTTTGATGGGGTCGCCCTAAATGTTTAACAAATCGAATAAATGTTTTTCCCTAAATCGCTGTCGTGAAAATTAGTAATCAACTGCCCATAAGATTTTTTTTTTTTCTAACAGTGTAATTGGGTTTTCGATGTCAGATTATCACTGATATTTCAATGACATCTAGGATTTTCAAATTATTTAATAATTTTCATTCTCATATGGACCTGAAAACTGCAATTCCATTGACTACTCCCGAATTCAACTGATTTTTCAATAACAAAATACATAAAACTTTAGTGTGAATGAGTGATTGTTAAAAACTAAGATTTTTACTTGAAATTTCAGGAGTAATTTTCTACCAGTGTGTGACCTTCCCATAAATGCAAGAAAAAAAATACCCTCCCGGCACGGGAAATCTTACCGTACAAGAGGATAATATTTGCACCCATCGATGTATTTTTTACCGACCGAATCGTAAAATATCCTCTACAAAAAATTTTCTCATTGCACTACACATCGCCCCCCGCAGACCTTCCCTACAGTAAAATTTCCCATTTCAATTTCTCCTCCCTCAAACTCCCCGTGCAGTCCTCCTACCAGTGCACCCAATGAAATGAAGCTCTTTCTCCCGCGCGTCACGTGTGATTTACCACTCTCAAATCCGAATCTTCACTGGCGTTGAATTTTTATTGGACACCGAGATGATACGCAGGAAAAAGCGATAAGATACTTTGCCCGTGGAAGAGAGCGAGAGAAGCTCACTTTGACGGGATCGAATTTCATCCGCTCGGTGGAATAACCAAGAGGGCAACTTTTCCACCTGGCATGATCACATGGTACTTCCCTTTCTTTTTTGTCGATCGAATCCCCCTCTCTGTCGTTCATCCATCCATCTATCGCACACACACCGCCTGTTTCTTTCCACCAGTCTTCGTATCTTCAGGACGGGGATATATGGCTAACGAGGCTTCGGCCCCAAGCACATACCCGTCGCACACAATCGATTGCGTTAGCGCGCGAGGTTTACCTGTGTCCATATTATTAGTTACTGCCGGTGGTTGGTTGGCAATATCTAGGTCACGAGAGTCTCTCCCGTCCGCCCGTGCCCCACACATCCGATCATTCTCGGCGATTGGTAGCCCTCGGGCCCATTTTTTTCTTCTATTTCTTGTTTTGTTTCACTCTGCAGTCCTCATTAGCGACAGTTTGGGTTCCCTCCGGGGGTCGCCAATTGCATTTGGCGCTCGACTACTCTATTTTTCGAATGAAATTCCGCACCCGTTTGCGGCGCAATTTTTTTCCACTCTTTTTTGTTGACAAATCCAACAGTTTTTCCGCAGAGTTTTTCAACTCTTCCTCGGGGGTTATTTAATCTCGGGTAACTTTGCTACACTAGCATTTCCAGAAGTTCTGGTCACGGCACACCTCCAAATCCATAACAATTATTCCCGGTCAACGGTTAACTGCGCTTGGCTTGTTTTCTATACTTGAGCACTTGACACGGATGAGAGTACAGATTTAACGAGAATAGGGGGAGGGGGAGGGGGGTAGAAGAATAAACCGACGGGATATGCACCCTTATCCCGCATCGAGTGCTGAGGGTAGAAATATATCAGTTTTTCGATTCTCTCTAGGTCTCTTCGACGAGCGCGATCCGCCCCACGCGAATGGGTTTCATCCCAGATGTGGGTTTTATTGAAAAGAGATTTTTCTTTTTTTTTTCAGTGGTCTAGGGGTTTATTATGTGATAATGCAAATATTGGAGAGGAGTGGTTGGATATTAGCATGGGCCATGAGATAGACCTCGATCTGTGAGATTGCACGCGGAAAATATTTGAGGACAAATTATGTGACTAAACGTGGGAAATCCTGGGGTGAAGTTCTCTTTTTATTTGCAAGTTTATTTTGTTTATTTGGAAATTTTGATGCGCAGGGAGAAATTAAATGGGCTAAAATTACCGGACGAAAATCGAGGAGTCGTGGAATTAAGTTCAGGAATGGTGAATTTTTCTCGGCTTGCTGCGAGAAATTTACTAAACAGCCGGGTAATCTGTTCTTAAATTGTCAAATTTATCCTGAAATCCAGAAAAAATTGGTTGGATCTAACTCCCTAAGATTTATTTAGGGATCTAAGTCCCTAAATTTTAGTAATTAAAACCCTAAAATTGAGTGTAATTGCAGTTAATGTCAAGAATTATTAAAAAATTAATGATTTATTCCTAAATATTATGCATATATCCCCAAAAACTAAATTTTGTTTTCTCTTGTAATTCTCTTGTAGTAGACTCCGATGGGGTTTCATGTAAACCTATTTGTCCGTGCACGGAGAGAATACTTGAGGAAAAAATATGTGACTAAACGTGAGAAATCCTGTGGTAAAGTTCTCGTTTTATTTGGAAATTTTATTTTATTTATTTGGAAATTTTGATGTGCAGGGAGAAATGAAATTGCCTAAAATTACCGGACAAAAATCGAGTAATCGTGGAATAAAGTTCATGAATAGTCAATTTTTCTCTGCTTACTGGAATTTAGTAAATACCTGGGTAATTTGTTCTTAAATTGTCAAATTTATCCTGAAATCAGGAAAAATTGCTTGGATCTAAATCCCTAAATTTTAGTAATTAAAACCCTAAAATTTAGTGTAATTGCAGTCAATCTCAAGAATCTCTAAAAATTGATGATTTATTTCTAAATATTGCGGATATATCCCCAAATAGTAAATTGTGTTTTCACTTGTAATTAAACGTGATTCCGATGGTGTTTCATGTAAACCTATTTGTCCGTGTGATAACAATCATGCAATCAGGGTAAATAAAAGAGCTCTCCATCAGGATTTAACTCGTAATTACAGGTCCTCAACATTTTTCACTTGATTGACATATCCGTGTGACCAAATGCCGTGGTGGGTGTTTAATCATCGAGTGCCACACCATTTTTACACTAATTGACAGATCGAAATCAGATAATTTCATATGGTTGAATCATTCAATTACGTTCAACCAGTTCGACAGAATCAGACGAAGTTCTTCTTAGAATTTTCCGGGTATTGAATTCCGAACTGCAATTGTGAATTTCATAATCGCGAAACTCTAAAAATTGGGGATGGATTCCCCAATTAAGGATGGATCACTAAAAATTTGTGACATGTCCCGGAAAATCAAAAATATTTTTTCTCTGTGACCAATACTTCGTGGAAATCTTTATCCACACAGAAAAAAAAGTTGTCACATTTTCAGGAATCTGTCACCAATTATTGGTGATACTGGAAACTGACTAGAATGATGGGAAACATAAGGGATATCCATCAGAATATAACTCTTCATTATGGATCCTAAATATTTTTCGCTTGATTGACATATTCGTGTCACCAAGTGCCTAATGGTAGGTGTTTAATCATCGAGTCCCGCACCATTTTTACGCTAATTGAAAGATCGAAATCAGATAATTTCAACTGACTGATGGAATGATCAATTTGTTCATTTGATTGAATCATTTAATTACGTTCAACCAGTCCGACAGAATCGCACGAAGTTCTCCTCGGAATTTTCCCGGTATTGAATTGTCTATAACAATCGTAAATTTAATAATCGCGAAACTCTGAAAATTGGGGATGGATTCCTAAAATTAAGAATGGATCGCTGAAAATCTGTGACATGTCCCTGAAAATCAGAACTTTTTTTTCTGTGAATAATACTTCGAAATCTTTATCAACACAGGGAAAAAATAAGGTTTGATTTTCAGGGATTTGTTCATGTAATTGAAGCAGTTAATTTCGTTCAACCAGTTCGACAGAATCGCTCGTTCTCGGAATTTTTCCGGTGTTGAATTGTCGATAATAATCAATTGGGATTCCAGATGTCGCGCGATTTTTTCGGGGATTATAATTATGCAATGCACGGAAGGAACGGGGAGGGACGACAATAAAAAACGTAATGGGCGGTCACATACGGACGGGATATGACGTGGGTGGTGTGTGAGGACGTGAAGCGGATAATGAAAATTATCAGACACTCGATTCCACGGAATTCCTTCTCATTGCGGAGACAGCCGTGATCATAGAGAGAAGATTAATTTTTTTCATCGTTTCTGGAAAACAATTTAATTAAGTTTGTCGTGCAATGAAGATTTACTGCTCTGAACAGGATTTAATATCTTGAAATTGAGAAGTTTTAGAAGAAATTGAATTAAAATTCACAATATCCATTGATTTGTTCATCAAATTGTGAATTTTCAATCACGAAATTCTTTGAAATTTTAGGGCAATTGTTACTTCGTAGAGAAAAAAAACGTTTTGATTTCTAGTGAAATGGCAGTGACTTTCAGGGATTTAACCTCAATTATTAGAGATTTGCGACTGTCAAAATCAGTGAGTGCAAAACTCTGGAATTAAGTAATTTTGTCGCCATTTTTCAGTGACATAATCACTGTTTTCCACTGACACTGTCATTCATGTTTGGGAGACTATCACTAACTTTCAGAGTAAGTAGGATTTCACAGTTGTGAAGTTCAACGTGTAGAAAATTCTGGAATTCACCGACATTTTGCCACTAATTTCGAGGACTTATCTCTAATTTTCAGAAATCTATCACTAAATTTTAACGACAGATTCCTAAAAATCTGTGACATGTCCCTGGACATCAGTGATTAGTGTCTGGAAATCGAAAATAGTAATAATAATAAAAAATTGTCATCAACAATTTTTAACAGCAAAAAAATTCTTAATCCAACAATTAAATATTCTCGGGTCAGCAATACCCCATTCTTAAATGAAGAATATTTATTTTTCCGTGAATGCATCCATTCTCTTCAACCTCGCCGCGAAACTAATTTTCGCCCAACAATATGCATCATCTTGCCAGGTATCATCCAAATGAAAATGAAAAAAAAAGTATGCATCACAGTAAAACCACAAGTCGCGCCAGTAGAATTTTTCATTCTGTGCAATTTTCTTCTGAGTACATGAGAGTTGAGGAGAAAAAGCAAAAACAAAAACGTCGGAAGAGAGGAGTTTTGAGGGAAGGAAAATCGTTATTGGTTTTTGTACGAGGGGGGGAAAAACATATGACGTCCACGAAAGTGGAAAAAAGAAAAAGAGAGAAAAGTGCATGGAAGTGTGGAAAAACGTGTAATATTGGACGCGTATAAAGTCCTCCACGAGTGCATCTTACGTGTCGCATTCTTTTAGAGAAAATGAGGTGAAATATCCTTGAGAAAGTGGTAATACCGGGGTAGGTACATGTTTTTACTGGGCGAAGAGACACAATGATGGAGGAAGGGAGCATTGCAATGAATATAAGGGGAATTTCCAGACGAAAATGAAAGGGGGATTTCGCATGCTTTTGTGATGTAGTGGTTGTAAGGCAGTGATATGAGTCACGTTTGGGTCAGACATATTTCCAACATGAAATCCCTTCATGCGATCGTTCTTGGCTGACGTGCGCTGTCAAACTTTTCAATTTCAAATTTCTAAAAGCTCAAGAAATCAACATGGAGATGAAAGTTCGGTGAAAATTCTCATAGCATTCTGGGAAAGTATGTCATGAGTCATCTTCCTCATTTCTATCCTTATATTTAGTAAGAGTTTAATGTTGAGCAATTGAGGATCAATTACTCAACATTACGTTACGTGAGGATCAAATATTATTCTTCAAGAGAAATTTTGGTCCAGTGATATGAGTCATGTTTTAGTCAGAAATATTTAATGATGTTTTCTGTCAAAGTTTTCAATCTCAAATGTTTTAAAGCTCAAGAACTTTAAAATGGAGATGAAAGTTTGGTGAAAATGCTCATTAGATTCTGGGAAAGTGTATCATAAGTCATTTGTTCCTTATTTTTATATTGAAATTTAGTAAGAGTTTAATGTTGAGTAATTGAATTCGTTATGTGAGGATCAAATTTTAATCTTCGTTGGAGAAATTTTAGTCGAGTGATATGAGTCACGTTTTAGTCAGACATATTAAATGATGTTTTCTGTCAAACTTTTTAATCTTAAATGTCTAAAAGGTAAACAACTTTAATATGGAGATGAAAGTTTGGTGAAAATGCTCATAAGATTTTATGAAAGTGTATCATGAGTCATCTTCCTCATTTCTATCCTCATATTTAGTAAGAGTTTAATGTTGAGTAATTGAATTCGTTACGTGAGGATCAAATATTATTCTTCAAGAGAAATTTTGGTCCAGTGATATGAGTCATGTTTTAGTCAGAAATATTTAATGATGTTCTCTGTCAAAGTTTTCAATCTCAAATGTTTTAAAGCTCAAGAACTTTAACATGGAGATGAAAGTTTGGTGAAACTGCTCATAAGATTCTATGAAAGTGCATCGTGAGTCACCTTTTCCTCATTTCTACCCTGAATTCAGTACGAGTTTAATGTTGAGTAATTGAATTCGTTACGTGACGATCACATTTTACTCTTCGTCGAAGGAATTTTGTTCTAGTGATATGAGTCACGTTTGGGTCAGGCGTATTTATTGGCTGAAATCTCCAAGAGCTCAAAAACTCAACATGGAGATAAAACTTTGGTGAAAATTCTCCTAACATTCCACAGAAATGTGTCATGAGCCATATTCTCCTTTCTTCCATTCCGAAATTCAATAAAAATGTAATGTTGAATAATCAAAGTGGTCACGTAAAGATTAAATTTTACTCTTCGCCATAGAAATTTTGTTGCTATGATAATAACGAAAGTCATTACAACGTAATAATTGTTGTGACGCATATTGAAAATTTCAACCTTTTAGTACAGTCAGTTTCATCCAGGCGTGAAAAAATATGTATAGTTTGTAAAATTTACGCCGACAGTCGCTCTAAAAATTAACGCGTCGTACAATAAAAATCATAATACCTAGAGATTCGTTGTTCACCAACACGAGAATTACTATTGAAGGCTGAAGTTCAATGTGCGCCATGCAAAAATTGTTATGCGACAATAATTTACAGGATTATCAAAATAAAATTTCTTCAACAGATGTTTATATTTCAAAAGTCGTTTTCTGAACGCTCAAAAATTCAACGTGGAGATAAAAGTTTGGTGAAAAGCCATTCATGAGTCATTTTATCCGTTTTTTTACCCCGAAATTTGGTAAAAGTTTACCGTTGAATAATCAAAATCGGCGTGTAAAAATAAAATTTTATTTTCGTCGCGGAAATTTTTTTCTGGTAATAATGAAATTCATTGCGGTGTAATAATTCTTGCGGCGCATACAGCACGTTTTAACTTTTAGTACAGTTAATTTTATCCGGACATGAAAAATATGTCTGGTTTGTGAATTTTACGCTGACGGTCTACCTGAAAATTAACGCGCCATATAATGAAAATCACAATACCTAAAGATTTGTTGTTCATCAACGTGAGAATTTTTTTCAACGTTTTTATTAGCGATGGGCGAAATTTAATATTGGTCATGGAAAAATTATTACGCGACAATAATTTGCATGATTTTCCAAAATAAAATTTCTCCAACGGACCTTTATTTCCTAAAAGCTATTTTCGAACAGCTCAATCATTCAACATGGAGATAAAAATTTGGTGAAAAGTCTCCCAACAGTCTATAAAAGAATTTCATTCCCTATTCTATCGAAGAATTTCCTGAGGAATTCTTCAAAATTCCCGGCATAAAATTCTTAACATGACTAAATTTACAAAATAATTTACAGAAAATGCTGATAATTTTCAAAAACTGCAATCGTTTAATTATTTCATCAATCTTCCTCTACAAGTAAACATTCTAATTTTTTATCCGATTTTTCAAATGTTCTCTAACGTTTCATTGTGTAGTTGTCCGGAATCTTGAGGTCAAATTGGGCTCAAATGAAAGTTCTGACATTCGAATACAAAAGTACAAGAGCATTTCACTGAAGAGTAAATAGCCAAAGTGCCTGGATATCCTCCATAGAAGAATGTCTTTTATCGTAGAATATTTTCCTTCACATCATCAGGACAAAATTTCTCCGACGGCTCTTCACCGATCGAATTTTATTTTTCGACATATCAATGTTTACTAAATTCTGGGACAAAAATCACAATAATTTTCACCAAATTCCTCTCATTTCGCCTAAATCTCCGACACGAAAGAAACACAAACAGCAGTGCTCCGAGAATATCTCCAGAAATGAATTCCCCCAATTTTTCTCCTAAAGAAGAATGAGTGAATACATGAAATGAGCATAACTTACGTGAACCTTGTGCTCGGGGGTGGCGGGCGGATTCGGGGTATTTGGCAAGGAACCCCCGGGTGGGGTGCAGTGCCGCAGCCGCGCCAGTGCTGTGCGAAAGCCCTCCGTCACGAAAACTTCTCTAACTCAACCCCTGCGGTCCTCGCCGAATCTCCAACGACTGTCTTTTATTCCACTGCGTAAAACGGCAACGCCCAATCTCATCCACGTGTTGTCGTATGTATCTACTCTCATCAGATAGGAGTCAACTGTCATCCCGCGTTCTACTCCTCTGCCACACGGGTGATCATTGATAATCTGCATTAATTTGACAGTTGGGGGAGTTTATTTTTCAGAATTCTCTCGGCTCTGTGTTCCCTGCGTTGGATTTTTTTTATTTTGATGATCGGGGAGGTTATTTCGCTTGGTTTCTTGTCTCAGAGCATCTGAAAGCGGAAAATTAAAGGGTTTAGACGTCACGTAGAAGAGTTTTCGGGAAAATTAAAAAGTTTTGATTTTCGGGGACATGTCATTAATTTTCTAGGATCCACGCCTAATGTTTAGGAATTCATCACCTTTTTTTGTGATTTTGTCAATCTTTAGTGATGTTAGCAGTAATTTCCGAGGAAATATTACTGATTTTCAGGAACCTGTCTCCCATTTTTAAGAATCTACCACTAAATCTCAGTGATAGAAACCGCGTGTGGTCAGGGTTATTCCAGTTTGTATTTAGTATCGCCAATAAGATGTGATAGATTCGCAAAATTCAGTGATATTTCCCTAGTGATCAACCATATGTTCCTGAAAATCAGTGAGATCTGCCTGAAAATTAAAAAAAAAATCTTTCCCCGCGCGCATTACATTCACAGAGATCAAAAAGTTCAGATGTTCCGGGGCATGTCACTAATTTTTAGTCTGTCGTAAATTTTTAACAATTTACCTTTGTGAAATTCAACAAGTACGAAATTTTTGAATTCATGGTTTTGTCACTGATTTCCATGAATCCATTTCTAATTTGTAGGAATCACTGATGATCAGGGTCATTCTAGTCAGCGTTCAATATCACCGACAATTGTTGACAAATTCTTAATCAGTGACATGTTCCTAAAAATAAAAAAATCCTTCTCTGCACCGGTTTGATCAGAGTTTTACAAAAATTTATGGCTCAATTTGGATAGTAATTTTGTTCATCCGAGGAAACATTGAGAATGTTTTCAGACAAGTCAATTACAGTAGATGTAAGAACAGTAAATTGAGATCCTCAAATTACCACGAATGATGGAACTAGTCGGAGTGCTCGCTACATAATCGATCCGGCAACACTGTGCCGATGCCCGACAATCGAAAGTAGGACAGAAATATATGTTAACACATGTTTACGAGTTATTTTGATTGGACTTCAGTATCTCTCCAGAATTTACAGCCCTTCTCGCTTCATCTCTCGTTTCTTCGTTGTTAAAGAGGGGAGAATGAGTGGACGAGAAAAAATCCCTCACTCAGCCCTTATTTTTCAAATTTTTTTTCGGCATTCTTTGTATTGTTGGAAGACTGAATAGAGATAATTTACCAGAGTACTGGAATATAAAAAGTGAAGGGGAGAAAAACGAGAGAGAGCAAGCTGAATAAATCCCCGTTATATACCAACACAGAGAAAATTGGATTAAATTAATTACTTTAAAGGCAAATTGCTTTCTTACCCAGCGGACCCTTTATACTTTTTTCCAACGCTTTACGAGAGAATTAAAATCTCCACTCGTAAATATGCATCATCACTTTATTATTTCGTAAATTGTTTTTAAAACAGATTCTCCAATGACAAGAGAGATGATCATTTCTATCGGAATTAATTACTAGATTTTTTTTAATTATTCAACTCTCAGTATTTTTTTCTTCCCATTCTTGTTATTTATTATTTGTTTTAACTGAAATACCTAGCGGATTTGATGGGAAATTCTGTTAGTTTCTGACCAATTTTATTGAATAATTCCACAGCTTCACTGGGTTTTTTTTAATAGGAAATTTCCAATACTATTTCACAGAAAAACAACAGGCAAATTGCTCTTGCATTGCATATTTAGTGTAATTATTTTGCTAATAAATTAGCAATATACTTCCGAACGGTTATTTTGCACGTCATTTCGTTTTATCATGTATAATTCATTGTTCACTTTATTTTATTAAATTGAATAAGATTTCTTTTTAACTAATTTTGGCAGATTTCGAACTCAATTGAATGTTATCATCATCATTATTCTTCTTATTATCCCTTTCTTCAATACAACTCATGCAAACAATTTTTTTAAGCCATCATACAATCAATTCAGAACGTTTTTTTTAGCTATCGTGGGACAACCGATTTTTTAAGAAATTCGAAAATTAAAAAAGAAATTATCGATGAATTGAATTTTAATTAATGGCGATTGATAGGGCTCAATAATACCTACATTTGAAAAAAAAAGATTCAATTCCATCCATTCATTAGCGAACACTTGAAGAAAACTGGGTCGTAATACGAAAAATCCAAAACTCAAATTTGAACGATTACAAAGCTTCCATTCCAAAGCAAAAATCAGTAGCATTTCATCCTTCTACTTTTGTTCTCTTTAAAAAAAAAGTTGAACAAAAAAATGGAAAATTTGAGCCGAGGATTTTCTATAAAAAAATATCAATAGAATAAGTGGAGTAGAAAAATCGATTTCGATTGATATTTTCCCCTCAAAATTTTTATTTTAAAAAAATTGACAGATAATTTGACGATTTATTCGGTAGAATCGGCTAAATGATAGTAGAAAGTTCAGTAGAAATCAGTAGAATCTCCTAACGAATTCACTAGATTTTTCTACAAAATAATTCCTATAAAATAATAATTAATGTTCTCGAATGTGGTGGAAAGAAATGAATGAATTGTGGTGGAAATGCATTTCATTAATAAACGTTGTGTCACGTCTGCACTATTTTAAACCTCAACCACGTCCGATAGCAGCGGACGTATACAAAAAGGGTCTTGAATAGGTTCGCATGATACACGAAAGCTAGCCACACAGTGTTTCATATTTCTCATCCACCGGCGATTCTCAAACGTGTGTTTTGTTAACACCGTAACGTGCACGCGACTAAACGATCAATTAGACTGCACGAGAGCCTTTTCTCGATAGCACGAGCTTTTTCGTAGTCATGGCGCCTGCAGCCGAGGGAAATATTAATACTCATAAGAATTCGCGGAATTACATGAGTCTGGCGTATTCCCGAAGAATATTGGCCTGAAAAGTTGTATCGTGTCCGTAACTTTTGCGAATTTAGGGGATGAAAAACTGCGGAACTTGAATGTGGGGCATATCACTGGGAAATAACGAATGAGAAACAGTTGGAGGTTCAAAGGATACACGCGGGTCGATAACCCCTCGACTCCACACGACCTTATTTCGATACGTTGCTCGGTTGTACGTGCATTCCTTTGTAAACTGGAGGAGCAATATTCTTGTCGCGGAAAACCACAAATATTTGGAATTTCATGAGCTATGTGGCATGCCAATGATGGGTAATTTCACTTTTAAGTTGAGGTCAGAATTTTTCTCCCGTAACTATTTTTGATATTAAGAATTATTTTCTCGTAAACTATTGGAATTTGGGAGGAAATAAATTCTTTTTGAAATAATTTCCCTTCTATGGCAGAAACTAGATCTTGAACTATGAGTTTGTATCCTAAAATGGCAGATGAAATTTTCCTCAATATTGGTCCTAGTTTTCTAGTAGAATTATTTCTTAAACAAATTTGAATATAACGGTATTTGAACAAACGGTATTTTATTGTTCGTAACTTATCTGTGAAATGAATGAAGGAATCTTGAGAAAAACTAATTTACCAATTTATTTCTAAATTTTCCTTTACAAAAAGTAGACTTTCTGATTTTTTGCTGCCGAATGGAAGCATTGTATTCATCAAATCCGAAATTTCCAATTCTTCCCAATGCCATGTTCACTGAGTTCGATCATGAGATTGATTGCATCATCTGTTGTTGAATAAATTTATTTTGAAACCAATGTTCAGGGAAATATACCAAATTTTAACGTTGCAGAGATGCTGGCTGCACTATTAAAAATATTCTACTGTAATTTCCGGTAAGAGTCTTGAAAATTTCAAACAAATAACATTTCGACTGAAATTTCATGACATTTTGTGATAGAAAATTCATGATTCTATGGAAAAATCCGTGGAAACTGTAAATTTCAGGTTAAGTATTCCGCAAAAATTATTGAAAAAATAAAAAATTCAAAGAAAAAAAAATTGTCTCCTTGAATTCTAGATGCCCCGAGATTTTCATGATATTCCTTCAAAAATTCCTGAGATTCCAAGAATTTGAAAGGGATTCCATGAAAATTCTAGGGAATTTGATAGTGGAGATTGATTTTCACTCGAAAATTCACGTAAATTGTGGAATTTTCGTCCACTTGCCGCTAAAAAATTGTGACTTTACTTAAATTTTCAGAGAGACTTCAAATTCAATAGACTTTCTCTCCAGAAATCGCATTCAAGGTCTTTTTCTGGAAACTTGAAAAAATCATCTGTTGTTGAATAAATTTATTTAGAAACCAATATTCAGGAAAGTTTCAAAAATATTAATATTGGGGCAATATTGGCTGCCACCGCTGGGTCAATGTTGAATTCAATGAATCATTGAATTCAATTTAACCTACATCGTCATAGAAATTCCCCCCGGCAACAAATTGCCAATTTATCACCAAAAATATATTGACAATGTTGTGAAAAAGTAATTTCCCACTTGGTTCCACATCATCTAATGTTACTTTCGGTCCCGGCGGGCGCAAAGTTAGATTTCCTTCCCGCTTCGCGGGAGGGAACTCTGACTTTGCGCCTACGCCGAGACGGAAAATCGCGTTCTAACCACGGGAAGTAAAATAAAGGACCCTCAGCCGCGTGCTTACCAACCTCGCCTTCGGCTCGGCTGGTAATTGCACTAGCGGCTGAGGATCCTTTATTTTCCCTCCCTAGGGTAGAAATATACTATTCCGATAAATAACGTGAAATAACAAATCCGTAATTCAGTAAATAGCGGTAGAAACCCCAAGCGATAGATTCATCCGCCAAGACAAATCAATGTAAAAAAAAGCCAAGCCACAATGATAGGTAATAAGTGCGAAGCTCGCGTGCAGACCCAGCCTGATTCCATTTCCCTCCCAGAAAACGTTATTTCTGAGACAGGCTGCTATCTACAACGGATACGGGGAGAATTTACGAGGCGCTAAGGCATATACCTCTCTATAAACTTCGCCTCCTCTCTAGAGAGAAAATGATGTAAGTCGGCAAGGGTATGGGATACCTAGGTATGGGGCTGAATCGCGTGCCTCGTGACGATCATCTCTTGAGAGCGAAGTACCGTCTACTACTTAGGGCCCTTCTGGGTCTCTGCGTGGCCCACGGAGAATACCTCAAACCCTCTGAATTATTGCTGCAATCCCAAACAATCGGGGTTGGAGCCGCGGCCTCTGATGAGACCATCGGTTAAATCCCAACACTCACTTGGAACGCACCCTCTTCTAAAATTTTTCAAACTTAAAAACAAATATATCAGGGGTGGAAGTGGCTTATCGCACGGATTACACACACTTTTTCTCCAAAATTTATGACGCAATGAGGGTGAACCAACTACACTGAGGAAAAATTTTCCTAATATGTAGATTTGTATTTACTGCAGACAAGGAAATTATTTTCAATGGCTTAAGGATATTCAGGCATGGATCGGCGTCAATCATTATTTCAGTAATATTATGAGAAGTTGCGCTTTATGAAAATTAGGATTTATTTATCTTCATTGAAATTTGACGAGTAATATAATAATTGATAATTGAAATTTTCGATTGACTATGAACTAAATAATTGATAATATGGAATTGCCATTTCCATTTATCATTTCCATGTTTAATATGGAATTGGCATTTGACAATGTTTTTATTATTTAAACTTGGCAGGTCTGAATTTGAATTTTGATATTGAAAAACTATTTTTCACCGAATTCGGTGGAAGTAAATGATTTTCAATGGCTTAAGGATATCCAGGCATGGATCGGCGTCAATCATTATTTTAGTAATATTATGAGAAGTTGCGCCTTATAATAATTACGATTTACTTATCTTCATTGAAATTTGACGAGTAATATAATAATTGATAATTGAAATTTTCAATTGACTATGAACTAAATAATTGACAATGTGGAATTGTCATTTCCATTTATCATTTCCATATTTGATATGGAATTGGCAGTTGACAATGTTTTTATTATTTAAACTTTGCAGGGCTGAACTTAAATTTTGATATTGACAAACTATTTTTCACCGAATTCAGTGAAAAACCGTTTTTCCAATGAAATTTTATTGGGAGACGCAATGAATGTGTGAATGAAGTGAACGGCGAATTAATACAGTACTTCGTGATTTTTTTACGGTAGGCAGTTTCGATTTTTAATTCAATTTTCTCAATTTAAATGCCATCAATTGCACTTCATGTATGTTACGCGACGATATAATGGTCAACTGAAACGGTTTTGATTCTCAATTAGTCAATTCTCTCGATCAATTGAATAATTTTTTCATCAAGTTGACAATGTCGCGGAAATAGACACAAACATCCACGAAAATTTCGATGAATTACATTTCGCTTTAGGACTACACTGTTAAAAAATTTTGCTGAATTTTCCCGAAAAAGATCTTGAATTCAATTTAGTAAGGGCAAAAAATCTGTGGAATGGCAGGTTTTTCTGAAAATCCAATAAAAGTCCCATCCTTTTGAGGCAGGAATACTGAATTCCACAATCTATAGTAATTTTCAAGTGAAAATGAATATTCACTGCCAAATTTCCTTGAATTTTCAGGCAATTCGTTAAAAATTCTTGAAATTCCAGGAATTTTCGAAGGAATGCCTTGAAAATTCAGAGGAATCTGGAATTCAAACAGAGATTTCTAATTTCCCTGGAATAATAAAGCTGAAATTGATGGTTCCCACGAATTTGCCCATAAAATTATGAATTCTCATCGACAAAATTCCTTGAAATTTCATTGAAAACGTCACTTTTCAGTAATTTCCAAGGCTCTTACCGTAAATTTCCATATAAACTTTTGCTCAGTGTACCTTTCGTACAGTAAAATTTGCCGCGATTCTCTCCCTAATGTTTATCCAACTCTTCCCCGTGTGTACCGACCGGTTCTTGACTCCAGTCCCGCGCTCCAGGCAACCAGAAAGTTCATTCTCCACGAATTTTGAGTCGCAAAAGCATCCCTCAACTTTCCCTCATTCGCGCTCATTAATGAATCAGTCACGCAAGGTATTACCAAACTCGAGCGCAAAACATTACGCGAGTGGTAATCCCCATCTCAGTGCCGCAAAAATTCCCCCCCAAACTTCAGGCGAAAACGGCATGAGGACCAAGCGGAAATAATTAGCAGTTTTTAAATTGCATGGCGAAACATGGGATAAATGTGACCGGTGGATAACCTCCTTTCTCCTCTCGACCCATTTAACGATCTCTTTCATAACATACCCACCCTCTCATTTTCCAACTCATCAAAACATAGCCTCATTACCCAATAAAATTCAAATGGAGGCGAAAATTTCAGTGACACCAGAGGCTCAGGGGCAATACCTTCATTCAGCTGTTAAAAAACGTGTTCGGCGTGAGTGCACACTGAGAAAAAAAGTACAAACGCGTGAGGAATACCGTCTGCTTTTCAAACGCAGCGGTATAACTCCTGTGGTGCCCGATTGTGTACTGACAACTCAACGTAAACCGTGAACGTCTCGTTTCAGTTGGCAAATACCAGCGGACTCTAACGGTGAATCTCTCAACCCGCGGGAGGGTGAAAGCTTCTGGGGGGTTGGAAAAAGGGACAGTGGCGGGGGAACGTGTAGGGCAAGGGGGTGAGTTAGATTGAAGAGGAAAGGAGGGATTCAGTATCCCCCTTTTCCAATTCGCCTATTTTTCCCTCGGTGACTTTGCCTTTGTTGCGAGAGCCTTTTTGACCCCCTTCTGGCGTTCATTCGATCGACGCCGGTTAGGATAACCGAGTGGTACAGATAAAGCCGCATATATGGAATAATCCAGTGTCCCGTGCACGGAGGAAAAAGTCGGGGAAGAGTTACCAAACAAGTAATTGTGGAGCGGAATGCAGTTCTAGGATTTTTTATTATATATGAGCTGTTGGATCTTTCTGGAAAATTAAGCAGTTGGAGTTGAATTCTCAATGTTGTGAAGTGGAATTCAATTCACACGGAGGAAATTATTTGGTGAATTTGAACAACTAGTTGAAAAAATGAATTACTAAACAGCGGGGATAGCCATATCTATAAATTAGAGTTTGTCGCTAAATTATTAAGTAGTCAATTGGTTAATATCGCTCTTATATTTTGAATATTGAGGTAATCATCAAGTTGAATATTCAAATTTCGAATTATTTATTAATCAGTAATTTAGGTAGAAAGATTGACGATTATTTGGATAATCGGAAATCCCTGTTAAGAAATTTAGTATTATTTACTTAACAGAAAATTCATAGATCGATATTTTAAATATTTAATTCACCATCAATTGGAAATTCAGATTATCAATTATTTTTTTATTTTTTAGTTTCGATTAGTATATTTAAACCTTGATCAATGGAAGTAGGAAATTCTTTTCGTAGTGAAGAATAGAACAACTTGTTAAATAATAATTGTCTCCGTGTGAGATCACACCGTTCATGGAATCTCGTGTGAGGGAGTGATTGTTAAACATTTCAAGATTTTTTACCTGAAATTTCAGGAGTAATATTCTAACAGTGTAGAGGAAAAAAATTATAGACGAATGATCTATTTTTCTGCGCTTGCTACTCCGAAAAATTCAGTAAAAGTTGAGGTAATGCGTCCTGAGAGTGTAAAATCTCTCCGGAATACCATCAAATATTACACGGAGTGAATATAAAACTAATAATTACTGTGTGAATACAGTAATCGAGGGTCATACTGGAAAACTTTGAAATTTGATTTATTATAACTGAATTATCACTCGCGTCAAATTACATTTTGTTACTTTTATGCTACCACACGGAGAGAGAAGTTGAGTAAAAATTATGTAGACAATGCAGCGAAAGGGTGATTTAAGTGGGAGTGAGCAGGAAATTTCACATCTTGATTGAATTTTCAGTGGAATATGAATATTCACAAAAAAAATTACCTGAATTTTCAATTTTTCCTTGTATTTTCCTGATTTGTCAGAATTTTCACAGAATTATTCAACTGAAAAATCAAATATTTTATTGATTTTCAGATCAGTTGAACAGAAAATCAATGGAACATGTGATTTTTCAATGACAAGATTTCCCGAAATTTCAGTGGAACTTGAACACGATAAAAAGTTTCGGGCTTTGACAGGGAGAATTCAGACGAAAATTTTTAACAGTGCATTGCAAATATATGTAAAATTTTTTTAATATGTACTATTATACGTAAAAATTCTGACAAGTATTGTAAATTTCTCGACCATTCGCAGATGCAAAAGAAAATAAAATAGAAAATGGTAAAAGAATAAGTGGGCCAGAGGTTAATTAAGTAATAACCTTTTTCCCGTTTGACCTTAAAAACAACCGCAAATTAAAGCATGATTTACGGTGGCGACTCAGCGTGAAAAATAATAGCTGACGAAGCCAGAAGGAATTATTTCATCATAAAGTGAAGGAATTCATTTCTGTTCATGGTCTCCTGCAATTGTATTTCATCAAGCCATAAAAATACGAAACACCCACAATCTTTGAGTGAATTCACACCATTAACGATGGGCGCACAATTCCATTTCTCCTCTCCACACATTTCTCCGCACTCAACCCAAAAAAAAATTAGAAAGAAAGAACATCGATCAATTCGAAGGCGCGATGAAACCGAAGAGAGAAAGAATTTCCAAGAAGAATGACGGCAGCGGATGGGTCGTAAGCGCTATTTGTCACGCGTTCTAGAGTTTATTCTCTTTATTGTCGAGGCTTTCCATTCGTCGAACTTGCAGATGAATGCTCGATAAGACACTTGAGGCTGCTCAGAGACTCCCCTTCCTCCCAAATATTTATTCCCTCTCCTCTGATTAAATAATTTCCCCAAAATTATTTGCTGAATTGCACCACCTATTTAATTAAAATTCCGAAACGATTTGTCACTTTCATTCAACAAACATTTGTTAAATTTTCAATAAACGTTCGTCGATTTCTTTGATGGATCATATCTAACAAGGAATTGTAGATTATTGCGAAAATATCTTCTAGGGGAGACATTAATCGATTGTCAAAATTGATTAAATGAAATTGAAAAATCTCTCTTGATCTTTCAGCATGGGCGTGACATGTTGTCATTTGTGAAAATTTTCTTAAATTATTTGCGAATGTTCTTAAAGATGTTTCGAAACTGTGTAAATGTCCGCGTTGACTTCTGGCAAGATCTGCATACCTGTGTGTTATTGTTTACTTGAGGTTGAGGCGCAAGGAAATTTTGTTATGCTTATTTGACCTTTTTATAATTATTGTTGTAATTCCGAGGAGGAGAGAGGAGACAATTCTTTGGTGAAGAAGGAGGGAGGCATGGGTAAATGTAGGGGAGGATGGGGCAAAACGGTCCCCCTTCAATCGTCAATATTTTCCGATTCAATAATCCGATTGGGATGAGTTAGAGCTCGTTTTGAAGAATGAAAAATTATCTTCAAAATGAAGTTGAAACTGGGAATTTTCACAATGTCATTCACAAGTTATTGACAATTGAAGGGGGGCCGTTTTGCCCCACCCTCCCCTAAAACAAAGAAAAACTTTTGTAACATCAAGGAAATAAAGAATTGAAATTGAAAAAAAAATTGAATTGAAAAATCTCTTCTGAATTTTAATTAATTAGTTGTTAAATTTCATCAACTAGTTGTTGAAATTGACCAAATGATTTTCTCAGAGCCCTCCACAAGCAAATTGCTAATTTATTAGCAACAATAACTATTCTCGTTTATAAAGAATGCAATTTTCTTGTTTTTTCATTTCCTTTACTGAAAATTTCCGCGAAAACACTGGAATTTCATATTTCTAACCGATAGGTAGTTCGCGGTATACATCATGATAGCGCGGCAACTCACTTTGCATACGAAATATCATCGGGGTTTTAGTTTTTTTCTCTCAGAACGTTAAGAATAGACCGAAATGAAGAGACTTTCCACTGTGGTTGTTGATAAGTCACACGTACGTGACACAGCATAACACCGAGTTGAGTTTTTGCATTATACAAGAGGCACAGCACGTATTGCGTGTTTGTTTGTCTAGTTTGTTGCTACTGTGTTGTGTGTGTACTTGAGTCCACACACAACTCATTCCCCTAATTATTGAGAGACGATGCCTCATGTTCGATTCACCCGTAATTGTGACCGTTGTTTGCTCAGTCGTCAGTTGAACTCACAATCAGACCAATTCAGCTGCTACGGAAAGTTTTCCTTTCATCAATTTGACAGCGCTTTTTCTCAGGGAAGAAAAATTTCGTTAAGAAAATTATGTCATTATTTACAGTACAATATTCGAGTTTCTCAAGTTTTAATGACTGTGACGAGGAAACTTTTGAAGTGAGTACACGTGGTAACGAGAAAGGGCTCTGTTAATATTGTACGAATTGAGCTGGCCTCTGTGTACCTCTTATTAGCGCCCTGGCATTGCTCAATACACAATGACAAGGAAAGTTTACGGATTAACCGAACAATAATGCAACAACGAACCTCGGGCTCCTGTTAGGTTTCGCTCGGGACAATGAATTTTATATCCCGTCGGCCATAAATTTGTAATTACAGAGTGTAGACAATAGATATGAATCAAAACGTCTTTCTGCGCGGAAACAGAAGTCAGGGAAAAGAACAAACAAATCAAGTGCTGAATTTTTCTCCACTTGTTCCGAACAATTCACTAAGCGTCGGGGTATTTATCTTGAAATTGTGAAATTTATAAGGAATTCCATAAAAAATTACGCTAGCGAACGTGAATGATGGCAAAGTAAAGATCGTTTTGATTTTTAGGAATATGTGCCTAGTTTTTAGAAATCTACACTGTTTAAAATTTTTGTCTGAAATTTTCCGTACACTTTTTTAGAAATTTTTATCGAATTGAGTTACCACTGAAATTTCAAGGAATTTCGTCGTTGCAAATTGGGAATCACGTGGAAAAATCAAAGTGAACTGTAAATTTCAGTTCCATTTTTCCCTGAAAATTGATAGAAAACCAGAAAATTCCGGTGGATATATTCTTGAATTTTCAGGACAGTGGCACTGAATGCGATAAAGGGGTAGAAAAATCATAACATTTCAGATTTTGAATACTCATATTAGATTGATTATTTAAATAAATTAAGAAATTCTCGTCTTTATGCTGCTGAAAATTCTGGAATTTTACTGAATTTTCAGTGAAATCTAAAATTTCGTGATTGTTTTTCCCCCTAAATCGCATTCATTGTTTTTCTAACAAATGTATCTCCGACATTTAGGGAAATGTCCGTAGGGTTCGGAAAAATGATTGATTTTAGTAACATTACTCGATTTATTAGTAAATCCTAAAGCGATGAAAAATTGTTTTGAAAATATTACTGGTTATTAAAGCATT
Source organism: Diachasma alloeum (assembly GCF_001412515.2). Classification (NCBI taxonomy): domain Eukaryota; kingdom Metazoa; phylum Arthropoda; class Insecta; order Hymenoptera; family Braconidae; genus Diachasma; species Diachasma alloeum. The sequence goes on from NW_021680349.1 coordinate 3,159,206, forward strand.
GCAAATTTCATTGAGGGATATTTTTGATGCTTCAGGTAATGGCTAATATCGTTATATTGATATTTTTGAAATGTTATTCATCTATTTACTACGAAAATGATCAGTTTTTGTGGAAACTTTGCTTTTTGTTCACAAATAAATTGATTCAACACAACAAAACATTTCTTCAGAAGAACTAATTTTTTCTCTCAGTGTATATGAACCACATATTAAACATGAATATTGTTAATAATTATTTTTCCACCATTGATTCATTTCCTACATTTCATTTTTACGCTCCGAATGAATCAGTATTGCCGGAAATTAGGTATATATTCCTCATTGGAGTATATTAAAAGATATAAATCAAAGCGTTCCATTCACGAAATCAAATAGCGCAAGGAAGTCCAACCCTTTTCGGGAACACGATAAAAATCGCAGCTGTGGCACTCAAAACGTCTAGAAAGCAGGTGAAAAATAAAACGAGTGAAGAAAGTTGGATTGATCGTGAAAAATGAAGCGACTAAAAGCGCTTGCCATTTGCGGGCCTTTGATGCCGTCGACAGCCGGAAAATGCACCAGAGATATTTGTGCATAGAGAGCCAACCACACAGAGCCCGGTAAGAATGGACTGACCCTCTTTTCACTGACTGCAGAGGGTTTTCAAGATTCTGTATACGGAGTTCCATTCGCTAAATGAAGCAAGTTGCCTTTGATTGATACACTCAATACACTGCAACTTCATTTCTTTATTCCTATTCTCACCATCGATCAACAAAGTGACGGTCTTCAAGTGGAGAGAAATTATTGCGAACTGTGAGAGCTTTTCACACGTAAAAAAATGCAATTTCACGGCGAATTTTTCAGAGAGACTTGAAAGTTCAACGGAAAATTCAAGTGAATATTCAGTTAATTCAAAACTCAAGAATATATTCAACCAAGTTTCAGGAATTTTCACTGAATAGAAGAAGTTCAATTTACAGTTTCTGTCGATTTTTGGGTCTGAATGAAAACTTTGTGATTGTTCAAATTGAAGTTGTGAATTGTTTGTTATATCCAATCGTCAAGTATTCAAAATCTCACATGACCGATTAATTAAGGAGAACATGTCATTTCATTGAATATAGTGATATAGAACGATGAGAAATCGGATGCAATGAATATAATGAGAATATAATGCGGATATAATGAAATATACGATGAAAAAATGCCGTGCAAAATGTCCATTTGGAAGCATATTGCGAATTTATTACTGAAAATAGTTATCCTATGATAAAGTCAAAACCCATTAGCCACTAGTTTCATTAAATATTAATTTTTAATAACGAAATTTTCTGAAATTCCAATGTGAATATCATTTGTTAAATATTCCACTGCAGACGTTCCTTCCGAGGCAACTGGAAGCCTTCTCAATTTAATTTCCCCATTAAAGAGACCGGAACAACTACCTCGAAAAGGATTTATAGCCTCAACAAGAGTATTTAAGATTCATCCCCATATAGTGGGATAATCGCAACGATTTTTGAATGGCTCTCTCGGCAAAATCTTTCGATATGATGCTTTAAATTAATTCAATCACAGCTTAAAATGTTCGTGCCAATGCCACTTGGTCGGAGTTCAAAGGTGATAACGATGTCTACATCGATTCGTTCGATTCATGCAATAATTTAGGCAATTTTCTTCATTCTCTTTTTTTGAAAATCCCGTTTCCTCCAACAATACAATTTCTTCAAATATTAGGTCCCAAAATAATTCACTTATATATGGAAAAAAGTGTTCTCAATACCATTTTCTGTCACAGCTGTAAATGAGTTAAAAATCTAACACGACTGATTAAAGAAGAAATGTTATTCAATTGACTATAATCATATAGAACGATGATAAATCCGATACAATGAATATAAGTAGAATATAATGTGGATATAATAAAATATGCGATGAAAAAAAGCTGTGCAAAATGTTCATTTGGAAGCATATTGCAAATTTATTACTGAAAATAGTTATCCTATGATAAAGACAAAACCCATTAGCCACTAGTTTCATTAAATATTAATTTTTAATAACGAAATTTTCTGAAATTCCAATGTGAATATCATTTGTTAAATATTCCACTGCAGACGTTCCTTCCGAGGCAACTGGAAGCCTTCTCAATTTAATTTCCCCATTAAAGAGACCGGAACAACTACCTCGAAAAGGATTTATAGCCTCAACAAGAGTATTTAAGGTCCATCTCCATATAGTGGGATAACCACAACCTTTACAAGTCGACTCACGCTGTAATATCCTTATTTCCCCGCGGGTGCAACCACGTTAGTACGCATTGAGTATGCTAATGCAATATATTATGTATGCAGAAAGTGAATCAAACCACCCTATGATCCAACGCTCCAGTGTCCTGGCAGGTGCCGTATCATGTTCCATCATCGATCCAGTGACTATCAATGTAAATTTCCGTATCCATCTTAGTTGATCAATATAAATTCACCTGATCCCTCGTGACTAACTGGAATGAATTGTTGACGCTTTCTGTTTCATTTCTCTATTATTCCGCCCACCGTGGCAATGAATAGCCAATCGATAGCTGTGGAAAAATATGGGTATTGGCGTTTCTCATATGTGCGCATTAATGGTACTGCGTTTATCTTTCATTTCGAATGATGTATCAGCGCGTGAATCATACATCAATTTGGATTTCATTGTGTATCCGTCACATTTATTATTGCCACTTTTTTTTCGATGCTGTTTGTACTTCTTTGTTTATCTTCAATTTTCCACTGCACACTCATTTTTTAAGAGTCAATAGATTCAAAGCCATGATGCATCGAGTGGATTTGTCAATATATGACACGTGGAAAATCAAAGGCAAATATGGTCAGGAATATAGATTCATATATGGAAGGAAAGTCGGCGCAAAAGAGGGATTTCGTAACAAAATATTTTTCAGACTGTTCGGTAAATTAACCTTCGTTATTGATTTAGGATAGATCATCCAGACGTTATTCTCTCGTTACCCTTATTCTTTTTTTGTTGGCCGTGAATGAGTGGGAGATAGAAGTTTGAATTCCCTCAGACAATAATAGTATTTAAAGCTATTCATGTATGCAAGAAAGTCTCCGCAAACGGACGATTTCGTGACAATAAATTTTTTCAACGATTTTAATAATTACTCGTCATTATTGACTTAGGATAGATCAGCTCACACATTTTTTTACTGTCCTGATCTTTTTTCGTGCGTATGAATGAAAGAGTTAAGTTCGAATTTCCTCTGCCAACTAAAGTAATTGAAGTCACCAATAAAAGTGCTTAGATCTGAGAAAAAAATAAAAAAATTTCTTCTTTTTTTGGGAATCCTTATCACATGTTAGTTTCACTGAAAGTTCAAGACATTGTGGCGTCAAAAATTCAAAATTTTCCGGAAGAATCAATGAAAACTGTCGATTTCAGTCCAATTACGTCATGAAAATTAACAGAACTAATAAAAAATCCGATGAATATATTCCCGAATTGTCAACTAATTAAAAATTCCGCATAATTTGACAGGATATGCATGTATTGATACAAAATCCGAGTAAATTGGGCAGTTCTCACCTTCCAAGAGTTCAAACATTTGTAATTTTCTCCCCTCAAATCGAATTCAATGTCACTCTCTTTTGTTCTGCCGCCCATTATTTTTTTGTTGACCTCATCTTCTTCATGTGAATGAATGAAAAACTTGAGTTTCAATTCCCGCAGCCAATGAAAGTAATTCAACTCCCAGATAATATCGTCAATAATAATGTTACCTATCCAACGAAATTGCGGATGGGAATGGCCTCTGGGGCACATTAGCAATGCCATTATTCGGCCTTAAATGTTTTCCCTCTAAATCCAGCTGGAAGTTGTGTAACATTGTTCTCCCTGCATTATCCCTGCCGTATCATGCAGCTGCATCAATTGATTCTCCTCTCGTCGACTGTCATGATGCAGATTAGTTTATGAATGAAGGATGATTTTACCAAATAATTTGATCCAACTAAAAGGAGGGACATAATAAATATGTATCATGCATATGAGTCCACATAAGCATTTAAATGTCCTTCGGTTGACCCAATTACTCGTATTGTAATGCTCCCAGCTGCGAAATAGTCCGCTAACCCGTAACGCAGATATATTAAAATACTAATCTCCCCAACGAATGGCGTTTGGCCTCGTATTCCTTTCTGACCCCTCGCTACAGAGCGATTGAAGTACGGATAAGTAAATTGCAAATGCTAAATGGAACTTTGGAATGTTGATGGAATTTTCAACTTCGTAAACTGTGATTGCAAGTTTTTTTCCCAACCGACTGCACTTTTATAAATGAGAAAACGGAATGGAAAACAGAAACTTAAGTGGATGCTTGTTTTTCAATTACGGGGACTTAGAAAGATTGAGATTACATCATTTCAAGAGGGAAATTTCCAATTCTTCTCTGAGATTGGAGGTTTTTTTTTGGCGAAATGAACGTGGAAAGATTTACGGCGAAACAGTGAAAAAGAGCTGTAAACGGTAATGCACTATTTGGAGGGGAACGAAGTTTCCAATACCCAGGAGGAAGATTAAACTCGGTGTATACTACTGGCTTCCAGGGGAATTATATCGAACGGTTTTCTGAAAAAATGGACTTGAAGTTGAAATAGAAATGGGAATCTCGGTGAATAATCTTCTCGGATCAAGCCGGGATAACGTGAATTTCTTTGTTATTCGAAAGGGCCACTTGTAAAAATAACTCTTCATGGTTGAGGACACGTTATGAAATAATGAATAATAAATTAACCTGCAACGAGAGCGAGTTCTCGGGGAGTTCTCGGGATTGGGCGAAATGTCATTGGCGTTATTTCAATATTTTCTTTTATCACGACCATACGGAGATAAAAAATTACCTTTGCCAAGTATATTTAATAACTACAAGGAAATTTACACATGTCTTATGCAGATATTTATATACATTTACTTGTAGCAAGTAAATGTAATTGGCAAAAGCAATTTTTTTCTCAGTGCAGGCAATTGCAGAGAATACAAAAATGAAAATGTAGAGGACACGGAGAAAAAAGGGTTGACTTTCAGGGATGTATCAGGCTTTTCAGAGGTCCATACCTAATTATTAGAAATTATCCTCGATTTTTAGAGATTTGCCATTGCGAAATTCACTGATTTTTTTACTAATTTTGAGTGGGGTAGCCTCTAATTAATTGATGAACTATCGTGTATTTGATTGATTTGTCCTCAGGGGATCACTTAAGCCCAGGACTGAATGAAAAAAATTTCTACCTATCTATCTCTGCAATTTTCACGGAAATATCACTGATTTTCAGGGAAATATCACTGATCTTCCGAGAAATGTCACTGGATTTCAAAAAAATGTCACTGATTATCAGTCCATCATCAAATTTCAGTGATAGAAATCACTGATGATCAGGGCTATCCGAGTCAGTATCCACGCCGACGAAAAAAAATTGTTGCCCAAGAGAAATTTATTTTGGGAATTATTTATATTGAGAACTTTTTCCTACCAAATATCTAATAGAATCTGCGCAAAAAACGAATGGAATTTTAACGAGAATTCTCCGGAATTTGAATAAAATCCCCATAAAATTTCTAGAGAATTCCAATATAATTTTCTAGCGAACTCGCTAAAGTTTTCTATTAAATTTTTTCATACGTGAGCCGGACAGAGTAAGGAACATTTTTTACTAAAGATCATATTTTTTGGTTCACTCATAAAAGCGTGGGGATGTCTCAAAAAATCACCAATTTTTTCAATATTTATATAGCTACGCTCGTGCCGCATTCGGTTAATGAAAATAGCTATCGAGCGAGAAAAAATTTGGACCCAACCCATTTTACCCCATGCATCAAGTGAAAGCCTCGTTTTTCGTATTTTTCATTCGATCTACACTTTTTAAAAAATATTCGTTCCATTCCTAAAATAAAACTAATTTTTTTCGTTTTTGCATGCCATACAAAAATCATTGTTTCACTATTCCCTTCAGTATTAAAAAATTGCTAATAGATATCTAAAAATCAGTGACATACACCTGAAAATAATTTTTACCCTGTGAATCTATTTTTTGATCACATGAATAAGAAATTCGTACCTCTCTTTATTTCAAAACGTCCCAGATTCATTGAATCCACTGAAATCTGTACTCTGGGTAAATCAATTCTTTGTTCATTCCCCAGAACCCTCGAAACCGGGATTTGAGATTACAAGGGTCTGACCCTCTGGACCTCCCCTCAGCATCCCATCGAAATATCTCCTCTCAGCCCCAAGAAGAAAACCCCACTACAGATAAGAGCCACCACAATGTACAACGATCTGACTCAGCGATCCGCCTGTTTCCATCTGAGAGCCAAAAAAAACCGAAACTCCAAACTTTTAACGGCAGTTCGGTATCCCCCAAAAAGTTGTTGGAATGAGTCCATTGTGGAATGTGATTGAACTCTTGTGAATCGCAAAATGAGGGAGAAAAAAAATAGGAAGAGAAAATAGTCTTGGGGGATTTCATAAGGATCAGGGGATTGCATTGAGACAGTAAAAACCGGAAGGCTCTTCTGAAGATGGAACAATAAAATGAGGGAAAATGAGAGAAATGGTGCATACGACTTACCTACGGTGAGCGCATGAGGAGTTGACCCCGACTTGCGGGTTGATTGACCCCTGCGCGACAACACTGCACTATCGATTCAGTGTCCACGTGGTTCACTGCACTCTAACATTAACCAAAATCATAATCACACGATTGTTCACCCATTCAACTGATCAGACCCCAAAGTGCATTAGAAAGTCGTGATCGCATTATTATTTTTTTCAATTATAAATCCCGAGGGTGGTAAATCGATTTCTCGATTTTCCCGCGCATGGGGAGGAGCACGTTGGGAGAATTGTTGGATTACGATTCAGTGATCGGTGGCTTATAGTTCTTCGTCTTTATTTCATTAGTTTATGGGGGAGCTTTTCGGGGATGTTCGAACGTACGCGCAATGCGGAGCTTTACGTGCGAATGCGATTGGCAAGAGGACTCGACTTATCACTCGGGAGGTGCCGGCGGCTGTCGGGTACTCTCGGCTCGCTTGTTCCAGTAACCCCCACTTTTTATTACTCCCTCGGTCGTTTGCCGTACACGAACCACCCCTCATTTATTCGTCAGTGGCACCATCCGTATTTTTTATATTTTTCTCTTTTTCATCAACGAACTCTGGGGGAACTCCGGATCAATTTTTTTCATCCACGATTTCCGTTTTCCAACTTTTCTGGTTAACATGGAATTGTGAAAAAATGGGTTGGTGAAAATGGAGGAAAAGTATAAAAGTTTTCCTTTTGCTTTCGCAACTTCTCGTGGATGATGCAAGTCTGGATTTTTCACTAGATGATGCCCAAGAGGATTGACTCTTCCCGAGGGGGCGAACGGACACGACGCTTCATAACAAAAAATAAATCTTGCTGGTAGTTCTGTCAGATGAAAAACGCCACGTGGCACTCCAGTGCGAAGGGCTCTGAAGAAATTCGGAGGCCCTGGATTGTGGATTTTTTAAATGCTCAACTTTCTGCGCATTTTTGATATCTTTTATTTATCAGGTAAACATGTAAATGAATAAATATCAATGGAGTTATCTCCACTCTCTAAAAATTCTAAGAATCATTCACGAATCACCCCTCATTTATTTATCACTGGCACTGTCCGTATTTTTCATATTTTTCCGTTTTTCCTCAACGAACTCTGGGGGAACAACGGATCAATTTTTTTCATCCACGATTTCCGGTTCCCAACTTTTCTGGTTCACATGGAATTGTGAAAAAATGGGTTGGTGAAAATGGAGGAAAAGTATAAAAGTTTTCCTTTTGCTTTCGCAACTTCTCGTGGATGAAACAAGTCTGGATTTGTCACTAGATGATGCCCAAGAGAATTGACTCTTCCCGAGGGGGCGGACGGACGCAGGCCAGTGGAAACCTGAGCCATCACTTTGAACGACTGTTCATAACAAAAAATAAATCTTCCTGGTCCTTCTCTTAGATAAGAAATGCCACGTGGCACTCCAGTGCGAAAGGCTCTAAAAAAATTCAGGGTCCCTGGATTATGTTTTTTTTTAATATTCAACGTCCTGTGCAGTTTTGAGATCTTTTATTTATCAGGTAAACATACAAAAGGAGTATGCAATGCGAAGTGGCATGAGGTCAGACAACATTAACTAATTTTATCATTTATAATTCACTATTCAAGTGGAGAAAAACAAGGGCAAATATCAATTGAGTTATCTCCACTCTCTGAACATTTCAAGAATCCTTCCAGTTCTCCAATGATAAGTCAATCGTCAATTAAGAAAGAAGGAATCACCATAAAGAATTGAGTTCTGCGCTCTCGCCTCGGAGCTCATGTATTTCTCGTAGAAAAGTTGGATTTATTTTCTGGCCTCGATATTTCTTTTTGCACCACTCAACTAAATAGTTAATTTTTCAACCTTTTTTTCACGTTTCCACACTTTCGCCGCTCAATTCATTCCTTAATTACTTAATTTAATAAATATACGAGAAATAAAACAGACAATATACTCTTGCTAATGCCCTCGTGGCTGAAATTTTTTTGCATTTTCATGTTTTTATCCATTTTTTTCGTCATTATCACGTTTACAATGCGTAAGATTAAATAGTATTCATATACTCGCATTACATTAAAAAATTATATCTACGACGATTAAAAGTTATAGGTGAACCCCATTTTCCAAACTTGGATTGAATTATTTTTTTTTTGTTGACGCGCATTAAGGTGTTATCAACTGCTATCCTTCGTTAAATTATACTTTCATAACTAAATTTGTTTATTCCTATTCGTAAGAATTGTTTCATTACTGGGGGATGAATCTGCACAGACGCACCTAGGAGGATAACAAATATAAGATAAAAATGATGAATTCATTCCTTTTAGTAAAATAGAGAAAGAAAAGGTGCTATCAAATCGATGAAAGATGCGGAGAAAATGACAAAATTCACTCACTTTCATCTTTGATGGTTCAAATATTTCCAGCTATTCTCTCCTAGTTTATATATCAAATATTATGAAATTAAATATGTGAGTGCGTTTTGCAGTGCATGATTATCATAGGCATTTTTCTTCCTTGAAGAAATAATTCAATTGAATACCAGTATGCAATTAGTGACGCAAGGGAAGAATTTTTCAAAGAACATTTCTACATTGTTTTTTTCAATTCATAATGAATTAATGGAAAAGAGAAAGACGTTTTTACATTCTTTTCCAAAAACTTGTCATTAGAAAATTGGTCTTCGTTGGTTATTTTTACTTGTAATTCAATCTTGTAGCCTTTGGAAAAGGAAACACATTTCATTTCTTCATCTGATTTCTCTCATTTTTTTTGTCGTAATGAAATTAAAAATATTTACATGGAACGATTTTTTAACCGATCAATTTTTTTCAACGAATTTGTGCGAGTCGCGAGATGTAAAATCATGTAACAACGGTAGAGCATATTATTACCAAAAAATTGTGATCACGATGGCTTTTTCTTCAATTATTCATATGTACAAGTATTCATTATCCCTACTTTATGGAATAATTCCGTTTATTTTTGATTAGTTATCAACATCTTTGTGTTCCATAAGCACATGACCCACACGAAGATCTTTTAAAAATATAAATTTCCCTTGAGAGTTGAAAAGAAATTGAGAAAGGAAATTATTTCATTATCCTGTAACGCCAGATCTGACCTAGAAATCTTCAAACATTCATTGACGTAACCAAAAAAATTTATAATTTTATCTACTTTCACCATTCAAGTTATTTACAATTTTGTATTTTTTGTTTGCATTGTACATGAACGCAAGGATTTAACGACTTATCAAATATGTATACTTCGAGATATGTACATATTAATTTAATTTACTCTTCCTTCCGAAGCTATATTGACAAGTGCCACGAATCTGACAATCACCACAATTGTTTTGAACAACAAAAAAATTCCTCACCTCCCTATATTTTATTCTCTGATTCATATCTCACAAAGATATGGAATTTATTGTCTTACGAAGAAAAAATTCAATTCTAAACGTCAGCCAGAGTCAACGGTTTAAAATCATCTAATTAAAAAAATTGAAAAAATATCGTGATGATTTGATGAATTGGTTCTAGCACAAAAGTTCTAACGATGAATTTTCATAAATAATTCTTAGTTTTTGTCGTTAAAAATGTCTAGTCGACACCTTAAATTGATGAGATTTATGAAAAAAAAACTTTCACATGAACTTTGTCCTCAGTATTAATATCTTTTTCAAAGTTATCATGATCATTGCCCTTTACTATCTATCAACTTTTACGCTATATTACTTAGGTTTTTACTTTTTTTGTCAATTTTATCGTTTTTATAGTTTTTATTGATTTTCTGAAGGGCCCGAAACGTTGAGTTGAGTCATTCATTGAAAATAAATGATTCACACGTCTCATGTCTCCTAATATAATCAATTGTCGTCTTCTCCTTTGACTTTGAATATTCATGCAAAATGCTGTGAAATTCATATCCCTCGACTCGGTGCCCTTTCGTACGGAACGTTTATAAATAAAATTGCTTCACACGTATTATAATTCTGTATCATCACAAGCGAATCGTCATCCACATCTGAATAATCCGTTTCAAGGACCTCCAGGAGTGTCAGTACTATCTTGATTCACTCTTCGATTAAGATTATTTTTTTCCGTTTTCGTATTTTATGTATTTTTTTTTGTTATTTTTTTCCCTCATCCTTTGGAGTACCAAGGATCGCTATTTTATAGATTAAAAATGCAGCCATTTACCAGGGTCACGCCGACATGTAGAGGGTTACACTGGCAATGTGCTGGTTCGCCATAACTTCGACTATGGCATCACGTATTCCGTAACAGAAGGTGCAACCAAATGGATTTGTTGTATTTGTGGAGGACGCACGATTCAACACTACTGGACGAGAGCTCGCTTTCAATTGTTCACTCACTTTGTCCCATTTTGTGTAGGCAGTGATCTGCAATTGAAACAAATCAACATAAATGAAGGCGTGTGGCTGCACTGTTAAAGATGTTTATTAGTTTTCCGAAAATTGAATTTTTTTATTTTCGAGGAAAATTCTGTAATTTTTTGGACTGATAGGGGAACATGTGAAACCAACATCTCTGATAATTTAGAAAAATTAGTTGCAGTAGCTTTGACGAAACGAAACAGACAAATTTTTTCTTATACACGAGCTCTTATGGGATTTTCGACTGTCCATGAAATTCCATTTCTTTTCTAACAAATATAGGACAATCTTTTTCATCATTGGTTTGTACTGAGAACTTTGTTTCCATTCTTTCTCCACTTACATTATTTTTTCCACTATTAATAGTATTAGATTTTGGAGTGGGATAAGGAATGGAACCAATTTGTAAAAATCAGAGATGTGTACATTTCACGAATGAAATAAAAATTGAGGTTTGCTTTTTTAGGTTAAAAAAAGGTGCTGTTTATTATTCTATAGATGAATAATTATTTACTTTCAAAAAATAAAAATGAAAAATTGATTATGACATTCTAGTTCCACTGCAATTTCAAGGAAATCCAAAATTCATCATTAAAAATTCAAAATTTAATGGAAAAAACAATAGATACTATAAATATTAATTCAGTTACATTATTTTTTCCACTATTAATAGTATTAGATTTTAAGGAATGGAACAAATTTGTAAAAATCAGAGATGTGTACATTTCACGAATGAAATAAAAATTGAGGTTTGCTTTTTTATGTTAAAAAAAGGTGCTGTTTATTATTCTATAAATGAATAATTATTTACTTTAGAAAAATGAAAATGAAAAATTGATTATGACATTCTAGTTCCACTGCCATTTCAAGGAAATTCAAAATTCATCATTAAAAATTCAAAATTTAATGGAAAAAACAAAAGATACTATAAATATTAATTTAGTTGGTCCACGAAATTCAATTTTATTTTCTAACAAATATAGGGCAATCTCCTTCATCATTCGTTTGTACTGAGAACTTTGTTTCCATTCTTTCTCCACTTGCATTATTTTTACCACTATTAATACAACTAGATTTTAAGGAATGGGACCAATTTGTAAAAATCAGAGATGTGTAAATTTCACGAATGAAATGGAAATTGATTATTATCAAGGCGTACAAATAAATTTATTCGTTCTAGAGGTGTTTGAATATTTGAAACAATTCATGACAAATTGAACTTCATTATCCAACTCAACAAAATTCGTTGGTTCTTCGCACTCCTCTCCATTTCCACTCTCATCATTAAAATCAGTCATTACCGTGATTGGCGAGGGGCTGACATCGATGAGTTTACCAGAGTCAGCTTGACTATTTTCAGGAGGTAGTGTCAGAGTGAATTCACAACGATGATACATGTTGAAATTGTAATGACCTGGGTAATTGGTGTGAAGTACAAATTTTTTGACACACTGGGTTTTCGCGTCAAACAAAAGGTCCTGAAATAGAGCACAAATGAATATCCGAACAGAATCGTTAAAAACTAATTGACATCAAAGAAGAATTCAGCGGATATTCTACTCACGATTCCCAGGGTAAAGTAATTATAAAAGAAATCCGAACGTCTCGTTTTGTCTCTTTTATGTGCATGAGGACTGTGAATCCTCATTTTGTCTTCAGCCTTAAAGAAAACTCGTGAAGGTGCGCCCAGTGCACTCAACACATCCTCACAACTCTCTCCAAACCAGACCTGAAGCATTGAATAATCCAGTTATCAACGTAATAATGAAACCCCCTTGATCCAATTCATTCATTCAATTTTGAGGAATTCTTTTAGTACCTCTTTAGTGAGATTGTGCTTTTTAGGCTCCAGCAGTACTCTCGTAGCTGAACTCCCCTCGGTAAATAGGTGCAGTCTCAATCCCCGAGTTCTCACTTTGTCTCTGATAACCTCAGCTTTTTCTAAATATAAATTATTGTGGTAGCAGACCTGAGAAAACAACAACGACATCAAGTGAAAAGCGATTATTGGCGGATTGATGGAAAGAAGAGAGCGGAACCATCAAGAATATCCAGACAACTGATCATCAAATTTGTTGATTTAATTGTGTGAAACAAATTTGAAAAGAATTATGAATACATTTGGCAAAGAATTACTTCTTTTGCACGAATTGGTTTTTTCCTGGGGTGAAATTATTTCACGAATCGTACCATGAATGGCTAACATACTTGGATATTCTTGAGGAATAAGGACTTACCAAAGGTAATGGTGGTGGTGGTGCCTTGAGACAATGCTCCTCACTCCCCACAGTACCAGCAGCCATACTACCCACATAAATTGCAGTTTTAGCTACCAATGGCGATGTACCATTTGGAAATTGCAGTGACCCTAGCCCATGTGCATAACCAGGCTGAAACTTCGAGTCAATTGGGAAATAGAACGACAAACCCCGGAAATTGAGCACAAAGACCTGAAGAAAAAAACGAAGAATTTATTAATAATTACTCAGTAATAATTCCTATTAATTCATTTTTTTTTAATTACCTGTTTATCACTGTCGTAAACTCCTGGATGTGTTGCACCAAACGAGTGTTCAATCTGCTCGATCGATGGCAATACTTCAGGCGAATTGAATGGTAAACCACAGTACTTCAGTTTAACAAGTTTCATGTTATATATTTCAATAATTTTGAGCCTCTGAACTACTGGATCGAATATGAGTCTCACCCCATCGTAGGGTAAATTTATTACTAGATCTACTTCTAATGGATTCTGTGAATAACAGAAAAATCCGTTAATTTCTCCCCAAATTGAATAATGAGGGACGGGTGGGGCAAAATGGACACTCAATATGAGTGAGAAGTGAGCGGGGCAAAGTGGAACGTTTTTAGATCGTCTCTAATTACGAATATTGTTCTTTATGAATGAAGATATTGGAATTTGGAGAAAATCACGTTTTATTTTGCCTCGTCTTCCCCTAATTTATTGCATTCTCATATCTCATAAGTTATGGAATTTTTCTATCCTCATATGTTGTTGATGAAGGTAACATTAGCTGTTTGAATCAAATAAGAAATTATTTGTTAATCAATTGTTTCAATTCAATAAGAAGCGATTTGACGAAATTTTTATTTCTTAGATTGGAATATCGGAGAAACCTCTACTATATAATTTTATAAAAAATTCATCGTATTCGGAATTTATCAATCGACCACGAGTGAGTTTTTTAAGAATATCGTAAGAACCGTTTTCTCACTATGCCTCCATTGACAAAAACAAAAGGTTTTGAGAAATACGTTTTTACTTATATCAAGAAACTTCTAACTTGAAAATTTTCAAGAATAAAATATCTTGCACTAAAAAAATTTAATTGATTTGAGAACTCGATTGCTTGATATGGAGAAATTGTCCTCATCTTTCGGACAAGTATAAAATTTCTTGGCGTAAGATTTTGGAGCTGGGGAATATTATAAACATTAACTATGAAAAACATTAGAGTAATCGTTAAAAAAAACCTTTCCTGGGAACATTTTCCCTAATGTTCACAACTCAGGAATAAATTTATCAATTGCGGTCAGTCTCTCCATAGAAAAAAAAGATCCTACTCAATCGAAAAATGAATGAGTTCGTGTCCATTTTGCCCCACTTGCCCCGATAAAAAATGTGGTAAATACTCACAGTATCACTATAAAGTACTTGTACACCTCTAATAATGCCCACTTGACTCTGTATTATCGATACAGATTGAGAAAAATGCATACCTGAAACGCAAGCAATCAATCAAACCCACTTTTTCCAATCAACAAACTCCCAGTCGCAAACAACCACATTCCACACATTAAAAAACTCCATTAACAATTTTAATTTATCAACGTAGTAGCAACAAATCGTCGTTACATAAAAATCCCACGTTAACATTTTTGGCAAACCCCAAGGAGCATTTTTTCAAACACAATTACATAATTTCCTCGTCGAAAGAAACAAAATTTCTGTCACAATTCCCAGAATTTTGTTAACAAATAATTGGAGTAAAGTAAATAAGGCGCTAGAGGGGGGGCGAAGTGCACAGGATTTCCGCATGAAACTTTGAGGGGGGTACGAGGGGAGGGGGTACACAGGATAGAACGTAAACACAACGCCCAGTGCAGAAGGAAAACTCCAAAAACATTTTTTTCATTATTTCATTTTTCCGTTTAATTTGCCCGAGGTAACGACGGAGTAAAACTTATCGTCCAGATAAAATTGCTCGTCGTGTTTTGTGCGTAATACAACAATAGAAATTTCGTCACTCACCTAAAATAAATTCCCACTGGTCACAACCGATGGATCTTTCGGGCACAACTTCGAGCTCCAGCATTATAATCAATTGTTAATCTGCCTTGGCTCGACC
Organism: Diachasma alloeum; assembly: GCF_001412515.2. Classification (NCBI taxonomy): domain Eukaryota; kingdom Metazoa; phylum Arthropoda; class Insecta; order Hymenoptera; family Braconidae; genus Diachasma; species Diachasma alloeum. The sequence goes on from NW_021680349.1 coordinate 3,174,572, forward strand.
TTGCCCCTCTCACTCGTTTTATATTTTTTTAATGTAAAAAAAAGAATTAATTTCACTGACTCAAAGTTCTGATTGTTGGCAAAAAGACAACGAGCACTGAGAATACTGTTGACGTAATAATTTGTTTTGAACTGTTGATAAATGAAAATTGCCCAAGTTACGTTGTATTACTGCGTTGTTTCTTTGTCTTCTTCTGGGCTATAACGCGACGTACGAGGCAGGCGCTCAGTTGACGGCCATATTGCCTTTTCTGCCAGAACACAAGCACACACTACTATCACAACCGATGGTGAACTGTCACCGAACAGCTGATGTTACCCCCACTTTTATTTATTTTGTGTTGTTACTCGGATACCCCCCACTGCCGCTCCTTTCCATTTATCGTCGGTTTTTTTTTTCTGGTACTTGCGATTTTCGGACGACGTTGTGAATCGATACATCCGTTTGCGAAAAAAATAGTGGATTTTGTTCGGTTAACTAGGAGAAAGGGGGGAAATTGTAAGAATGGAGCGGGAAATCTCGTCTTGCTCTCGCCGTTTTACTTGATTCCCCTTATTTGCTTATTTTTCGCCTTCACACGGCTTCCTGACACTCCGCGAGCACTTGGAGTCGTTAATTATAATTTAATCAGGCCAGGGTTAATTGCCAATACAATGTATGGTTGGCTGGATTCGAATAAAAGGGAGTGATGGATTTCAATTGAAGGCCCGAGTTTGTAGCAGCGATGTCAGACAAGATATGAATGTTTTTTTGAGCTCAAATGAAAGAGCGGGTCGAGAAATGGCGTGCAGAAGTCTTTAAAGATGACAAATCTCTCTAAAGATGATGTCTGTTTTCAATTGAAAAGCGCAATTGTGACAACATTTTCCAGTGGGTTCTAGGAGTCTCCCCTGGTTCAACACCATCTTTAGAGGTCCTAGCACGCCATTTCTCGACCCGCTCTTTCGTTTGAGCCCAAAAAAACATTCATATCTTGTCTGACATCTTTGCTACAAACTCAGGTCTTCAACTCGGGCTTTCAATTGAAGGCCCAAGTTGTAGACATGAGTTTGTAGCAGCGATATCACACAAGATATGAATGTTTTTTTGGGCTCAAATGAAAGAGATGGTTTTGAACCAGGGGAGACTCCT
>NW_021680349.1:3179456-3288177 GCF_001412515.2 Diachasma alloeum
AAATTTTTTGGAAATAATGAAATAGAGGGGATAACGCCTTTTTTTTCAGAGGTGATTTTTCAAAAATTTATTTAAAAAAAAGTACTAACTAGCAAATGTTTTTTATTAGCTCGCAATTTTTTTCAAAACTACTTCAATGAGGAAAAAAATAAAAATTTGGAATATCTATACATGAGGGGCTAATTGACCGGATCTATAATTGATATCGACTGCAAATAAAACGAATGCAATTTCTACTCTACCGACACTGTTTGGCCGACTGCAAGGATGGCGAACAGATGTTTGAATCTTTGTACAGTTGTTCCCTTAGATTTTTCACAAGTCTATGCACAGTCGTGGAAGTATGAACGGAGCCGTCCCAGGCCGGGCCTTAAAGTGTCAGTGCAATGGCTACAGAGGAACGTCGTGTTGCCCTGATCACCGGTATCACCGGCCAAGTGAGTGCTCCGTTCTTCCATAAGTCCATAATATTCTTGATCTATTCATCCCCCCAATTACATTATTTCCATAATTCTGAACAACTGATTACTCCAGGATGGTTCGTACCTCGCGGAATTTCTCCTCGAAAAGGGTTACGAAGTGCACGGAATTATCAGACGTGCGAGTTCCTTCAATACTGGAAGGATTCAGCATTTATATGCAGATCCCAAGAGTCATCGTCATGGCAAAATGAAATTACATTGGGGAGACATGACGGACTCTAGTGGATTAGTCAAAGTTATATCTGCCGTTCAACCTACAGAGATTTATAATCTCGCAGCGCAAAGCCACGTCATGGTAAAGATAGCAAAATAATAAAACTATCCGGCTTAGACTGCAAGCGCCTTTTTTCGTCGTGAATAATTGAGGAGATAGTTATGGGAGTATTCGCTGATTTATGGAAAATATCTTGGCTTTTTTCACATCAGAATTCTTGTAATTTCCCATCAGACGTCGGTATCCTTATTTTCATATCCTGTTTTTCACTAAAAAAATAACAGTGCAATGATAAAAGATGACTTAGCGCCTTTTATCCCAGCTTAAAAGCCTTTTGATTTAATTACATTCGACTCTTCATTGTATTGTTATGGAATGCTTGGAACGAATGAATAATCCCTTCCCTCCCCCTGAAATGTGAATCAAGTGACAATTGAATGATTCTATTCTATTGCTTTGATTGGCTATATGCCTTTTTTTCAAGTAGAGGGCAAGTGCCGATTTGTTCTCTGAAAGATTTTTGCGCCATCTGTTTCATGCTCCGAGAAACTCGAAATCAGAACAAAATTTGTTTTTTTTCAGTTATTCTGTCCGATGCTAGAAGCGGCTACTTCTATTCCAGTTAAATATCCAGATTGAATATCCCAATCATCCCAAGATTCCAAAGGCGTTTCTGGATTTCTTTACTTTATTCTTTTCTGGTGTAATTAGCTCGTATCGACGAATGAAAATAATCAACGTTCCAATTCCAATAATTAATTATTCATAGTATTAGAAAAAAACTTTTCACTTTTAATAGTCCACTTTCCTCAATCGGAAGGTCGATTCAACTGAACTAAATTCTATTTGGGAGACCGCTGGCAGTATCTAAGACCGCTATTAATTATCGGAGTGCCAACAAAAGATGTAAAACAAGGAGTAAGAAAAAAAGAAAGGATAGATGTTAAGAGAGGATATTTGGGATGATAGAAATCCTACTCAGAATTTACGGAAGAGAAAATCTAGCGCTCTCGATGCCATCTGTTTCCTATTTTCACTTATAATTTTTTTCATTTCCCATCTAAAGTCCAATCATCATGATCTGTGATTAATTCTCAATGTGAAAATAGCAATCACTCCCTATGAAAATTTATCAGCCATTTTAATTTTATTACCCAGGTGAGTTTCGAATTGAGTGAATATACAGGGGAAGTAGACGCCATTGGAACTGTGCGTCTCCTCGATGCCATAAGAACTTGTGGCTTGGAGAAAAAAGTCAAATTTTATCAGGCATCTACTTCAGAGCTGTACGGTGGCAAGGACACGACGGTTCCGCAGAACGAACAGACTCCGTTCTATCCCCGTTCACCATACGGTACTAAAATTGTTGAACAAATCACGTTGAATTATTCAGTGTTGGTGAAAGTTTAATGACATCGATTAATGATTTTTACAGCTTGTGCTAAACTTTATAGCTACTGGATTGTCATAAATTATCGCGAGGCGTATGGATTGTACGCTTGCAATGGCATTCTGTTTAACCACGAGAGCCCGAGGCGGGGTGAGAATTTCGTTACGAGGAAGATCACTAGGGGTGTGGCGAAAATTCATGTCGGAGCTCTGGATGTTCTGGAGTTGGGGAATTTGGATGCTGTGAGGGATTGGGGCCACGCCAGAGATTATGTTCGGGTAATCACAGTGATGAGGAGCGAATTGTACTCCAACAAGTCTTCCTCTCAAATCTCAAACCCTGTAGTAATGACAATGACAATGACATGATGACAATTCTGCAATTTGAACGAAATATTTTTCATTTAGCTTCACTTCACGAGAGATATTCTCATCCGGCAATGGGACAGTCAGAATATTTAGTCTGCTTCAAATTAATTTACGTGAAATTAATCACTACATGGAAACCCTCAAGGTGATACGGCCCATGAATTATTGAATTCCAAATGAAGCATCAAAAAAGTATTCGTCCCATTCCTACAACCTCTACTTATTAAAATTTTTCCCCCTCTCACTGGACTCTCAAAATTCAATGAAGCATTTCAGGAATGTGATCATGTCGTTTTGATTGACATTGATGACTGAAAGTCAATTGAAAAGAATGAGCTAATCGGGTGTCAGAACAAATTGAAAATTACCCGTGAACTTGTTTTCCCCCAGGCCATGTGGATGATGCTCCAGCAGGAGACTCCTGAAGATTACGTTATAGCGACCGGAGAGAGCCACAGTGTCAGGGAATTTGTTGAAACTGCCTTTCGTCATGTGGGAATTAATATCACGTGGACGGGGGAGGGCGTCGACGAGGTTGGAAGTGATAAGGATACTGGGAGAGTGCTAATTCGGGTCAACCCAAAATACTTTCGGCCAACGGAAGTCGTGAGTTTCATTTTTATCAGCAAAAATCGAATCATTAGAACAGGATGAGGCGATTTCACGTCAGAACAAGGAGATTTGGAGAATGGGCATTGCATTGTGATATAATGTGTGTAAAATATTAATCACGTTATATCACAATTTTCACCATTTCACTGTTCACTTGCTTTTGATCTTCGTTTACATTGCTCTCTTCATTTGCGTTAGGTCATGCTCCTCGGCGACTCAACGAAAGCGAAAACGAAATTCGGGTGGCAGCCTACCGTCACTTTCCCGGTGAATATTCAATTTCATTTCATTTTCACATAGATTCAACAGCTCTATGGGACCGTTAGAAGATTAATTGTTTACTTTTACTGCTTTCCAGGAATTAGTCAAAGACATGTTGGACGCTGACATTGAACTGATGAAAAAGGACCCAACGGCCTAATAAATCTCCTGTATTAACGAACATTGTAAAAAGTCATTCCAACACCATTGATATATTTTTAAGCCATAAAACGTTGCATTTTGTAACTTTTATACGATAACTGAGATAATTCAGTTGATACGAAGAATGTAATTTTTAAGCACAAGTCTTTCTTAGAAAAGAAAGAAATGAAAATAAAGATAATGATTAATAGACCTGTCTTTTGTATTGAACGTCCACATAACTTTATGTATTATGATAACTGAGATCATTTAGTTTGAACAAAGGATGGGGTGTTTGGAGAACAACAGATGGGAATAAAGATGATGACTGATAGACCTGTCTTTCTATTGAGCATTCAGTGAGAGATTACAAAAAAGTAGAACACAGACTTGTGCGTTTGGCGTGTCTCTTTGAGCGCGTGACGTGCAACTTTGACCTTACTTACGTATTTCTCATTCTTTTGTCATCTGCGACCTTGGTGTGACAGTCTTGGGAGTCTCGAATTAAAAAAGCACTTAAAACTCCTTCGACAGACAGAAATGCATAACTCGAAGAGGTATATTTGGATTCATGACCAGAAGCCAAACTGACAGTTTACGACTGTTTACAGAGACGAATTATTGTGCAAACTGCGTAAAGAATTAGCTTCTTTTATGTATTGAAGGCTTTACAAGTCTCTGGCTGTTCGGAAATAGCATCGTAAACTTTTGGCACCGGTGAAATTATGATGGTCGTAATTTTCAATGCATTATTTCACTTTCGAAAGGAGGAATTGAAAAGAATTGGGAAACAGAAGATGAGAGAATGTGTATTTCGGTTGAGTATTTTTACAGTAGAAATTGTTGAATGTTTCTTCAATTTTTGGATGGAGAGATTTTGGTGCTACATTTATGGATTTAAATGCCGCAGTTTTACCGATCGCATTCTCCGCTTTATCATTTCGAACCGGTCAAATGTTTGAGCATCGAGGCAGTTGCGTACGGATTGTCCCGTGGTACCTGCGAAAGGAAATAAATCAGGCAAAAATGTAATCGTCTTTTCTAATTGCTGACAATTACCATGTGCCCGGCTCTGTTGATCCAGTACATTTTGAAATTTTTGTATTCCTTGAGGTATCCTTCTATGACGTTATTAACGACCACCGGTCTTCTCGGAGGTGCACTCCACCCGGCAACATCTTTAAACATTCGCTCCACCCATTCCACTGTTCCTAGGGTGGCAACGATCAAATCTAATTGTCCGGTGAAGACGAATACCTCTAGATTTGTTTGGTTTGTCAACTGTTGAACTAATTTTAAAAAAAGAAATACAAGTGAAACGAGATTGAAACATGGAATGAACGAATTTGTTCATTGAGTAAAATTACGAATTATGAGATACATTTTTTAGAGAAGTGAACGCTAGTCACAAAATTTAAAAACGTCAAGTCCTCGATGTGCACGAAGAAATATTCAGTAGAAATTGCGGAATAATTTACGTAATCCGCAGTGGGGAATCGTTTTCCCGCAACTTTTATAGGAATGGAAGAGAAGAAATCTGAAACGTTCAGTGAATTTTCAGGTTCATCACCGAATAAAGTACGAAATTGTCACGTAATTTTTCCCGAAGAAGTCAAATCTTACAGAAATTTCCCGACTTATTATGCCTCCAAAATCAAATATTCTTGAATATTCAACAATTTTTATGAAGGTGGTGAGTTATTTCTACGTTCCGTTCCGTAAAATTTCTCAATCGTTGGGGAAAAATTACGGAACGACTTGTCCCCACAGCGGTGCGTCATCAGACTGCTGGTTAATTTTTACGGAACAAATCTTAGAATTTACGTGGCGATTCGTACAATTTCAGTTCCGCCTCACACTTTTTGTTGAATTTTACTTCTCTCGCGGATTGCGTTTCGCAACGTAATTTTTACGTTTTTTCTGGTAATTTTTATTGAATTTTTCTCTCCGTGCAAAACATCGCGTAAAAACAAATTTAAATACCGATGTTAACAACGGGTTTCATGAAATCTTCTTTAAGAATGTTGAAAACTTCTGAACTCTGCAATCCCCACGAGACGTTGAGCCCCAGAGTATTCCTAACACCATTATTCATCAATTCACTGAGCATCCGATCCCGATCTACCTTCGGCCGAACCCCGGGCAGAAGCCGCCCAGTGCGACCCCGTGGCTGCTTCTTCTCAAGAATATTATAAAAATCGATGTTTCCAGTGACATTAACAATCACATTTTCCGTGTATGCCCAGAGGCTCGTCGCGGCTCTCCAACGGCCCTCATCAACAGCCCTCTGAGTCTCCACAGCTGCTTTCTCAATGGCAAGGACCCCACGCCTATCAATCATTCCCTAGGAAAATATTGATTATTTGCTATTCAAAATTAGCATGAATAAACTGTCAACTAGAAATTACGGTTGAGAGGAGAAATGGCGCCCAGGACATGACCGAATCCATCGGGGAAATCCAGGAGTCACCGAGAGCAACGCCACTTAAATTACTCTTGATGGAGCCCGCTTTTTGCGCCTGTAAAATTGAGAAATATTTTCTATTTATCGTCAATAAATTTTGATGATGAGTGACGTTGTAGGATGCATGAATTTCGCCTGAGGATCTTGTAGTTTTCGACAAATATCTGGAGAAAATTCTGTAAAGATGTCAGTTTGTCGTCGTAGAGCCAGAGGGGCGTAACAGCTATGCTTATACACAGCACTTACGCCCCTTTGGATATACGGCGACGATTTGCAGGGAGACACGAATGAAGTTTAAAAAAGTCATTCTTATATTGATGCGTTCAAAAAAAAATTGGTAGAATTTCGTTGTCTTGCTGCGATTGCCTATTGTAGGCCTTTGATCATGATTTCTTCTCAGTTTTTTTTATAGTTTTGAATCAATTAAAGATAGGAGAACTCTAATCAAGGTTTTGCTATCTCTCTTAGATTAAGATAAGTCTATCTAACAGTGTTTGTTTTGATGATCTACTATCAAGGGGAGCATTCAATTTTTTTATAAATTACACTTTTCTATGACTATCTTTGAATCAGGAGATAGAGAAACCCAAAACGTTTTTTGTAGTTAAAATTTATATCTACAATCCGTGAAGAACAAATTTATTGGAAATCTTTAATTTTTTCGTTAGGAAATTCCATCTGTTTTTGTGACTATTTCTTTTCGGAGAAGATTCCGATAGAAATAAATATGAGATTTCGATTTGATTTGCTCCCTCTGGATTTTTTATAAGTAAAAAATATCTCCCCGCTGTACTTTTCTATTCTTCATTACCAATCCAAGAGGTAAAATTGAAAAATTTATGGCCAAGCATTCTTATAATTAATTGAAATTGATTTTAAGAATTAATTAAAATTAATTTTAATTAATTAAAATTTAATTTAATTTAATTTTAAGAATCTTAAAATCTTAAGAATCTTAAGAATTAATTAAAATTTAATTTAATTTAATTTTAAGAATTAATTAAAATTAATATCTATCAACTTCTTTTTCTCAAACGTCTATTAAAAAATGGCATACTTCGTATTATTGTTCTACGATTTTATATTTAAAAAATTGTCGAACGAATTCTCTAGCCTTTCAATAGAGTTCCAATAGAATCCTCTAGAAAACGCGCTAGGTTTATCGTTTGAAAAATAATTCTTCAAAAAAAATTCTGGAGTTCAATTGAGTTATCCATCTCGCTTCACTCTTCGATAAATTGATGACAATGACGAATAAACCACGAATCGTACTTTATACCAAACGAGCCCCAACTCAGCTGCCATCTTGCCGCCATAAGACTCCGCCGTAACATAAGTAGGAACTTTCTGAAATCCTGGAAATTTGTCGAGAAATCCCTTCATGCACTTGAGAAGATCATCGGCAATTTGCTTATTCGTCGTGGCGAATGCAGTTGTGTTTTCAACATAGCTGAATCCCGATCCCACGGGATTATCAATGAACAGAACATTGTAGTCATTGACCCACGTGTAGTTCCGACGATTTCCCTCGAGATCGAGTGGTCCGAGCTCCTCGAAATTTCCGTAACCAGTCGAGGATGCACCTGGCCCCCCCTGCAGCCAAATGACCAGGGGCTTTTTGTACACATTCACTTTTTCCCCCGACGGCGGTGTCACGTAGTACAACCACCAGAACATGTGGGCACCAGGTCGAACGTCGATGTATCCCCATTCCTGCTCGCCCGGGCCAAAGCCCTTTCTTCCTTCCGCGATACCTGATGGATTCAGTGGATTGAGCGGCGAAATAAAAAATCCGCGTTTACTTCAATGGCAGTGACCTATATTGTCTAATATTCTTAATAAGAATTGAAATGCCGGGAAAAAATCGTTATATTTCAGATTTCACAAAGAATTAAATGCGGTTTTTAATTTTTAAGCGGCAAGAAGACGAGAGTTCTCAAATTATTACATTATATTAATCCGATAAAATTTTTCATCTCCTATTTTTATTCTGTGCTATTTTTTTATATATTCAATCAAAAGGTGAGGGTAGAAATTGAATTGATGGGTATTCTTTCATTATTTGAAAAAATATATCAATTTAAAAACTTTCCGGAAACATTGAAAAATCGAAATTTTTATTTTCTTGCTGATCACGTATCTCTGTTCTTTTTTTCACTTTCTTCCATTGAAATTAGATCATATTGATCTTCGCTAGTTTACCTGAATTGTCAATTTATTTATATTTGCTATTTTTTCATTCATTTCATTTTTCATTCATTTTCATTGAATTTTTTTTTCATTTCTATCAATTCTCGCGTCCTAATTAAACTGCAATTCACACGTTCCACTAATTTTTACATCAAATTGTGAATTTTTAGTGACAAAATTCTTTTGAATTCCAGTGAAATTGTCATTTGATAAAAAATACAAAGAAGTGGACCGGAAATTTCACCCAATTTTTTTTTATTATGCCCGACCTTTTGGCTTGCTCAATAGTGCCTGCTTTGCTCTGAAATTTCATATTTTCATTAATGACATCTCAGGTATAATCACCCACCTAATTATTACGCCACAATTCTCCTGTATTTCATAACATTCTAGATTGCTGCCACTCAAAATTAGAGAATGTCAAAATTCGATGGCCAATTAAAAAAAAATTTTAAAAACGGAATTTGGAGTGGAATTTTCGTTAATGACATCCCAGGTATAATTACCCACCTAATTCTTACACGACAGTTCTTCTGTATTTCATAACATTCTAGATTACTCCCACTCAAAATTAGAGAATGTCAAAATTCGACGGATAAACAAATGTTTCCATTCGGCATCGAAAAGCCAAAAAAAAACAAAAAAAAAGATTAAAATTGGAAATCCGAGCTGAACATCCTTTTTACTCTAGAGATTGTGTTTCGAGATTACCATTCAGGAGGAAGCACGTTACAACGACCCAAATTGGAGACATGGCTTTCGGATTTGCTCACTTCAAGGTACCCATCAAAACTGATATTTCACTTGTATTCCGTCCTCAGTAACAAAAACATTCCTAATCTCCTCGATTAGAAATAAAGATTATTATTTTCTCGTCAATCAGTGTCGAACGAAAACTCGGCCGATATGTGATTAGATTAAATTCAGCGTTCGAAACGCTTTCGATAACGATTTCCTTCTGATATTGCCTAATGAGAAATGTAATCAAGAATTATGACCGAGAAATAAAAATTGTTGAAAAATTATTGAATTTCACTCTCATCGCTCACCGTGACCCTACGTCACGCGTGAGATCCGATTAACCCAGCTTCGATGCCTGGGGTAAGGAACAAAAAAATAAGGATTCGGTTGTGTAACAAGTCCGCCGGCGCGTTTGAGATGTGAAATCGACGGGAGGGGAGGGGGGCGGAACAAATGTTTCAAGAAAAACGAAAACGACAGAAATTGGCCACAGGTTACGGGATATTCGTGAAATCGCCAATTCTGGAATAAAATAAATGATGGGAAGATAAATTTCACGTCTCTGTCTCCGGACGAAGGTCAAGTTTGCGTTAGCGGAATTCCAAAGGCCCATTGAGCTCCGGTTTCTTTGCGACAAGCCTTGTCGCCCCAACATCGACGGGAAAGTACCTGTGAAAGGTATATACATATATACATTACTGCGTAACTCATTTCTCCGGTTTTATCTCAATAAAGAAAGAACATGAAATTGGGGGAAAAAAACATGAGTATTATCTTTCACTGGAATGATGTTGCACGCTGTAAAAAATTTTGGCGAAAATTTCTGGTACAGGTCTTGGAAAGTTTTATGACACTGTGGGTACGCTGGGGTTTGAAGGAATTTCATCAGTGGGCCCCAAGAGACTGAATAAACACCACTAGAACGATTGGTCCAGTGACGGAAAACATTAATGACGATTTTCCGAGAGATGAATAATAGGGAAAAAATTGATGTCTTTCGGTTTGTTGATGCGCGTAGATGCACCTGCTAATAAGCTTAAGGTAGTAAAAATAGTAGTTTATCACCATCACGTGGAGATCACAACCCGTCGCCTTTTCCACTCCAATGACTCCCGAAGTCTTCAACTAAAAAATTGAAAAAGTCTCCCGTAATCCGAAATTCGCTGATATTAATGACCCGAATAATAATATTTCTGACATGCAAATTTAACGATCCACTGCGATGGGAAGAAGTGATGGAGAAAGAATAACCATCACCTGCAATAAAAAAATATACAAATTCGTGAGAGTAGTTTTAACCCATGAAATTCGCATCAAATAACTTTCGAGATAATCAAAACATCACGTGCAATATAACGATTGCGATACTGCATTCTTGCGGCCCCCATAATAGACCGAAAAATACGGGTTAAAAAATACGCGGCCTATACGATTTATTCAGAAAAGGTGAGAGTGGTAGCATCCGAAAAAAAACCTCTACCCAAATTTCGCAGTGATTAATTCAGCGGCGAGTTTCAGTTTCGAAAGCGCAATCTTATTCCCGTTTATCCCCGCGTTTCAATTGATTTTTCATTCCACAAGCGGAGAATCATTAAGGATATCCCACTGCCTTTTACAGTCTTGCAGGAACTGGAGTAAAGGATTGGAAGATTTTTAATAATTGAATTTGTTATTTGTTAAACCGGGTTAAGTCGATTTTGACTATTGACCAGTTTTTGTCGAATATCTCGAAATCTAAAAGAGATAGAAAAATTTTTGTCACAACCTTTTTTGTAGAGCCAATTGAGGGTTATAAAAAAGGTCCTGAGAAAAATTTTTCTATCTCTCTCAGATTCCGAGATATTCATCAAAATCTGACCAGAAGTCAAAATCGATTTCCCCATTTTACCCCTTCACTACTGAAATCTTCGCACTACTTGAAAATCCTTAAATCTCCAATAAAATCAAAACCCCCCAGAACGCTCATAAATTCTATGGGCGACATCCTCCCGAGAAAACTGCAAAAAAACATCGACAAGAAAAAACTGCAGGCGCCGAAAAATATGAGATGACATTGTGGTAATTGCCGCAGAGTGAAAGCCGCGAGTTTGAGTGGTTGCAATGGAACGCCCCTGGTACTTCCCACGTTTCAACCGCACAATTGAATGAAAACGCGAAAAAAAGTCGGAATTATCCTCCGTAAAAATCATTCAGCGACACAAATGAATGCTGCGCTAAAACCGCGCTCCCGGAATGTTGACCGTGATCTCTAGAACCAACTCGATACTCCCAATGTCACAATCAAGGTCATCTTCATTAATTCGAGCGTTAAGTAATTGTCTGAGTACCAAATAAAAGGATAGTACAAGAAATCCTCTGTTGTGCTGAATCACCTGGTACATCTAACCGAATCTCCGAGTGAGACATGCGAAATACGCATTAATTGATGGTCTACCGCGACCGCCTGATAAAAATGACCCCCTCCCGACGCCAGTGAAACCCGTTGACTGGACAAAAAAAAACAGCTCCGCTATCTCCCCTAATTAATAGTAAATATTTCATATCCTGAACCGGCGAATCCTCTTGACTCCAACCCAGGAATTCTGGTTTTGCCAGAAGAGAATTTATAATAGCACACTCCCCACTTTCTCCTATTGCTCAATCATTATCATCACCATCTTTTTATTTTGGCGAATTCCTTTCATAAGAACCTTCACTGACCAGACGCCCTTGGGGCATCCCAATAAAAACGCCCCCTCCCCATTATTATCCCATCCTCCCCAGCTCCATCATCCTCGCATTGCATAATCACCCAGTTTGCCAGCATAACCCGCAGCTAAAAAGAATGAAAAATATTACTCTCAATACGGAAATCGTCATAATACCGGTAATCTCCAGGTGCAGTGTCATGTGCCCGCAGAAAATTACCCATCACGTTTCCCTTTTTTAATAAAAAAAAGAATCTTAATTGCTCTTTGGAGTCACTACACTCGCAACTTTCACCCGTATCAAGAGGACTTTTACATGAGAGGCAACAATTGGAGATGTTGCTTGATGGAGATGACGGAAACACTCCATCAAAGTACTTTTTTATCTTATCCTTCAGTCTAGACAGAAATTCCGGGATTTACATCAGAAACTAACGGAATTGATCGTCCAACCGATGAAATAATCATTGAATTAATAATTTTAATGTCACGTTTCACTCCAGAATGCCACCATCTATTATTTTATCATTTTTGTCTACCCGCGGAGTGGACGGGGGGGACTCTCTTCACGCTTTCCGTTTCGTTTGTTCAATGTGCATGCAACAAAACGGCGTAATGTGTATTCTCCTTTTGAGTGGTTATCCCCCCACCACTTTTCCCTCGAGTGTTTAAAAACGAGAGGAGTGTATTCATGATTTAGCCCGCGGGTGTCCCCCTAGGATTACAGTGGGATACAGGTGTGGGCCTCCTCTTCCTAGGCATCAACATTTAATACATGCCCAAACCTCCTCGACGTTTTCGTTTCCCACCTATATAAGCGTTGCTACTACCGGCGAATTTTACCAGAAGAGGATTCACGGAATTGTCGAGTGGACGCGCCTACTTGTCAGCGTCTCATTATAATCGGAGTTTAATTATTTATTCTTCGACTGTTTTTTCCGATACAATCGAGACTTGGAGAAGAATCTGCAAGATGCGGTGGAATAAGCTGGTTAGTGTTGTACCCTGGTGATGTGATTTATGAACATTTTTCAAAGATTAATCTGAACCTCGTGGGCAGAACAAACGTGCCTGGAGTCGTGAAAGTGTCTTTTTGTGTTTCCTCTCGATACCTCCATTACTCTTGATTCTTGCACACATGTGCGATAATTTTTCAGTGTTTTAGTTTATGTAATGATAATGAAAATTCTTGTCCCAGTGAATTATGGAAATGGTGATTTCAGGTGGTGTTGCAGTGCCTCCTGGTCCTTGTGTGTGGAGTACTGGGGGAGCCCATTCGGAAGAGAGAGTGAGTACAGATTTTGTATGGAGGAAGTATGCTAATTGCTCTTGAGTGGATGGATTAGAATTGAGTTGAGTGCGTTGACTGATGATGGCTTGTGGTATTACTTTTGTTCAGAGCACCATTGGGCATTGCGCCCCCACCGTTGCCAGCTGTTGGTGGATTGAGCGGTACTTATGGCGCTCCAACTGAGTCATATAGTCCTCCAGCTCAGAATTATGGACCACCAGCGCCGACTTATGGTCCACCAGTTCCAGCTCCAGCTCCCGCTCCTTCGTACGGGCCTCCAGCCCCGTCCTACGGTCCTCCAGCCCCTTCTTACGGTCCTCCAGCCCCTTCTTATGGTCCTCCAGCCCCGTCTTACGGCCCTCCAGCCCCTTCTTACGGCCCTCCAGCCCCTTCTTACGGCCCTCCAGCTCCGGCCCCTTCATACGGTCCCCCAGCTCCAGCTCTTTCGTACGGTCCTCCAGCTCCAGCCCCTTCTTACGGCCCCCCTGCGCCCCCCGCCGGCACTTGGCAGAAAAAAATAACGTGGAAAGAGGAGTGGAAACAAGTTTGGGAGAAAAAGCTCCAGTGGAAACAGATCTGGAAAAAAGTTCAATCTCCAGTCTGGAAGGAAGTGAAATCTCCAGCGTGGAAAGAAGTCAAAGAAGAGCAGTGGAAAAAGGTGCAAAAACCAATTTGGCAGAAAGTCCAAGTGCCAGTCACCAAAGAAGTGCAAGTTCCTTCCTGGAAGCAGGTCTGGCGGCCTGTGTGGACTCAGGTGCAAGTTCCAGTCGCGCGTCAGGTGCAGGTTCCTGATTGGAAGAAGATCTGGATTCCAGTGTGGGTTGACGATCACAGTCAGGCGCCGGCACCATCGGACACATACGGACCGCCCGGATTTGGAGGCTCCGGAGGGCACGGAGTATCGGACACGTACGGACCTCCAGCGACTGGAGGCTCTGGAGGACACGGAGTATCGGACACATACGGGCCTCCAGCAATTGGAGGCTCCGAAGGACACGGAGGCGACGAGGGTTACCACTACGGGCCACCTGCCGCGCCCCAGAAAAAGCTCATCTGGAAGGCCAGCTGGAAAAAGATCTGGAGAACTGAGCAAAAAACGGTCTGGGAGTCACAGAAGAAAATGGAATGGAAGTCGGAATGGAAAAAGGTCTGGTCAACTCAGAAAAAACAAGTCTGGGTGACTGACAAACGGTTGAGCTGGAAAGAGGAGGATGTTAAGGTGTGGGTCCCAGTGAAAAAGCAAATTTGGGTCAGCCAGAAGGTGAAAATTTGGAAGGACGACTGGAAGAGTGTGACTGTGCCTGTGTGGAAGCAGGTGGCGGCCTGGAAGAAAGTCTGGAAGCCCATTGTGGAGAAAGTTTGGGTACCGAGTGAGCCCCATCACGAGGAGCATCAGGGATATCGGCGATGAGATATCGGCGCCTGTATTCTCCTTATTCTCGAATAATTCATCAATGTGAATATAATATTTAAGAGAATTACGACTTTCCAACTATCCATGACTCTTGTAAATATCTTTCCGCTGTAACTGTTAATTATGTTACTTGTTTTTTATACGAAAATAAAGATATTATAGAACTTTTTTTAAAAATAAGACTGATGTTGCATTGAATGTTCAATTGAATCCCGGAAGGATATCCCAGATGTTGGTGGGCAGGGGGTATGTGTCATGTTAGAGGGGAGAGGAATCGCGTACAGCGACGTGTAACGAAGATAGAAGAGGTCTCAGAGGTCGCCGAGCTAACCCACGGCCTTTACTGCCGCACTTTCTCCGCGCGAAGTGACTTTCCCACTCGGAAGTATCTTCGCAAAAAGAAGCACATGGTCATCATCTGCCTGGAAGGCTTCATGTTTCATTTATTTTATTCTCCACTCATCCACCGTATGAATTGTATTATCCAAAACTAATTGAACCACTGCGAGCGTAATAAAATTAACGTTTCTCGGAGATAAATTTCCCCATCTGCACGAATTTTTCTCCTCCCACCGAGACCGAGGGCCTATTCCTTGCGAAGCTTCCGGGTAAAGGGCCCCACACGCTGGATATTAGCGTGTGGAAAACATCAATTGCCCGGGGACTTCCTCGAGAGCCGGGGAAAGAGTGAAAGTTTGTTCAAGGCTACGAGACTACTCGATCTTCCTCTGGTTATCTTTTTATTTCTGCAATTCCTTTTTATCCCCTTTTTTCTATACTCTCACCGTACGTTATCTCCTTTTTCTTCACGTTAATTCTTACATATACTTCCTGAGACTGGGCTTGAATTAAGTACGAAAGTGGATCGAGAGCGAGAGTATTATTGAGTTATGTATTAGGCGCAATGGAGTGGCTAAGCGTGCTCGGCATATCGAACGAGCCATCTCACGTAATAGGACGCGCAAAGAAAACTACGGTCAGGCATCGGTACTTGCTCTTTTGAAGATCGGCTTTTGAATACATTGTCTCGTACGGTTATTATTCTTTCGATCATTATGACTATTATGACGCAATGCTGTGGAGAATATTTCGACCGAATTTTTAAATTGCTTCGTAGCTTTTGGCCTCTGCGGTCGTTACCTGATTCGAAGTGAAGAAATTTATTATGGCCAAATGATAAAAATTCATCAAGTCTTGCATTTTTGTACCCAACGGAATATTGGTTTGAGGGAAGACTACTATATATGAGTTTTAAACGTCGCGGGCTGTTGGAATGAGATTTCTCATAAATTGAAGATCGATTATGTATGTTTAAAAACGAATAGTCAGGGCAAAAAAGCTAATTGTTTATTGTTCGTTTACCCCGCAAACGCTTAAAATTTTTAAAATAGTCCAGGGCCTCCAATTTGCGAACTACAGAGGTTTTTTTTCAATTTTTTTTGGAAAAATATGTGCAATAGCAATTTCGAATTAGTTTTTCAAAATTCAGCTCCTATCTAATTGCACCATGCATGTAAAATAGCCCGAAAAATATTTCTGAAAGAATCAAGAAGATATTTTTAATATTTTAAGAATAATTTTTCTGCCCATTTCAATTTTTATATAATTTTTATATTAAACAAAACGAAATTCGTTGTGTAGGAGTCGAATTACAAAAAACTAATTCGTAATTGTTATTGCACACATTTTTTCAAAAATTTTGAAAAAAAAACCTCAGTAGATCGAAAATTGGAGGTCCTGGACTATTTCAAACATTTTAAGCGTGTGGAGGGCGAACGAACAATAAACAATTAATTTTTTTGCGCTCATTATTCGTTTTTAGACATCTATAATCGATCTTCAATGCGCGATAAATCTCACTCCAATATTCCACGACTTTTAAAACTCACAGTAGTCTCCCCTTAATCCAAATGACTTGATCAATTTTTATCATTTGGACACAACAAATGTCTTCACTTCGAAGCAGCTAATGACTGCAGAGGCCAGAAACTACGAAACAATTATTGCACAATGGAATATTCCAGTGGAATGCCGCTTCGCTCCTGCGAAGAAGTTCTACGACGGGAGGGGTCATATAATTCACTCAATGGAATTTTACATTCCTTCGGAATGTGGCCAGCCCCCGCAGAGATGAAGGAGATGGAGCGAGTGAAATGTATGGCTTTTTTCGCAAATGAAAGGAATTTCTAAATAATTCATGGACGGTCGTAGGTCAGGTGGTGCCACTACCCAAATGCCGTCAGTTTTTAATTTATTCAAAGCAATTGCCGTAAACTTTGTGACGCGGGAGGATAACTCATGGAATTATGCGAGAAACATTTCGCAATTTATTTTATAGAATTTTCTACTTTATTTCATACAATTACAACTGACATTGGAAAGTATACGTGAACTTGGGGAGTATGGGGCATTGAAAACAAGAGCGATTCGCACTAGTGCTCCAGTGCTACCCACTTTGGCATAATATGTTGTTCTGCATTTACTGCACCAGTGGATTTATGTCTGCCATTTTCACTTTTACTCGGTGCTCGGGGGTTTCGAGGGTCTGGGGACGGGAGACTCGTGTGAAAGATCATCTCGGGATGCCTTTGAAAGAGTCGAGTCTTATCTTTTTAACAGAAAGAATAATGGCATTTGTGCCATCAGAAAGGGTTTGGCTTCCCTCCGAATGTTTCCATATTTTTTCAATTGGATGCGCTCAACGGCACGGATTACGATAGTGGGAGTCACGCACCGCCTTGATCTCAAGAAAAAGCCTAACGACTGTCGCCCGAACAGGTTGTGAACCTTGCGCTACAAGTCAAGCGCAACTTTCACGAATCTAATGTATATGGCATTGACTCTGAAAAAAAACAACAGGTCTCTTGCAATCTTTCCACAAATCCTGATATCACTTCCACCTCAATCGATCATTCAACTTTTAATTCATCCGGTTAAGACTGCCCTGTCGAAGCTGATGGACTTTCTTTCAAAATAAACATGACTCGAGTTATTCCAACTACGGAGGAATGCTCTTTCCTCGGTGGGAACGTCTCTTCCCATCGAACTGAAAGAAATTCGCTTGTTTACTCCACCTACAGAAACATTTCAAAGTGCCATAGTAGATGAAAAAATTGATAAACTAATGAGACGTATTTTTTACATCGTCTTAGATCATTAACTCGTCCAGTTATTCCCTGATACATGCTAATAAAATTCCGCATAAACTTTCTCAGATCGATTTCAATTCACCGTATCCCAAAGTTGTGACAGTAAACCGAGATTAGTGTCTCCATCGCAGTCATCATGACCTATACCAAACCGGCGTTTCTCTCGCCATTATCCTGGGCTATTCCTCCCACCGGAAACCAGAGAACATAAAAATTCCAGACAAAAATAATCTACGAACATTTTTATGGAATTTTTTATTCTCTCCTATTGCAACTATGTGCCCCAGCGTATTGTGCCCACTTTCTTTTTTCTCCATGATTGGAGTGTAACAGTCGCAGGCTATATGTATTGCGTACTTTTGTCCGGTACCAGTGCCAACGACGAATATCAATATCTAGAATTTCGATTTCGCCGGTTACGACTTCCCCCGTCCCTGAATTTACTGCATTTCGTCTTCCTCAACGGCCGTGGGAGTGAGCGTCGGGGAAAATCAGCGCTGCTCATTGAAAAAAATAACAGTCTATGCCTTATGAGTTGGGTCCACTCAGTTTATACTTTCTCAGCATTCCTTCCGGCGATATATACCCTCGCGCATGACTCTCGTTGCCCCAAGGCCGTAGATCATGCGGCGATCGAGCGCTCCAGGATCACTATTTGATTGAATGATGATGGATGGCCTGATATTTTCCGTACTTTCTACCTGGCGAACTGATACGTTTCCTCGAAATACTCGATCGAGTGACGATTTTCATGGATCCGTTCCACTAGGAGGAACGTGGTCATCAGCACGTTTGATATGAGACTGGGGAAAGAAAGTGAAACGCCACTGACGTAATTCCAGTCGTAATATTTTTAGGTTTCTGGTGGAGATTTCCAATCGGCATTTTTGATCAATTTTTGGGGCCAAGGATACCTGACCTAGGAGTCTTTACGAATCTAGGTGCAACGTTATTTAAGAATGTTTATCCGAAATTGCAAGTATAAAAAAAAAAGGTTTTTTTTCAACTGAGAGATGAAGTTATTCCCGTTATCTTGATCAAAATTTTAATCCAATAACCCACGTTTGTTATTTAGAAATGGAGTGGACAAAATGCACCAAACGCATGTGCTAACATGCGCTACTGTGGGATAGAATCACTCAAATATTTCCTCTTTTTGCCCGGGTACCCCAGATTTTTCTCCGACCACTGGATTCAGTGTGATTGTACACATTACCTTCTATTTTTACTTCTATTTTTAAAGTTCTAGTAGCCGAATTATCAATTTAAACATGAATTTAATAAGAGGAAAACTTAGTTTATTCATTTCTGCCGAGACTATTGCGATTAATTTTTTTTAATGTTTAAAAAGTTAGTTTTACATGTTCTTCTGCTGTCAGCCGAGAAAATTACAGAATTTTCCTTGGCCATGAAAAAAACACATTTCCCGACAATTTACCGGCACTGGCTAAACATCCTTAATTATCTTGAGCGGAAACATCATTAATATAGCAATTAATGTTCAGGATCATCATCGCCATTGCGTTTGACCTCTTCACTGGATAAATATTACTCTGTAGCTTTACTCTACTTGATCTTGTCGTTAACCAATAAATATTTTATCGACAAAAGATGTCTCTAATTTGTTGCAAAAAGCTCCAAAAATCTGAATATTCAAACTTTTCGACTGCATTCTCACTGCGGTATCTCCAGTTACGTGACACGTTTCACCGAAATGGGGAGAACATCATCCCAGGGAAATTATCAGTGCGAAACGCGTCACGTGACTGAATACTGCCCCCGGATTGGTCGAAATCAAAACAGAAGAGATAATCCCCGAAATTCCATTTCTCCCCGGAATCAAACAACGATTATGAACCTATCGATGGCCTATCGATACAGTTTAGCACTTGCGAAAGTGTTTTCCCGTTGGTAGTAGAGAAGATAATGCCACAACCGGGAATTCACTTTCATCCGAAACCACCACCTCGCACTCGCCCATAGCGCCCATCTGGAGAGTTCCCCAGCAATAAACAACGACTTATTACCAATAAAAATAATCATGATCATCACCGAAGTCCAAAAAGCTCTGATTGTTCCCGCCGTTGTGCTCCCGAAGGAATGTAGATCAACGGTACTAAACAACCTTGGCTACGTAACCTTGCTGAAGGTACAATGTTAAGCTGCACAGTCACGCACACACGTGACTCCATTTATTTTTTCGTGAAGAAATGGCTGCCGAGGTGGGGGATGCCATGAGGTGAAGAGAAGTTGTTTCAAAGTCGGCGATCACTTTCTCCAGGCAAAATGTGGAAGGACGAAATAACACTTTGCTTCCTTTTTCCATCCTTTCATTATTCTTTGCGTATTACATTACCGTTCTTCCACCACCACCACTGGATGCTCTTTTTTCGTTCTACGTCACCCAGTGAATCCAACCACCACCACCACCACCGTCGCTGGTGAAGAAAGACAGTAACACTGACACTGGGTATTGCCCTCCTTCGGTCGATTCCGATTCGTCTTTGGGTAAATGCTCAGACCCACGTCGGGGGGTTTCAACGGGGATAACCCATTAGGGGGAGCACCTGAGAAACCGTGCCTATATAACCACGACGTTCCGGTTATTGGACCAAGTTAAGCGAGTTTTCCTGTGCGCTAGGGAACAGAGTTTTAACGCCGGGGTCCCCTAACGGGCGACACCAGTGAATTATGAGAATCCGCCTGAGATGTGCGGTGAGTTTTTTTTAAAAACTGAAGATTCATGGTTTATCGTTTTGTGATAGTCGTGGGTTCACGTGAAATTTTCATTTATTGTCTGATTTTATGTGTTTATCCAGGTTTTGCTCGCACCGCTACTGCTGCAAGTCGCCCTTGTGAGCAGCAAAGCGGTAGATCAGAATAATCAATTGGAATTGCAATCGCAGTGGCAGGGTCAAGCACAGTAAGTCGTTGTCTCGTTATTGTAATATTCATTTGAATATGTCAAGGGGTTTTGAATAAACTTTGAATATATCTCATTCGCAGAAGTGAGGGCATTCAGAAGAGATACGATCCCTCAGCGGGCTTTGACGATCATCATGAGAAGGGTTACTGGAAGAAGAAGTTGATATGGAAGCCTGGCTGGAAAAAAATATGGAACAAAGGGCAAAAGCAAATATGGAAAACTGGGTGGAAAAAAATCTGGAAACCCGTGTGGGAGCCTACGAAGCGTGCGGTATGGAAGGAAATACAAGTGCCCGCTTGGAAGAAAATTTGGAAGCCTGTCTGGAAGGAAATCCAGGTACCAGTTTGGAAGGAAATCAAAGTGCCTGCGTGGAAAAAAATTTACAAGCCCATTTGGAAGCCGATAAAGGTCCCAGCCTGGAAGGAGGTTAAGGTGCCTGACTGGAAAAAAATTTGGAAGCCCGTTTGGCGGGAAATTCAAGTTCCAGCGTGGAAGGATATACAAGTTCCAGCGTGGAAGAAGCTTTGGGTGCCTGAATGGGTCAAAGTTGGAATACCCGGTGAGCAGCATTTAGGCACTGATCATCATGGCTGGGAATACACGAGCCACGATTTGTGGAAGAAGAAGTTAATCTGGAAGCCTATTTGGAAGAAGTACTGGAAGCCCGCGAAAAAGCAGATTTGGATTCCTGATAAAAAGCTCGAGTGGAAGGAGGCATGGAAACAAGTCTGGAAATCGGCGAAACAGCAGATATGGGTCGATGACAAAAAGCTCGTCTGGAAAGAGGAATGGAAGCAGATCTGGAAGCCATCGAAAAAGCTCATTTGGGTACCAGATAAAAAGCTCGAGTGGAAGGAGGCGTGGAAGCAGATTTGGAGGCCTGATAAAAAGCTCGAGTGGATACCAGACAAAAAGCTCGCGTGGAAGGAAGCGTGGAAGGAAATTCAAGTTCCAGCGTGGAAGGAAATTTGGGTTCCAGGATGGAAGAAAATCTGGAAGCCTGTTTGGATATCCGAGTGGTTCCCAGCTGAAGATCATCATCATCCTCACGGCGGATGGGAAGATCGTAAGGACGATGGCGCAACAGACGATCAGCGACAGAGATTAGCACGTCAGAGTCAGCCGTTACCATTAGTTCAGCAACCACAGCAACAACAGAATCCACAAGGAACGAGCCCATTGGCCTCAATAACCGATGATCTGGTGCCGCCTGCCTCGGATCAGCAAGCGACGTGGAAATTTCCAAGTAGCTGAGGAAAACCCTAAAGACTACATGAGCTTGTACAAAGAACACTCGACTCTTCGATTCTCTGATGGACGGGAGACCTTACGTACTGTAATATAAGCCAATGTACATACATACTCAGTTCGAGATTAAGTAGCGCAACGAAAATGCTATACCAAGATTTTTACTTGGCGTTCATCTCACTATTTTTTAATATTATTGACTTGTTTTTTTATACTCATCTGTTTTTTTTCTGATAAAAATGTTAATTGTTGTCATGATTGTTGAATACTGCCTGTTGCGAATAAAACTGATATTTTTTGTTAAAAAAAACAACCTGGGAAATTTCTCTCCTTTTTTATTTACATCCTTATTTGTCGCGTGTGATACAAATATTCAAGCAAGAAATCGCCCGTAAACTCAACTGGGAGAAAGTGCAGCGCGAAATACATATGTATACGCGCACGCTTGCGACAGTTGGAGGGGCTTTTGGAGAGAAAGTACCTGAGGAACGAAATCCACCGGCCACCCACACCTGGTCGATCAATTACACCCGATGTGTGGCAAAATTCTCTCTGCCTATTTGATTTTCTCCCTGAATCCATAAATTTGCGGATGAATAGGGGGAATTTGCCGCTTGAAAAGCCCATCACGTAGTGGATAAATGTAAAAGTAAAATGTCCAAATAATTCCTTTTAAAATGCACGGACGAGATAATTGCTCCGCACTGAATAAAACACATTTGAATAAAAATTTCTCGCCACGTAGGAAATATCTCACGTATTTTGCAAATAAAAGTAACGAAAGAGACGAGACAGCAGGTACGGAAATAAACTTGAATAATAACCATCGTCAGCACTTTCCAGTTCCTCAATTTTTACCCTCTTATTTCACATCAAATGTGACTCCGAGGGATAGGCTTGTATGTCACTCGCAGGTGTGTACAACTCGTCTTAATTACTTTCTTGACAGTACCGAGACGTTAATTACATCCGGCGGCTGTAAACTACTCATCACGATGAACTCGCGTCCTCCCACAGCCAACAAGAAAAACTATGAATAAACCTCGTCGCCTATCTCATTGACGCGCGTACAATCATGAATAAGGAAGTGAGAATATATTTGGCTGTCAGGTCGTCTTAGGTCAGGTCTGTCTCACTATCGCAGGATCATCATTCCACAGCGTCTTCACTCGGTTAGGTCACTTCTCCATTCATAAATCCAGATTACCATTACAAATTCAAGAGATCGGGATAACACCAGGGGGAGTGGAAGAGGGTTCGTATATAAATCCACAACGTCGGGAAAACCTGGGCCAAATGATAAAAAAATTCACCCCGTTAAACTAGCTCAATTTTGTATTCAAATAATGCTGTTCCTGGCTTTTATTCTGTTCCTCATGGTCTGGATCTTGTGCTCACACGATTGCGTAAAACCGCGGAAATTTCCACCAGGTAAATGAAAATAAATCGACAAAAATTACCATGAGACTTTCACAATCTCAACATTGCACAAATTTTATTCATTGGGGATTGTTTACTGTGTGCAGGGCCCTCGTGGTATCCCCTCATCGGTGCGTTCCCGGCATTTCACAGATTAAAAGAAAAGTATTACTACGTTCACACGGTGTTGGAGGAGTTATCGCGACAGTATGGACCAGTGGTGGGAATTAAACTGGGAAGGCAGAAGTTTGTTGTTATTTCCGGAAATGAATTAGTGAGGAAGGCAGCAGCGAGAGATGAATTCAACGGTCGACCGGACGGTTTCTTCTTCCGCGCGAGGGCCTTTGGGAAGCGCAAAGGAGTTTTGTTCATCGACGGGCCCGTCTGGATGCAAACAAGAAAGTCCACGATGAAACATCTCCGTTCGTTCGGCTTCGGGCAGAAGACAATGGAGAATTATCTGAAGGTCGAGGCGGAGGCTCTCGTGACGCACATCCAAATAAAAGTGGAGAGCCTGCAGAACCCCCTCGCCCTCCAGGAGATCTTCGACGTGACGGTCCTCAATACTCTCTGGATGATGATTGCGGGCTACAGATTTCCCTACGACGACCCCAGACTCAAATACATATTATCGGTCGTGCACGATGCCTTCAGGTAGCTCAATTCAATCATTCGCTTCATCGCGTGTCACATATTAAAATGAAATGCTAATGATGGAGTTATCGGCAGGTCTACTGACACTCTAGGCGGTATTCTGTCTCATCTACCTTTTCTACGATTTGTCATTCCGAATTCCTCGGGCTACAATCATTTAATGGCGACACATAATAAATTGTGGGGATTCATTCGCGACGAGATTGATGAGCATCTGAAGACGATGAGACGCGATCGGCCGCCCAAAGACTTTATCGAGGCGTTTTTACTGGAATCTGGAAACTCTTACGATCGTATGAATTTTTTTCGTTGTTTTATGATGTATCAACTTTCTCTAATGAGCATTTCACAACGAAAATTTTGTTGCATTAATAATAATTATTATTTTACTTTCTTTGCAATGAGCGTTATTAGCGAGTGTTTCTGTGATTATTCTCGACTTTCCAAAATGACTCGGGTGTTTTTTTTTCTTTTTGCGTTTACTAGGGGAGGAATTGGTTGTTCTCTGCTTGGATTTATTCATGGCGGGATCGAAGACGACGACGGATTCGCTGACCGCAATTTTCGCTCTTGCGCTTCATCATCCGGAGTGGGTGAAGGCGTTGCAGAAGGATCTGCACGATATTGTGGGCCCTGAGGCGCAGCCGAGCTGCGAACACGCAGCACAATTGCCAAGGATCGAGGCATTCTTAGCCGAGGTGATGATGCTTCTTTAAATACATTTTAATGTACGTAATGCGGCATTTTTAAGATGAGAAGTTGTGCTGCGTAATTTTTTTCCGGATTTCAGTGGCGAAGCGGGAAACCGGGTTAAGGATGTATTACACGGAGAGAAATGTTCAGTAAAAACTACGGAACTCACATTTCGCTCACCGATTACGGAATTGACTCGGAAAATTTAAGTGACGGTATCGTAATTTTTCATAGGAGATTCAGATAAAAATTACGGAAGACTGAAAAAATTCCGGGACAGTTCCGTAAAATCTCCTATAACCACATTTCGATCTGGAATTACGGAAAAGATACGTCATTTTTATTGAATATTTCTCGCCGTGCACACCCTTTCGGCCAAAATTCACGTTTTTTGAATTTTTCTGGAAAATTATTGATCGAATTGACGAGAAATAATACAGCGTTTTTGCGTTTTATCATTATTGACTGACTCACGATGTTTCATGGTAGTGCAATCATTTTCCTGAATTTTTTTCTAAAGTTTTGTGAATTTCCGAAAAGTTATAGAAAAAACGCAGGAAAATGATTGCACGATCATGAAATTTCGTGAGTCATTAAGTAATGATAAAACGCAAAAACGGTATATTTTTTCACGTCAATCCGATCAACAATTTGCCAGAAAAATTTTAAAAACGTGAATTTTAGCGAAAAAGGGTGTAATACGTCCTTGATATCTCGAAATCTACAAGAGATAGAAAACTTTTTATCATGACCTTTTCTGTAGAGCCAATTGAGAGTTATAAAAAAGGTAATGAAAAAAATTTTACCATCTCTCTTAGATTCCGAGATATTCATCAAAAACTGGCCAAAAGTCAAAATCGACTAAACCCGGTTTACCGCTTCGCTACTGATTTGCTGAATAAGTGACAGTGAAATGTTTTGGTTTATGGTGACAGGCGCACAGAGTACTAGTTCTCACGCCACTCGGTGTACCCCACAAGACAATGGAAAAGGTTTCACTCGAGGGTTATCACATTCCAAAGGTAATATTTGCAATTAACAAAAGGCGATTGTGTGCAAACACCTGATTCCACATTTCCCCTTTTCATTATTTTGATTTTCTTGTTTTTTTTTCTTTCACTTTCTAGGATACTGTGGTTTTATTCAATTATCACAGCACTAATGTCGATGAGACGTGCTGGGAAGAGCCATATGAGTTCAAGCCGGATAGATTTTTGGATGAGAAAGGACAGTTCAAGAGGAGAAGTGAATTTTCACCATTTGGTTTGGGTAAATAATTTTTTTTAATAATTTAAAAAACTATTTCTGTTGTTACTAATTATTAGAATTGTTTCCGAATGCTCGAAATGATTTTTTTCCACAGGAAAACGACGATGTTTGGGAGAAATATTGGCAAGAGCGTCGCTGTTCCTCTTCTTTTCCTCCATAATCCACAATTTCGATATAGAAGCACCAGAGGATCAAGGACTCCCCAGACTAGACGGAATAGATGGATTCACAGTGTCACCACGGCCATATCTCATTAAATTAATTCCACGAAAAAACTGAAAATGCAGATTGAGAAGGAAACTGAATGTAGAATTAATTATTTCGCAGATTAATAAATAAGAAAATTTTTGAGTAAATCATCGTTGACTAATTGCTCATGAAAAAACATAATAATCGCGTTATGTTTATTCATGAACGTTGAGATCATGATCTCAATAACGTTCATGAAATTCCCCTTTTTAATTATTTTCAGGTTTTTTGGGCAGGAAAACGACTAAACAATCATAATTGCAATGAAATTCGATTATTATGTATTTAAACTATAATTTTTTTAAATGAATAAACATAATGGCCGTATTGAAACTACCCATCATTCAAGAAATGTATTTTCTGTAATCTTCATTCTACAATTCAATACTAATTAAAATTTTCTCTGAATACTTGCAATAAATCGGGGAATTTCGATTGATCATTTTCTAAGGGCGAAGGAATTGAGGACTACGACAGGACAAAGCAGACACATTACCGCCATATGGCATTCAAATTAATTCCACGTAAAAAGTAAAAATAGAAAAACAAGCGGTAGAACTAAGGATTTTATACAGCAATAGACAAGAAGTACTTCAAAACAATCTCCTCCACCTCTTCCTGCTGAAAAACATAATTTTAATATCCAGCAATAAATAATAAAATAATAAATAACTGGAGGACCTACTGAATAATTTATCAACTAATACTCTTGAATTATCACAAATGTGAATGGAATAATCATGTCGAACGAGGCACGAGAAGTATCTCATACGGTTTCGGCGATATCGTGAGCCCGTGCTGTGGCTCCACATCGAGATATGCTCCCGGGACAGGAAGCAATTTGTAATTTCTCATGATTCCAGCAAACAGCAGAAACACTGCGGATCTTGCGACAGTCTCGCCTGGACAGCGTCTGTGACCTAAAAACCATAATCATCCAACTGAATTACGTAACTCAATTGTTCTTGCCACACGGAAAATTTATATTTTGAAAAATATATAAAAAAGTATCTTAAACTGGCCCAATTCATTTTCAAAAATGTATATAAAATATGTTTTCTGTATTTGTTTTTATATATTCTTTACAAATTTGAAACATATATGGAATTGGCCCACATCATATACATTTTTTATAGGGGAGAATGGGGTAAAATGAAACAGTCCAAAAACGACTATTTAGTGCGATTCAGGCGAAAAAACATTTTTTGTTAAATATTTTTTGTCATCAACTTTTTTTATTCTTGGGAGTACTGGTGAGAATAATACTTTTCCATTCAGTGGAATGGAAAATTATGGAGAAGTTTTGACAGAGGAAGAGTTCAATGGATTAATTGAAAAAAAAATGAAACAGCAAAATCCAAAGTGCAGAGGAAGGCTCAGGGGGAGACTCAGACGGGAAAAAAGGGAAATGTGATGTTGAATTTCAATCGAATAGTCTATTGACAAAATGTTCGCCTATCAAAACTTCTCAATAATTTTCCATTCTACTGAATGTTAAAATTATTATTCTCCTCATTACTCGCAAGAATTAAAGAGAATTAACAAAAGAAAAATTATTAATAAACAAATTATTTTGCTTGAATTGCGTCAGTCGTTTTTTTTTACTATTTTATTTTGCCTCACTCTTCCCTATATTTTTTCATGGGGGTTCCCTCCTTTGTCAGCTTCATTCATTAGTTAGCTCACCTCCGCCGAAAAATATGAGCTTTTTGTGGGGCACATGCGCACCGTTCTCCATGAATCTCTCGGGTTTGAATGCCTCTGGGTCTTCGAAATCATCAGGATTAGTGTGGACACTGTAGAGATTCATGAGAATGCAAGAGCCTTTTGGTATTTTGTAGCCATCGAGTGTCGCGTCACTTAACGCCCGTCGGGGCCCAATTATCGGTGTGACCAGTCGTAGCCTCTGGGACTCGGTCATGACAGATTCAGTGTATGGAAGTCTATAATTAATTATAGTGAATTGTTGGTCAGTCAACCGATGGACAGGAGCAAATAATAAATTGATCAAGGAGACTAATTGAAGTAGATGATCAATGTCTTTACACATGGAAAAAAAATCACAGGAGCTAATTTTTTTTAGAAAGTCGTACAATTTTTTAAAGAAAATCAACAGAACTTGATTTTTCTAAACGGCTTTGTCAGTTGAAATTTGCTAATGAATGTCTTCAAACGAGTTTTACATTCATGTAAAATAGGCAGAAAAATTATCGCTCGTTTATTATTATATTTTGCATTAAATATAAAATATTTATATTCCCGGTTCTTTCGGAAACATTGTTCAGACTATCTGGAATGACTGGTGAAATTTTTCACTAAAATAATAACGAAATTAGCTGTGCAGGAGTTGAATTTCGAAAAAAATAATTCATAATTGTTATTGCACATAATTTTTCAAAAATTTTGAACACAAAGACACCTCCGTAGCTCAAAAATTGGAGGCCTTGAACTATTTTTAACATTTCAAGCATCTGCGGGGCAAGCGAACAATAAACAATTAATTTTTTTGGACTAATTATTCATTTTTAGACACATAATCGATCGTCAATGTATAAGAAATCGCATTCTAACAGCCTGCGGCTCTTAAAACTCATAGTAGTCTCCCCTAATTTATGTCAATAGCAAATATTACGAGTGATTGAAAAACTGATTGGAAAGTGCTTACAATGGTCGATCTGTCTGCTCCGGCAATCGCCCACAACTAATTACAGAATCAAGTTCCTTATGCACCTTCTCCTGAGCATCTTGATGGAGTGTCATATAGAAAAACATAAAATCTAGTGTTGTCTGAGTTGTGTGAGATCCAGCAAGGAACAAGTCGATTAATATCATTAATAATTGGTTCTCCGTGAAACCAGCCTCTGGGCCTTTTCCATTATACATTTCCGCGAGAAACATGTCTATCAGATCCATCTCTTTGCCCGGTGTGTAATGTTTTTTGTGCTCGTTTATGGTTTCCTGTCGTAGAAACATAATTGAGACATCAATAATTATTTAAAAACAAGGTAAGTCATTCCGTCTGGAATACAAACCATTAAAAACGATTTAAGTTCTTCATTGAGGGTGATTAGTAGTTCATAACCGGAAGTCTTTGGCGCAAAATGTCTTATCCATGGAAATACTGATAACATTCCTCCCGCTATGTCGAAAGCTCTCGCTCGACGGTCCATGAGATCAAGAAAATACCTTAAACTATCGAAGGATTTTGGACAATCGTAAGAGTTCTGTTCCGCAATTGCCGCCAGAGATCGGAATGCGGCTTAATTAAGATTCTCATCAGTATAGGATTTCAGAAAACTATAGACTTCTCGTAAATCCAAGTCTCGATTTTATCTCCAAGTTTCAATTCAAAATTGATGAGAAATCTCTAACAATAAACACTGCGGGAGCGAGGGGCGAAATGAACACAACGAAGACCTGTCGGCCGACAGCCTCTGGAGAATTCTGCAATGGACTTACCGACAAGAGAATTTTTTCAAGAATTTTAAACGTGATTTGATTCATATTTGCGGTGGAAAAACAATTACCAAAATTTCGAGGATTTTGGGCCTTTTTATTCTCGAGATACGCAACGTATCTAAAAATTAACGGCTCATTGAATAATTCCTAGCAATAAACACTGCGGAAATACTCTCGAGACGAGTTTCCCTGACGAAATACGTCCGAAAATTATAATGCTCTCTCGTATTTTTTAGAATGAATTCTGATTGTGTATTTTGCCCCTCTTCCCTCCAAATGCGTGGATCATCTCAACTAATCAATTCACCGTTTTTCATCTTCAATTCTCTTCCCCGTCGCCACACTCCAGATGACGTTAATAACAGCCGGTGCAATAATGGGCTTCATTGTTACGATTCCACCGCCCTTCATTTTCAAATTCTCGAGAATAATCACCAATTCGTCTCTAATCTTATCTGACATTTCTTCACGTCCAAATCCCAAGTCTCTGAGAGACCTGACCAACCAAGAGCGCATTTCCCGCCACTCGGGGCCTTCGTGCATCGTAATTCCTGCAAGATTTCACATTTATTGGCTCTCTCCACACAAATTACTCAATAAAATAAACGAATTATTGCACCTTTCTGCATTCCCATATTACGAATTTTTGAAAACTCATTCCACGGTCTAGCGTCGAACGTCTCGTCGCGTAAAATTTTCGTGACAGCATCGAATCCGCAGACAACGATGACATTTGAACTTCCGAGACGTAAATTAATTATATCACTGTTGTAGTCCTTGGAGAGTTCGAGGAACGCTTTGTGTTGTCCACCGAATTTTTTGCACATTCTCCGCAGCAGTCGCAAATTACCTAATACGGGCCATGGGAATGGACCTGGAATCTTCTCTCCTTCAATGGAGAATAATCATATTACAGGAGCGGAAATTGAAGCGAATCAACGTGATTAAAGATATTAAGTAACGAATTGTTGACGTCGAATAATAAATTTGCCAGGGAAAAGAAGTGACTTTTCCTCGTGAATATCGCGGAATTGTACGAGAATATCAGATCAACAAAAGGCTACTCAGTGCATCCTACACGGAAAAAAAAACTTCAGTAAAAAGTAGATGAGAAAACATACAAGGCCGACAAAATGAAGAAAAATAGGGAACGAAAAATGAGTTTTCCCTCTTGAATTCATGAAATTTTGCGTTTGAAAAATGTAATCTTTTAATAATCTCCACAGAAGGCAATTAAATAACCATTACATTTCACTGCATCAGTGAAACTAAAATCCAATCAACGTAATGACATTCTAAATTATGGATTATTGACACGGAATGATAAATTTCGAATACGAAAGAAATGCTTTCCACCTTGGAATGCAGTTACGACATTGAGTGTAACCGAAAATTACGGAATTTGATGTAACTAATGCTCGCTGAAAGCATAACGAATTAACAAAGCATTTGATTCATGAAATGCGCGAGTAATTGAAAACCATAAAATTAATAGCCACGAGTATCATTTTATGTCCGTTAAAATGCACTCGGGTGTTCAGTTACGCACGTGTCTGAATTTAACGCACACTAGGTAGCAGCGAGAGAAAAACGGAGAGAGAAATACTTTAAAATAAGATAAACCAGACTGGCATGTGTCCAAATGTCCCTCAGTCAGTCTATTATTTCAAATGGACACTGAATATTCAATACCTGGTTTAGGGTCCACTGACTTTTGCCGGAGTTTAATAACAGTCAGAATGAGGCATAAAGCTATCAGATAAATTATATTGATAACCATAATCGTTCGATTTCACTGTTGCTGTGTCTCTTATTCCCTTTAATTCCCTTTCACGAACGTTGAAATTTCGGCGAGTGATGCACTTGTGCTACTGAGATGGGACTAGCCGATCCGTTTCAAGCGCGTCTAATGATTCAGAAACTCGGCTTTTAGCGTTTAGACTCGTCTCGCTTCACCTATCCCTTCCACTTGACTCTCCGACTCCACGTGGCTCCGTTCGGTAGTCTTTTGACCCCCTCAACACCATTACCCACCCCAAGGGCTCACTGATTTAATCATTGGAATTGAAAAACATAGTGGGATAAATTTAAATACTGTTAATGAAATTTTCATACACTTTTTTATTTACATATTCAAGATAATTTTTTGTAAACTCAACATTACATAATCTCCACGTTATTTTCCTTACGTGGCCGCTTATCTCGTCTCCGCTTTCCCTGTATTTCGGTTCTTTTTCGCTTTTTCGCCTCCTTTTTCTTCAGTTGTTTAGCTATTTTCTTCTTCGCTGCCAACTCCGGATCAATTACGTACTGGAAATGAAACGGTAATTGTTAAAGTCGTAATTGTTAGAATCATCGTTTTTTATGGTGATTTCAGTGCAGTAGACTCCCGTTACAGTCGCATTTCCCCTCGTATTGATGCTTCTTCGACTGCCCACGGGCCCCGGAGTAAACACTTCAATGTTATCTTTGAGGAGGCATTCTCTTTAAATTCCAACAAAGCGGAAAAATAAAATACTCTGAATAGGAATTTTCGATCATAAAATTCAGTTCCCTCGAGACTCATGGAGAGAGTTTCTTCTTTTGTTGGGATAAGTTGAATTGGATAATAGATCAGAATGAAGAAAATAAGAGCAAGATTACCGATGAGAAATTAAAAAAAAGAGAATGAAGCGGAATCTTAAAACTAAAACTAGAAGACCAAAACCACTTTGATAATGAAGATGACAAAAAAAGTTCATTACGAAAATTTTGTCATCTTTAAATTATCAAATAAAGATGACAAAATTTTCGTAATGAACTTTTTTTAGAGCGAATTGAGGGCTACAAAAAAGGTTACGACAAAAATTTTTCTGTCTCCCTTAGATTCCGAGATATCAATTGAAAACTGGCCAATAGTCAAAAGTGACTTGAACTGTTTTACCGCTTCGCTGCTGATGTTTTTGCTGGACTTTTTACTCACTTGTTGGGTCAGGGTCTTTTTCCTCTCAGCCCGCTTGACGTCCAATTTCTGCTGAACTCTCGCAAGTAGTTTCGCATACTCATCATCGTCTATTCTCTTTTTAATCATCCTACCGACTTCTTTCGATAATTGACGTAATGGAGCGTTTGATTCCTCGGTGGTCATCATTTCGCGGACCAGTGGGGACATTAGTTGGAAAAGAATGGGTTTTAAATATGGTTCGATGGGAATTGTTGTTACCACTCCGGCTGTCCATTTGAATGCGGCTGATCTCTGCGATTCAGGAGAAAATCATTCTTTTCATTAAAAATATCCCAGTGCATTTTACGGTTTTGTACGGAGCAGACTATAGATTTGGATAATTTCAATTCAATTTATATTTTAAAGAGAAAAATTGTTGAAACATTTGTTTCTTGTAAAGCAATAGAGGAAATTGTTCAATCTTTCGGAAATGTTGGTTTCTTTTCTTATGAGACTTGATTTTTTTGGGTGTTAGCCCAGGGTCAAATGCAGTTTGAACGGGAGCTCTGGTTTCGCAGAAATCAAATTGTCAAAGTAGGACATTTCCCAAGCGAATTTTCAATATTTTTTGTTCTACTACTGAAATTGATTAAGACGTAAATAACTGTCATTGTATTATATCTTTCGAAACCCTGATAAAGCTGAAATAAGTAGCGTAAGGTCACACTAATGAATTCCTTGATTTTCCTTCATAAATATTTCGTTGTAATTTTCATTCATTCATTCCAATTCCATTGATTGTTATTTAAAAAAATCTTCAAGGATTCCATTCGATATTTTTCCTTTTCGTTATGATTTCTTCGTATTTACGACCCAGTTATTAACGAATTGTTAATGACGAAATCATGACTAATGTCAGGCAAATAAATTCTGCTTCTGAATATTTGGGCATTAAAAAAAAGGTGATAGCTCCATTTCTAATAGAAAGTCAATTAAATATTCATTGAATATCAGTAGAGTGACCGAGATTTATTGAATCAGTATCGATGAATCATCAGACGTGAATGTATGACATTAAACGGATCAAATGGAAAGGTCCATTGATCTCATCGAAACCAATACGGTATACATGACTAGAAATTCAGAAGCATGAAGAGTAAAACAGTAGCGGAATGCGGAAACGTTCAAAATAAAAATTCATAAAGCTGAAATTAGGGAAAGTACACGCTCGTTCGCACTTGAAAAACATTTTTACATGATTGCTCTATCCTTACACGCTTATAAATCTCCTAAATTGCGTCTTTCGCCGAAGAATATTCCGCTAGTTTCAATTTTGCAAATAATTTTTCTACAGTAATAGCTTTCTGACAGAAATTCTCAAATGTTGCGGGAGTTTTATAAATTTCCTTACATAGAATAATATTTCTCTGCGATATTTTTTTTTTTTTTGTAATAATTTGAAGATTTACTGCAACGTTAACTGAAGGTTTCTCTCGAAAATCTCTCATTTCCTTTTCTGTTTAATTATTTTTCCACGCAGGAGAGTTTACCAAACATGGATTGTAATTTATATTGTTTCTTTGCCCTGATATATTGTCGCTAGGAATAAAAACCGCGGAAATTCAGTAAGAGCTCCCGCCCCTCGAAAAATTCTGACGAAGAAAATTCTCTTACCACACACGTAGACTTCGGATTCTGTGTCACCTCCATATTCACGCACTTGCGAACCCTCTTGACGAGCCACAGTAGTGAAACGCCATCCTCCCTCCCACTCCCCTCAGCCCCCCAGCTGGCCGTCTTTACGACCCTCGCAATGAACACAAGATTCTTCACCACCTGATCCGCAAGCTCCTCAAACTCCATTCCGGGCTGCAGTTGTGCGATTAAATCCAAACTCAAACTCCTAAGCGTCTCCACCGGCGACGAGTACACATAGCCCTTGACACTGTCCCCTGCATCCTCAAACCTTTTGAACTGCAGATAGTGCGAGAGTTTATCGCCGTCGAGAGTAGCCAGGATGAACCCAATCTGCTGAGTGGCAGCGAGTCTCACCCAGAGGTGAGGATGCCCCAGATTGGCCTGACTGTACTCCCCGAGTGACAGAACCTCCTCAACGTACTTCTCACTCTTCAAAAAGCCCGAGCAGTTCGCCGAGATCTTCAGGGTCAGCTGCAGAACTTGAAACAGGTGGTGATCCTTGAGCCTCTCGGGATCCTTGACGTCCTCCTCAACGATTTTCCTCCTCTTCCTCTTGACAAATTTTCCCGGTTCATTCTCCTCGTTATCGTCCAGCCTGAACTGCTTGAGAACCAGAGGGAGGACCTCCCCGAGTCTCGTCTCAAACGAGTCCCTCTCGACAGTCACGAAAATCCCACAGAGCTGGGCCGCCAGCCCCCGAAGAGACACCTTCGGGTTCTTGAACCAGGCGATGACAATGTCGAAGAGCTTAACTCTCTGATTGTGAGGAACTCTGGTGACGATCTCCTTGACGCACTTGGCACTGAGCTTCTTGCACTCGGGGTCTTCGTCGTTCGCCAATCTGGCCCCCACCATGATGAAGATGAGGGCTGACTGCTGGGTGAGGATCGCCTCTGGGAACCCTGTGACGATGCTGAGGACCATATTCAGAGCGCTGAGTCGACCCATCTGCACCTCATAACTCAATTGACTTAAATAGAACGACAAGTGCTTCTCCAAGTCTTTGCCCAGCGGGTACTCCATCAAGAAGGCATAGAACACATTTCTCGCCTGTTGTCTCACATTTTCAGACTCTGACGTCACGCTCAGGGCAGCGACCCTCTTCATGACCTCGTGCATCTCCGGGATTATCAATTTCCGATTGATGATTGCTTTAAGCAGATTAAAAGCAGTTGCTTGTCTCTCGTAATTGTGCAGGTCCTGCTCGGCGTAGAGGATCAGCGCCTTCACCTGATCGTCAGACATGTCGAAGTGCTTGACATCTCTCACGAGAACCGACATCGTCTTGAACGCCGCCATGACGAGGTCAAAGTTGTCCCCTTTGCTCAATCCAGCAGCTCCGTACTTGTGCAGAATTTTGAATATCGAAGCGCAGATTTCTGTTATTGAAGAGCGAACCGAGTCCAGGTCCATCTTTATGATCCAGTTGAGGCACTGGAGGGATAGCGTACTCATCTTCACTTGTTGGGAGCTCAGGCAGTCCGAGAGAATTGGGACGAAGGGGTCCAAGAAGTGCTTGAAGGTGCCCCCAGTGACCTTCTCCCGTTTCAGGAGAACGTGCAGGAGTTTCAGGGCGAACTCCAAGAGGATGTGATCATTGGTGTCCCCTGAAGTCTTGGCAGCAGCCTTCAAACCCATCCTCGATTTGGGCTCTGCTGGGATTATGAAGCAGTCTGATATCTGCGTCTTATTGTTTGGTTTCTCTCCCTCGATGGACCTCGGTCTGCTCGCACTCAGGGCTGGGATGCTCTTGGAGACGACTCCATAGAGGAATATGAGGAGTTTGTCAGGCTGGATGAAGACATTGTCTGCGAGACCGAGAACCACGTGCCTCAGGCACTCCACAACTTTGCGAACGGTTTTGTGGGATCTGGAGTCGTTGAGGACTGCCACGAGGGGCTGGAGGAGATCTATCAAACAAGACTCTGTGATGAATTGTCCGAGAACGTGGAAAATATCGAAACTCTTGGTCGATTTGGCCTCTGATGTGTTTTTGGTCACTGCAGCTATTTCTTTCTCCTCAGCACTGATACCGAACAGGTCTACTTTGCAGACTTGTAGGATACTCTGGAGGTTCTCGTTTACGTGGCTTTCCTTGAAGAGGGGCTTCAGAGATAGCAGGACTGCGTGGATGGTGTAAGCGAGCACGTGGATCTGGAACCCTCGGGTCAAAAGAGAATTCATTTCCCTGAGTAAATGGTGGAGGTAGTCTGGGCCCAGGGTGATCATGATCTTCTGGAGGATCTCTCGAGTCGATCGTCTCACAGACTCCAATCTGCTCTTCAGGAACGTGCAGAGTTTCATGAAGATTCCGGGGAGATTCTTGTCTAGGATCCTCTCTGGGAGCTTCTGCAGGAGTTTCACTAGAGCCAGAGCTATTGGAACTCGCATCAGCTCTTCCTCTTCTTTTTCAGCTCCTGTTCGCTTCCTGTTGACTTTGTGACTCATCTCGTGCTGGGTTCTGCTGAGGATTGATCGGTGCAGTTGAGGGAGGAGAGTGTTAGTTATGTCGAAGACGAGACCTTTGGCTGCGTAAGGGGACAGAACTATTTGTTTCTCCACGAATTTTTTTACCTCTGTCTGTTCCTCGTCCTCTGGGATTTTCTGATCTTCTGGGGAGTCCTCTTCTTTGCTCAGGGCTTCGTCCAATGCCTCGTCAGGTTCTTCTTCGATTTGGGGAGTGGAAGCTTCAGTTTTATCTTCTTCTGACTCAGCACTTTCTGCTTGAACCTGTTCAGATTTATCCTCAGGTTTCGTCACATCTTCCACACTCTTCAATTTAGATAAATCATAATGAAAAGCGTCTAGAATAGTAATCACAGTCCTCACAATCTGCCTCTGAAATTCCGTGGAAGATCTCAATTTATCCAAATAATACTTGAGAATAATTGCGTATTGATGCCAGGGCAAGAGTCTGCACACAGCCCCAACAGTCTCAATCGCAGAGTCCACTAAACTGTTTTTATTAGCAAATGACGCGTTGCAGAGGTACGAGGAGGCCAGTGGAAAGATGAATTGGGTCAGAGTCTTCGAGTTTGGAGCTTTCTCCAGAGACTTCGACATTGTGCAGAATTTCAGAAAGGCTCTGGCCTTCCTGTGAAGCTGGAGATGCTGGAGGTTCTCGAAGAAATCAACTTCAGGGTCAACTCTATCAGTCAGTAGATTCAAATCCCTGAGAACTGGGTGGACGTCTGGACACTCCATCGACATAGCTCCGAGGAAGGATATCGAACGCAGGCAAACAGCTTCATTCTTGCTCCTGATTCCAGTCCTAACTAGCTTCAGTATCGTCTCTTCGATCAGGAACATTCTGTCCACTTTATTCTCCTTATTCCGCTTCGCCAGTTCTGGTCCTAAAATGTTCAAGCACTGGCCTGCGGAGTCCCTCAGGGAGAGATCAGTCTCACGTTTGAGGAAATAGAAACAGCAGTACAAAACTGCAACTCCAAACTCAATCGTCAGGACCTTCGACTGCTCCTCATCCCCCGAAGTGATCGCTGATTTTATCTCTGAAAATGCGTTCAGCCTCCTCTCGAAGTCAGGCTGATCGATCCACCGCTGATCCACGGCGTTCAACTCCACCAAAAGATCAGCAGTCTTCACCATGATGTCCCTGGGAACTGGTGAGGAGTCGCAGTCCTTCGAGGCGATCGTCTTGAACAACTGGAGAAGGAGTTTCCTAGCAGCAGACGAGCCCACACAAGAGAAAAGCGGGAGAATGGCTCTGAGGTGGACATGCGGCTCCTGCACGTTCCTCATCAGGTTCGATATCGTCGTCAGAAGCTCGAGGATCGCCTCCTCAGCCTCTCCCTTCATCGCTCGCTTCACCAGGATGGGCAAGGACAAGGAAACCAGTGAATTCGACGTCTCCGGGTCGAGGTTGAGCTCGGAAATCCTCGCGAGGATGCTCGTCTCTGTTCTGTTGACTCCGTACTTCGACTTTTGGAATTTTCTCTTGATGTAGGACAAGACGTCCGGGACGTGGGGAAGGAGGATCGAGGATCCGTAGTTAATGTGGACTCCAGGCAAAAGTGCTTCGGCATTAACCTCCAGCAGATTCCTTGGGTTCAAGGGAATCTTCACGTCGTCGACTTCCATCTGATCCTCAGGAGTCACTCCGTAGTCCTGAAGGGTCAGGAGCTTCTCCAACATGTCCAGGATGGTATTAACCACTGATGGATGGGTTTTATTGCCCAGCAGGAGCTTGATGACGAAGGGAAGGGGAGACAAGCCGCTGTTCCCTTCCTCGTGCTTCACGAGGAGACAGAAGTACCTGGGGTTCTGACACCAGGAGGACAGGAGCTTCAGCAGAGATGTGGGACTGTGAACACCCTCCACAGGGAGTTTCTCGATCCAGGGGAAGACAGCAACGTCGAACAAAACGTCCAGCTCGGTCTCGGACCAGTTGTAGTCCTCAAAGTGTCCGAAGAATCTCGCGACGATTCCAATGCAAGTGTTCTTCAGGTCTTTGATCATGGGGATGAACCCTGAGAGGACGCTCTCGTGCTGCTCCAGGATCCCCTTGATATGGGCCATGATGCAGAGGAGGAGGGCCAGCAGCCTTGGCAACAGATTTCTCGACATTTTCGCTCCAAACTCCTCGATGATGATGGAGAGCAGGTTAACCGCTGATCTGAGACGCTTAGGGGGGATCACGTCTGATAAGTCTAGATTTTTTATGACATCTGTTGTTAGTGTTTTTAGATCTTTTAGATTGGCCTCCGGGGAGAGAGTGATCTGGTACTTCTCGAAGGGCTTGAACGCCATCTTCGTGAAGAGCATCATCTCGGTCTCTTTCACTCCCATCAAAAACCTCAGGATGATCTTACGACGAACCAGACCTCCAGCTGCCCCAGCAGCCCTCCCAGTGCCTTTTGATATCATTTTTGCGTAAATCAGTCTCATCAGGATCGGCATCAGGGACTCACGGTGGTCCTCCTGGATCATCCCAGTGGTCTCCTCCTCGTGTTCTACCTTGAATCGAGCCAGTTCATTCCGGAGATTCTTCTCCTCGATCAAACCGTAAAGGTGGTCCTTGTAAGGCATCAGGGACTTGTGTTTGTACGAGGAGAGACAGTCCAGGACTGCCTTCTGGAGCTCCACGCTCTTCGAGGTGAGCAGGTCCAGGTAAATCTGGTACATTTCAGACTCTCTGTACATCATCCTCGGGTTGTGGGCCTTGGAAAAGAGGCTCAGCTGGGAGAGCAGGAGCTTGAAGTCTGAGCTCCTTCCCAGCTTTTTTAATCCTGATTTTTTCGGGGAATCGAGCCTGGGGGGCCCCTCCTTCGTGGGTTTCTCCTCGTCTTCCGAATCATTCTCGTCGATTAGTGTTGCTTCTTGGGAGCTATCGCGTTTTAAGATGTTGTAGGATCTTGCTGTCTCTGAATTGGATTTAAATATCTTGTTCTCAACAAACTCGATGAAGAGGACTGTCACGTCTCGATTTTTAACTTCAACGTATTCTGGAAATTCACTCATGCATTTCCATAAGAGGATTTTGTAGTTCTGGTGGTCGGGTTTGTCAGTTGAAGACAATTTCTGGGTTAAAGTCTTGAGGACTTCACTGTTGAAGAGGTTTTTAGTGAGGTCAGGGGTTGGGGGGAGGCTTTGGGTCCTCAATTCTTCCAGGAATATCGGCCAGAACTGGGGGCATTTCTCACTGGCGAACGTTGCTATTGCCTTTGCTGTTGGATCCCACAGGAGAGAGAAATTGATGTACAGGTTTCCTATTAGAAATCTCACTGGGAAGTCGTGGTATTTTGGCTTGAGGTTTGTCAGTGCTCTGGAGGTGAATGTGAGGGCCTGCAGGTGGATCAGACGATCTCGGTAATTGTAGACTGTTGTTTCGACACTCTCAGCGGCGAACAGGAGGCTCAGGGCGTTCAGACTCTCGTCGTTCTTCTCGATGAACAACTCCTCGACTTCGGAGAATAGGGAGTAGATGTGGGACACTGTTAATCGAATTTTGCCATAGGGAGAACCCAGTTGCCTCCCCAAGTGTTCGTTAATCTCGTCGAAGATCTTCTCATTTATGTAGAGGTTTCTCTCTTCAGAATTTTTGATGAAGGTTAAGAATATATCTGCAGTATTTAAAATACTGGAGACGTTTGAGTATTTTTTAATCAGCTCTAATATATCCATTTTCGAGTCGTTAATGAACTTCTGGAAATCTTCAATTTCCAATAGATGGATTGTCGATTCTAGTGTCAATAGAAATGCGAAACTTCTCTTCTCAATTTCAGTTGTTGAAGCATCGTTGTAGTCGTCTCCGATCAATTTTGTATGCATTGTGATTAAATTCTTTTTTAATTTCTCTAGCAAGAGATTGTTGACGGGACTGACGTGAGGCAGAACGACAACAACTCGTAATGATTCTTCGGAGACAACATTTTCCTCTTCCCAATTTTCTAATTTATCATGAAGATAGTCAATAGTTGTAGCTGGGAATCCTCTGAGGTCCAGATTCATCTTCCTCCAGGACTTGGAGTTGATCCCACCGAGACTGGGGGGTGCCCTCCCGTTGACTATTTTGGAGAACAAGTCCAACTCGTTGTTTCCAAATTCCTCCTTTAGGACACTCCGCTGCAGGGCCATTGGCAGAATCAAGGTCTCAAAGGAAGAATGGTCGACCAATTTCTCCACAATGTAACTCAGAATCTCCCTGTTCTTGATGGATAAAAGCTTGGAAACAAATTCACTGGAAACTTCTTGAGTTAATTTCAAGTTATTTGCCAGGAGAATGTCGATGGACAGGTCGACAGCTTCTTTGAGAACTTCATCGTCGTAGACCGGAATTATTTTGACGATTTTTGACTTCATTTCCACTGGATTGATGAGCATTCTGCCCCCTCTGTGGTCGACAATCAGACGAGAAAGCCTCAGGACCAAAGTCATCATCTTCTTGTTCTTATTTTCCTGAGCTGTTGAGT
Organism: Diachasma alloeum; assembly: GCF_001412515.2. Lineage (NCBI taxonomy): Eukaryota > Metazoa > Arthropoda > Insecta > Hymenoptera > Braconidae > Diachasma > Diachasma alloeum. The sequence goes on from NW_021680349.1 coordinate 3,220,328, forward strand.
GTTCATCCAGAAATTTGAAGATGACAGTCCACAGGATTTGACTATTTTTAGGGATTATTGAGTTTGTGATGCAGGTGAAGACTTGCTGGAGGACATCGAAGACCAATTTCTCATCCATTGAGTCATCGATTAATGCATTGAGGTACAAAGTCAGCATCTGTTCAGCGCAGGAGTGAAATTGTCCAGAAATTCCAGAGACAACTTCGAACAAGAGTTTTCCACAGCCTACTGTGCCATCTGGAGTCTTCTCCAGGGCTTCAAACACGAGTTTCAGGAAGGCCTCTCGATCTCTGACTTTTCTGGCGACGAATGCAAAGCTCTCAGCTGCGAAATTATTAACATACTCAGGTTTCGTGTCCACTAGGAGAGGCAGGAGGAGCTCGAAGGCCCTGTCGATGTTCTTTATCAAATATCTCCATAGGAATTTGAATAGATAGGCCAGGGTTGTGAAGGAGTATTCGAGGATCTCTGGGTCCTTCGTGGAGAGGAGATCGATGATCAGAGAGAGGAAGTGGGGGAAATGCTCGTAGAAATCCTTCTGGAGGTCCTTTGCTGCTGCCACGACCAACCTGATGAAATGAGAACGATTAATTCGTGAGACAAATCTATAAAAAATTAATTTATGAAAAATTTGGTAGAAAAAATAGCCCTTTCGCTAGAAAATTCTATTGAATTGGTATTCTACTGGAAATTATATGCGTTTTTTGTAGATTTCGATAAAGATTTTTTTACGGATTTTAATTAGAGAAAAAGCAATGGATGCTAATTTTCTGGGAGAATTATTTCCTTTAAATTTTTTATACCGAAATCAAGAAAAAAGATCTGGAAAATCCGATCTCAATAATTTTTATAGAAGTTGAAACAAACAGAATTTTCTAACGAATGTGTCAGTTTTTCTCTTGAATTTTTCCAACATCCATTTACGATCTCTTACTCGAGAATTGGCTGCACAAACGTCGCGTTCTTCATCCTCAAGTATTTTGTTAACGAGTCCAGAACCTCCTGCTTGTGTTTTAAGAGCTGAGGAAGGGTCACAACATGTTGCACTTCCTTCCTGAAGCTCTTGTACCCCTCTGTGAGGTTCAACACATTCCATTTCTGCAGTGTCTTATGAAAATTAGTCTCCAGTGATTCTTCATCATCGGAAAACTCTTCGTTCCTGTGGGCTACTCGATGGAATACATCAACGTCGATCTCTGATATCCGCTCAGAGAATTTTTTAAACTTGAAGGTGTTTGTTTCTTTATGACGAACAGGTTTATTCTTCATTTTCACTGAATATTCTTGGGATTTACTCCAAAGTATTCACGTAAACACAGTAAACAAATCAACTTATTGAAGCATATTTCATTAAACGAAATGGTTCTGTAGTTTATAAATTCATGAAAAACCATGAGAAATAACAAATTGTGTAATTAACGAGACAAACTGTCATTCTTTTTCTGGTATTTACAGTTCTGTTGCAGAGCAATACCAACCATGCGTTCAACACGTGCCTAACCTCGCTCACGAAACAAGAGGTTTCTCCCCTGACTTCACACAATGCTAATTGTACTCTGAAGTGAGCGGTGCAATTACGTTCGCTACGAAATGTAACAAGATGGCGACGAATTGATGACCCGCCGAGTACGTGAACGTCTGTCTTGCTTGTGTGACCACTGATAATTTATAATAACTCGATAGTTAATTTATTGCATCTGAAAATGGGGTAAGTGAATTTTCTGAAGTATCTTCATTCAAACTGACTGATTTTTGTGGAGAAAACGATCGTTAACGTTCGTAATCGTCAGCATTTGTCATGTTTATAAATACTATGGCAACTCCAAAATGCACAGCCAAATTGTCTCGCACATTATGGAGAAATATGTGTATTTACCCCTTTGGAATAACTCCCTTGAATTTCCATGAATGATGATCACTAGAATATCGAGTCCAACTCTTGAAAATCAATACTTCATCATCGCGTTGGTGGGATTCCACTCCGGAATAACCTCTAATTAATCCCAATTGGTTCTAGTTCCTCCGATTTGGAGTATCTTGACGCAAAGCGCGATGTGCACAGCTTCGAGGATGATTCTGACGTGGCAGAGCAGAGGAAAAAGAAAAAGAGGAAACACAAACATCATAAGCATAAAAAGGATAAAATTGGGGATAGGGATAGAGAGGAGAGGTAAATATCCCATAATTTCGGGAGAATATTTGACCTAGAAATATATTTTAAAAGTTTTATAAATAGATACATATCTAATTTTTTGCAACCAATGAAATTAGTAGTGGAGTAAAAAAGAGATGAATGAACTCAAGTTCGAGGTTAATTTTTTGAGGCATTTCCCTGGGTCTGGGGGAGGCGGGAATTTCTTCGGGGATCATTTTGTCTTCAGAAAAGTCCTCCAAAAATTCCCTAAAGTATTTTTCTAACATCAAATTCGTACTTTCATGTTTCTTTTCTTATCTATGAATTTACACACCTAAATTGCATACCACTTCCCCGCATGAATAAACTGATGGAATATGGATGCGAGGAATAAATAAATGTGGCAAAACAATGAGATACTTTATTAAAATCTCTTCACTCGCACGAGGAAGGCACGTTTGTACTAGAGGACCGCTGTCCTTCGACTAAAAACAATAGCCAAGTGAAAATTCCCTGGGAAAACGAAAAGCAAAAATAATTAAGTTTTACGACTCAAGCGGACACAGTCCTTCAAATTTCAGAATGTCTTTAGGGTTAAACCGCTCTCCAGTGCAGAGCACAACGGATCGTAAATTAGTCCCTCTCTAGAACTCTTTTCCCATTACGTCATAAATCTTTGTCGAGTAGTTTTTGCACAATAATAAAAGAGCTGCGCTCGAACCCTCCAACATAAACCTCTCCAATTTTCTATCCCCAGAAAAAAGCATAAAAAACACAAGAAGCCTCGAAAAGAGCGCGAGCCAGAGAATGGAACGACCGAAGAGAAAATTCGTCCCGTCCCAAAAGACGTGCCCCCAGTGAATGGCAAGCTAGATCACGTAATGGAGATTCCCTCAACCGAGAGCGAGGACGAGAAACTCGTCGACCTGGACTCTGACGAGGTCGACTGTACGATAATCGAGGACGACATCGACCTGGAGGAACTGATGAAGCAGAAAGAGCGCCTGCAAGCCTGCCTAGTGCAGTACCTGTCAGACGAGTCAGACAAAACCGACAAGGAGCCAGAGCCCGAGGACTCCCTAAAACCCGAAACCCCAGACGTAATAGTTGTCGAAGACGACAGTGCGGACGACATATCCCCCCGGAAGAAACGCTACAGGAGTAGATCTGGGAGTCGAGAGCGCAAGAAGCTGATTAAAACCGAGCGTCGAGTTGTCATCGACATGACACGCGACAGCAAAAAGTTGAAAGAGGATCCCAAGGACAAAAAATCCGAGAAAAAACGCGAGGAGAAGAGCCGTGCGAAGGAGGACCCCAAGAAGGACGATCGAAAGCCTGAGAAATCCAGTCGAAAGCAGCTTGACAGGGAGAAGCCAAAAGAAGAAGCCAGAAAGGACGAGCTTCGTAAGAAAACTGACGAAGAGAAACGAAAGGACTCGAGAAGAGATTCTCCAAAAAAGCGAGAGGCTGATCACTCCTCGAGATCCAGGGAGACAAGGAGTGACCGAAGATTCAGCAAAGAGAGAGACCGACGGAGTAGGGACAGGAGCTCTCGTGATCGTCACAGTAGTCGAGACAAAATTGACGGGAGGGATGGACATGCCTCTCGTGATCGTCACATGTCGAACAGAGACAGAGAGAGCAGCAGAGATCGAAGAGACAGTAGAAATCACGAGAGACCACGTGAGAGATCCAGAAGTGCTCGAAGATCGCGTTCACCACGTCACAGGGGCGATCGTGACAGGAACGACAGATGGCGGAGATCTCGATCTCGATCGACATCTCGAGGTCGACGGGATAACCGACATGGGAGGGACGACAGGGACAGAGAGAAGAACGGAAAACGCGAGAGGAGTGATAAATACAAGGATTCGCTGTCAGAGGGCCTCAAAATCGATAAATCAGAGAGCTCCAGTGAGGAGGAGATCAAGGACATTGACATCGAGGAGGAGGAGGACGAGGAGGCAATCATCGAGCGAAGGAGAAAGCAGAGGGAGGAGTTACTGAAGAGACTGGGGGGACCACCTGAGGACTCGAATCTCTCTGCTGACATGAGCATCACTGCCACGTCTCCTGTCACCGTCCAATCAAACTCATCTCCCAAGTCTGTCGAAGTGGTGACGAATAACAACGAATCGACCTCTGAGAGTCACACACCTCCGTTGCCCAGGGAGAAATCACCGCAGGCTGTGAAGAGACGAAAGTCCAGGTTCGATGATGCTCCGGAGAATAAAGAGAATAAGAAGGTGGAGGAGAAAGAGGGTGAGGAGAAGAACAGTGGGAAGGAGGAAAAGACCAACTCTAAGAAGGCCAATGAGTGGGATATGTTTGCTGAAGCTGATAATATCGCGGACTTTAATAGCCCCACGGTAGAGGGAAAGAGACCTGGGGGACCGGACAACCCGAGCTTAACTGATAACTGGGACGATGCTGAGGGCTATTATAGGGTCAGAGTTGGGGAGACACTTGACTCGCGGTATGTGGTTTATGGGTACACTGGACAGGGGGTGTTTAGTAATGTTGTCAGGGCTAGGGACACTGCCAGGGGGAACATGGATGTTGCTGTGAAAATTATTAGAAACAACGAAATCATGTAAGTGGATGCTTAAGGTTAATAATATTAATCGTCGGTTGGGGTACTGCATGACATTTTTTTATTGGTATTTATTTCATTTTTATTAATAGTGGGAAATCAATAGGTTTTTTCAGTGGCTGTGATGCTTTGATTTTTCGTGATTATTCAAAGGAAAAAAAATGATTCAATGTTTTTCAGTCAGAAGAATCATGTAACACCCCAATTGTTAGTTAGTAACAAAAACACTGATTAAGATTGATTTATTTTCTTGATTTACAGGCACAGGACGGGACTGAAGGAATTGGAAGTCCTCAGGAAACTCAACGACGCTGACCCAGAGGATCGTTTCCATTGCTTGCGTCTATTTAGACACTTTTTCCATAAGAATCACTTGTGTATGGTGTTCGAACCACTGGCGATGAATTTGAGAGAGGTAAGTTAACCCCAGACGTTTAATTTTTTCAATTATTACGTGATGATGATGAAATCGTCTTTTTATTCACATCAATTCATTTAAAGGTTCTTAAAAAATATGGAAAGGACGTTGGACTGCACGTGAAAGCCGTACGTTCGTACACTCAACAACTGTTTTTGGCATTGAAACTGCTGAAACGTGCTAATATTCTTCATGGTGATATTAAACCCGATAATATTCTAGTCAGCGAGACAAAGCTCGTACTGAAGCTTTGTGATTTTGGATCAGCCTCTCATGCACACGAGAACGAGGTCACACCATACCTTGTCTCCAGGTTCTACCGTGCTCCAGAGATTAGTAAGTATTCATTAATTTTCTCCTCATCATATCATACAGTAAATAAATGGATTGCTTCGTAATCATTTTCGTCCTTATAACATGTTTCTTTTCATTTTTGAAATTGTCTTGGTTTTGTTTCGGTCGTTGTAGGATTATCAATTTTATTGGAACAAATGATAATATTTAAATTGTTCTAGTTCTTGGTATCCCTTATGATTTTGGAATTGACATGTGGTCAGTGGGCTGCACCATCTACGAGCTCTACACCGGAAAAATCATGTTCTCAGGCAAGACAAACAATCAAATGTTGAAATTTTTCATGGATCTCAAAGGAAAAATGCCCAACAAATTGATAAGAAAGGGAACATTCAAGGAGCAGCATTTCGATTCAAACTGCAATTTCCTTTATCACGAAGTCGATAAGGTGACAGAGCGGGTAAGTTATGCTTTTAAATATTAATAAAAATCTGAAAACCATCAAGTCGACAGAATTTTTAGTGGTAAGTCAACTTGTTCATTCGTTTGAACGACAAACTCCGCTTTAATGAATTTGTTTTCTTCCTGTTGAATTGAAGGAAAAAGTGGTGGTGATGTCGACACTGCCAGCGAGTCGTGATCTCGGCGCAGAACTGGGAGGCAATTCACTGCCGGCTGAGCAGAATCGAAAAGTTGGTCAACTGAAGGATCTACTGGAGCGCACGTTAATGCTGGACGCTGGAAAGAGAATAACAGTCAACCATGCACTGGCCCATCCATTTATACAAGAAAAAATCTAGGTAACCCCTAGTGCCCGAGGAAGCTATCGTGCACGGAGAGTTATCTCAGTGGGATTAATAACGTAATTCTTTAATGTTGAATTTCGAAACATTTTTAATGTTGAATTTTCTATTTTAAAATTGAATTGAATTGAATATTTCACGCAAGAGAAGTCACTTATTCTTTTGGAAACAAAAAAATATGATTAATTTACTCGAATCTACCTCGAGGATTCATCAATATTTTAAATAATTATTTTAGTTATAAATTGAATTGCAAATTGAATTGAATTCCGTTTTCTCCTGCTCTCGGAATTTCCCGTATTCTAGTTAATCAATTAATTTGGGATGAAAATAAATCAATTGAGCATAATCATGGATATAACTACTACAATATATATGAGATATATATACCCATAAAAGGAAAATGTTTTCTTTCCATCACTACCAGAGATCGCGATTTTTCACATTAATTATATTAATTGTTCAATGGATTTTTGTTTTCTTATAATTTATGGGACTGCTTCATGCTCCAGCTGATCCTTATGATTTCTCCCTTCAACTATCATTTTGAGAGAAAGAGTTTAAGTGTTCGAGAATTGTTGATGATTACTACGTTCATAAGAAAACAAAAAGGAAAAAAAAATAATTATCACACTGAATACACACGCGTTTACACAATCGTAAGAAGAGGAAGAGAGAAAGAGTATAAAACGCTACATGACTCATTTTATCACCTAAAAACCACATGGCATGCGGACGACAAACCACAATAGACAGTTAAATGGAAAATCGATAAAGAAATTAGTGTACTAACATTTGGAGAGGAAGGAACGAAAAATTGTATAGTAATTAGGCTTGTAGTTGAAATAAAACGCTTGAATGATTGATAATCGAAAAAAAAAATTGGAGGAGGTAAAGAGAGTTCCCGTCGCACTGATAACAACGTGTAAGAAAAGATACAAAAAATACATGAAAACTAATTTATGAAATAAATGTAAACAACTATTTGCATTCATGTAGTTCCCGGTATGATAATTGTGCTGATTATCGAAGGCAAGATTGTACGTGGCTGCTTATGTTTCAGATGTCATCTACTATAACGAATCAACGTTATGTGCAGGCGGACTGTAGCAAGGGCCAAATAATAGCGCTGTTTCCCGCTGCAAGGTATTCATGGGGAACTGCCTTATGGGATATTCTAGTATATCCGAATTATCCGAATTTTATTTATTCATGTGGTCGAGTGTTGATGGGAATTATTGATCGAGTGGATAATTGATAACGAATGGGGATCATGAAAATGCCGATTGGGGTTTAACGAGAATGATAATCGTTTGATTGAATTGTCGAACATTAGAGTGATTCGTTTTTTGATCAACTTTTTTTTTAGAGATATAAGAATTGCACATGAATGGTGAATTCACTGAGTTTATTATCTAATTGGCTGTTTGGTAATGTTTTCACTTGTAGCCCTCCCTGTGAGGAGGGGAGGCAAGGCGTTCAGGATTTGAGGAGTGTCAAGTGACAGCCACGTGGGAGCTATGGAGAATCCTAGGGCTTTTGCTCGTCGGCTCTCCCTCGTCAAGACTATTGCGTAGGTTTGAAGGAACTTGTGTTTTTTCAGGGAGTGAGTAAGTATGTCTCGTCAGCAGGTATGGTATATATGGACTAATTATGAGCATTCACTTTTTTTTTTGTTTAGAGAATCTGTCAGGTGTTGTCTGTAAGTCACGTATGATAAGGGAGACTTGAAATTGTTGAGGGAAAAGAGAGGGAGAGTGAGAGTGAGAGAAAGAGCATGAGTGGAAATATCTGATCACAAATGATGCACTTATGTAAATTGTGACTTGCAGAATTCACCTCGCAGTGGGGCGTGATTTAACTCACGGAATTTTGAGTTTTCAGATGGAATAATATAATCTCAAATGAGAAGAGGAATTACTTCGATTACGTAAGCGTGTACCTGACAATTGTTTCTGGATTATTTTATAGTTAAGGAATAAACAGTTTGATTGATCACTTAATGAGAAAATTTTCATTGCTACCAATGTTTATTGAATAGAAAGTATTGTGTCCAGTTCTTTAAGTACATCAGACGAAAATAAGTCTCTTCGTGCTTTGAATATTTTGAGAGGTAAATGATAAATGCTTCGATTCACAACAATTGGGAGAATTTCCCAGGAGCTATCAACAAATCTCCGGGTAATCTTGACATGAATTTGGTTATTCGAGTCAGTTGCGGAGTTTTAATCTCTCTCGGGGTAATACTGAACGAGTAACTTTGCTATATCTTTGGCGAGTTCCATGGAAGAGGCGCAGAGGACTCTACCGCTCATGAGATCGAGGGGTCCACCTGCAGGGTCGATTACAACTCCACCAGCCTCGCGAACGATTAAATCCCCAGCTCCAAAGTCCCAAACATGAACACCGAATTCGAAATTCGCGTCGGCACCTCCCATTGCTACCATGCACATGTTCAGAGCTGCTGAGCCAAGAGTTCTAATTCTGGAAAAATTAGTCATTTTGGAGTGGAGTGAAAATAAAAACAAGAAGTGTTGTTTTTTCACGTCTTCCTGAGTGGTGAGTTATCTTGGTAATGAGTTATTTCAGGGGAGAATGTGGATAAATACAAAATTGATGAGAATCTTGAATTGAAGTTTAAATTTTCATTGAAATGTATAATTTAATGGTCTTTACCCGTGAACTTTTGGCACTAGAATCTGCAAATTTTCCATAACCGCCTTCATTTTATCTGCATTTCTACTGGTCCCCATTTCCGCCATGAGAAGAGCCTTTTTCAATTCTGAAAGAATATTTTTTTGAATTAAAAATCGTTTGAGAATGCTGAAGTACTGATTTTCTGTTGAATTTCACCTTTCTCCCCAGACACTTTAATTGGCTTTCCATTCAAAAAAGCCCCCCGTCCCCTTCTAGCAGTGAAGAGTTGCTCGATAACTGGATTATAGACAAATCCCATCTCCGTAACTTTGTCAACGAGTAGTGCGACTGATATACAAGTGTGTGGAAGCCCATGGACAAAATTCATAGTACCGTCAATTGGATCAATGACCCACGTTGGAGCATCTGTTAATTGGGCCTTGGAGCCAGAAGCTGTCGTCTCTTCGCCAATGAATCTGTCGAGTTAAATTAATTAGGATTTATTAATTACGCATGAGGGATGGGTAAAGGCTTCTGACGTTTTGATTCTTCATTCCCTGACTTGTCGAGTTTTTAATTTCAATACCTGTGATCAGGGTATCGCGAGGAGATTCCCCCTATGAACAGCTTCTCAACCTCTTTGTCGGATTCAGTGACGAGATCAACATCACAGGACTTCAGTGATACATCTTTTGGTCTGTCAATTCTCTCTCGAATAATCTGAAGACCGAAAATACCCATTATCATCACTATTATCTCTTGTATAATGTCAGCGTGAATAGGAGAATTTGGAGATTATTATTCATCAGCAACGGAATTTTTTGGAAATTTATAGAAGAACTACAATGGCAATTCAGGAGTAATTATTTACGAAAATAGCAAATGAATGTAATGGGGTAAAATAGACTTTCGAGGTTTTTGGAAATGTTAATGCCTCATTGAACTATTAATAAAATGAGATGATTTGTTTTCCCCTTGTGTGATGAGGGAAAAATCGCTCTGAGCTCAACTGATAAATTTGTTTCCGAGTTGAACATTGAAGAGAAGTTGGAATCCTTCATTTTGCTGCCTCTTCCTCTATGAATTTTCATAATTTAGACAGAAAAAATGAAGATGGATTCTAAAAGATCAGGAATGTAATGAGAATTGCATAGAATGATATAAAATTTTGAGTGATTATTAGGCTTGGAAATTATCCAGTAGAAATTTTTCCGATATCTCTATTTACATTGAGAGATATTCATGAAAAAACAAATTTACAATCGCACGATTCATTTTATTTTGAAAACAACTTGGTCGTTGCTCTTTGGAATCAGAATAATTTAGAGAACTATTGACTCTATCACGAAAGCTAGTCACTTCCATTATCTCCTCCGCATAATGTCAGAGTAAATAAAAGTATTTACTGAACAGTGTCAAATTTGAATGCCCTTCATTTAATTCAGCTAAATTTTCGCGGTCATCGAATGACCCAGTTCCGTTATCTCTCTACACAGGAGACAGAAATGTCATAAATCGATAGTTCACGTGCGCGTAGTTCGCAACAGCCCCTAAACCCCGCGAAACTCCGAGAACCCGATCGTAATTGCGTAATGATCATCTCGATTTTTGGCACCGACGATTGTCACAGGAATTGCTTAAAAAACACTCACCGCTCCGGCTTGCTTGACGAGGTCAAGGGCGACCTCGTAGTACTCGTCTAGACTCATTCTCAATAATTTCCCAGTTAAAAAATTACAGAATCTATAATCCCTGTTTTTTTGCGGTGTGAAGTGCCTCGTCGTCTGTCGCGATGACGACTGGAGGCCACATCCGTGCCAGCTGGCCTTCAACCGGAAAACAACACGCCCCCTCCAGTCATTCCCGCGCGATTTTCCGAGCAGCGGCAGATCGCGGTGGTGGGGACGCCAGTGTGTGGTTTTACGGGTGCTAGACAATGACGAACGTCGGGAGTCAGTGTAAACAATGGAATTACTCGGGTATTTTGGAGTGAAGGCTAGAGAAATTGCGTACATCTTGAAAAGAGTGGATTAACAGTTGTGAATATCGAGGAATTAGGAAACGTTAATTGTTTTAGAGGTTAAAAGAAGGAATATGAAGGTTGAGGTTGTAAAATTCTCTGTGAACTGTGTTGATGGTGGCCAGAGTGAGTCAGAGAAGGATAGAGCTCTTGAATCGGTGTAAACAATGCCCACACATCCAAAACAAGTTAAAACCCATCGAATTTAAAAATTTCCGTTCTATTTTTTCGGGGATTCGATGATTTTGGAGTGAAGTGAAGTGGAATAAAATTGTGTACTGTACAATCATTTACTAAAGTTCTGAAATAATCTGAACTTACATCCTGTGTATTTTATTTCAGAAGTTTAATAAACTAGTGTGCAATCGTCAAAAGAAGTTCGTAAAGAACGTGAAGTTGCATCCCAAACAGAATTACATAGGATGCAACTTCACACTGTGCATAAACTTACTTCTGCGATTGTACATCAGTACGCCCGTTCTTGCCATTCCCGCGCGATTTTCCGAGCAGCGGCAGTCGTGGTGGTGGGGGGACGCCAGTGTTGTGGTTTTACGGGTGCTAGACAATGACGAAGGTCGGGCGTCAGTGTAAACAATGGAATTACTCGGGTATTTTGGAGTGAGGGCTAGAGAAATTGCGTACATCTTGAAAAGAGTGAATTAACAGTTGTGAATATCGAGGAATTAGGAAACGTTAATTGTTTTAGAGGTTAAAAGAAGGAATATGAAGGTTGGGATTGTAAAATTCCTTGTGAACTCGTGTTGATGATGGCCGAGTATTCAATGTTCGAGTGAGATAACCTCTAATACAGAGTGAGTTGGCGAAGGACAGAGCTCTCGATTCAGTGTAAACATTGGAGTTACTCGATAATTTCGCAGTAAAGTGGAATAATATCGTGTGCATCTGCCAAAGAGTTGACGAATAAACCTGAATGCATTATTTTTCAAATTAATGCATTATTTTTTAAGTTAAAATAGAGAACATGAAGCTTGGAGTAAACATTCGTGTTGTATTCACGTTGAACTCGGTGAGTTGATCATCAACTGTTCGATGCGCGAGTGAGATAACCTACAATATCGCGTGTGTTGGAGAAGGACAGTGTCCACGACTCGGTGTAAACAATGGAGGTGTTTACACTAAGTAAACACGAGACAGACAATTCTCACATGGCAAAGAGTGAGTTAAGGAATATAAATATCGAGAATTCAATAAAAATGCGGTATTTTAGTCATTGAAATGAGAAATGTAAATACTCTCTGGTTTCAACCTGATGAACGTAATGTTCCATTCAGCATGAATAATGGAATTACTGGTTGATTATTGAAGCGGAGACTGAAAAAAATGTGAACATCTGTGGAAGAGTGAATTAAAAAATGTCAATATTGAAAATTTAATTAAAATGCATCATCAGGTGGTCTTCCCTCAGTGTAACAAAATTAAATTCTTCGATAACTGTCGTGTGAATTCGTGTTGATTCTAGTGAAAAATTTTCGAGTGAGTGCCTAGTAGATAAATGCAAATGACTAATTCAGTGATTTCGACTTCAACAACTGGACCAGAACTCCTGGAATCATCATAATCGAGCTGAGCATCAATGGTAAGTCGTACGATCTTCTAAAAATTCAATAAACATGATGTATTATCTCCAAAATAGAGGGGAATCCGACAAAAAGCGAGTAAAAGGGCTCAGGACCTTCCTTCATGAGAAGGTGAAATAAACACAATTATTTTCACTTTCAACATTATGATTGAGTCTTAACCTTTGTATATATACATATACATTGTACAACGTGTTCTCCATATATTTATTTTCAACTCATAATCACACATGTGTATAATCTATAATTATCGCTTAGAATAATTATCATACCTAGAAGTACTTTTGTTCCACAAGGAATGATATGTTTTGCGACGTCGCCTCGTGGGCCGAGCACGACGTTTATTAATTATAATTTGCATTATCCTTGCTTATCTTTTTTTTTGTGTATAATATAGAGCTCTGTTCATATTTCTTTTTGTGGGCCACTTTGTTAAAATTAATCCTCTCGTTAAATCACATGTGCATTGGTGCAAGTGCGTTTTCTGTTTAGTTATTGGTAGTGATAGACTTTCTTTCGTTTTTTTTTTCATTAAATAATTTTTAGTTTCTTCAGCTAAATTTTTTCTCTCTGGATAACATATTATCTAAACATTTTTTGTAGCATTTCCAGTCAACGGCACTTAATATTTAAATGTCATTTAACAGTAAAGTATCTTCAGTTACTTAAAGCCCATGGACTTTCAACGTTTTTCATTAATAATTAATTCTTCTCTTTAAATTCCTCACTCGAGATTCTATTTCTCACGTAAATCAGCAATATCTCGTATTTTAGCACTCTCTGCAATCAATACACGAGTCGACAAGCATTTAAGCACTTTTTCGTGTAATTTCTCACGGTTTTAAATCATCAAAAAAAATGCCTGAAAATAATTACATTCACTAAACAATGATCGTTGTTACTAGTGCATATTCTTTCGTTTTTAGTTTCACTTTAGTATTCTCCTTAGGCTTGTGGCCTCAGTTGAAAAAGTACATCGACGATCCCTTCGTCAGCGAGGGTGGAAACGTCACCCACATTCCTATCGCCAATTGCTATTTTTCTAAGTATACGTCTCATTATTTTCCCTGAGCGAGTTTTTGGTAGACCTGGAGCATGCTGTATCACGTCCGGTTGGGCGAAAGGTCCAATTTTTTCTCTCACTGAACCGAAAAAATCAAATTACATTTTACCTCTTTCAAAACAAGATAATTCTAAAAATCTTTTAGACACGGTTGAATATTTTTGGCTGACAAAGTCAAGTTACCTTTCCTCTTGAGTTCATCCTGTAATTGTTTGCTAAATGTCCTCCCCTCATTCGGTGTAACAAAGCAGTAAAGACACTGTCCCTTAACTGGATGAGGTTTACTGACAACAGCAGATTCAGCCACATCCTGATGCTCCGTCAGTACACTCTCCACTTCCGCCGTTGACATTAAATGCCCCGAGACATTTAACATATCATCAATGCGCCCGGTGACCCAGAGATACCCATCAGCATCGCGTTTAGCCCCTATGCAACACAGAAAATCAATGACAAACCTTCAACTATTTTTAATAACCCCCATTTAGAATATCTCTTAAAATTCTCGTGGCTTTTCCTCCAATCAATAAATTATAAAATGCCTATTGAGAAGATCAAAGCACGTCAGATATTCGACTGCCGAGGTGAGCCCACTCTCGAGGTGGACGTCATCACTGATATAGGGCTCTTAAGGTCATCTGTCTCTTGCACCCACTCACCAACCCCCAATGAAGCTGTGGAACTTCGTGACAACGATGAATCCAAATTTAACGGTAGATCAGTTCTCAGAGCAGTGGATAATGTCAATAAAATCATTGGACCTGAACTTGTGAAGAGTCGTTTGGAGGTATGCCAGCAGAGAGAGATAGACTCGTTGATGAATAGGTTGGACGGTACAAGTGACAAGTCAAAACTCGGTGCCAATGCAATTCTGGGTGTTTCAATGGCCTGCTGCAAGGCAGGTGCCATAAAGAAGGGTGTACCACTCTACAAATACATATCTCAACTTGCTGAGAGCAAAGAACCCATTATTCCTGTCCCTGTTTTCACGATTATCAGCGGTGGAAAGTTATCCGGTAATCCTCTGCCATGCCAAGAATTTGTAATTATGCCAACAGGTTTGTGTTTTGATAAAAGATGAATAATTAATGGGAAACCTCGAGATAACGAATTCAAATCAATTATATATTTTATTCATTGAGGCGCTGTGTCCTTCGCTGAAGCCATGAAAATGGGTTACGATGTTTATCGAGCGATTGAAAAACTCATTGCGGAGTCGCAAGAGTTGAAGCTACCTCTTACTGTTGGGGATGAGGGGGCTTTCTCCCCGGAATTTGAGGAGGATCGTGAGGCCTTGGTCGTGATAACAGATGCAATAAAGGGGTTGGGGTACGAGGGCAGGGTTAAGATAGCGATGGACATGGCTGCGAGCTCTTTCTGCAAAGATGGCCAGTACGATCTGGCTTTCAAGACGGACGAATCAGACCCCGATGATTACATGGAGACCGAAGCCTTGAAAGATCAATACTTGGATCTGTTGAGGGAATTTCCTCAGATTGTCTCCCTGGAGGATCCATTCGATCAAGAGGACTGGGATGGTTGGGGAATGCTGGCAGACCAGCCGATTCAACTACTAGCTGACGATCTAACAGCAATGAACATTGAGAGGATTGAGGAAGCCATGGAGAAACAGAGTGGAAATGGCATTGTGATCAGACTATCACAGATTGGCACGATAACCGAAGCTATTGACTGTCATAAAATGGCGAGGGCAGGTGGATGGTCGAGTGTTGTTTCCACCGGTTATGGAGAGACTGAAGACAATTTCATTGCTGATTTCGCTGTGGGCTTAGCTGCTGGACAGTTCAAGGCTGGGGCGCCTTGTCGAGGAGAACGAGTCTCCAAGTACAATCAGATTTTGAGGATTGAAGAGGAGCTCGGAAAAGACGCTATTTACGCTGGTGAAATGTTCAGAAATCCATTGCAACTTGCGGAGAAGAAAAAAGAGGGAAAGGACAAGAAAGGGAAGGACAAGAAGAAGAAGAAGTGAGACAATTTCCGCCCTGTCCAGGAGAACGAGTATCCCAGTACAATCAGATTTGGAGGATTGAAGAGGAACTTGCAGAGAAGAATGAGAGAAAGGACAAAAGGAGGAAAAGAATGAGACAATTTCCGTGATAATCTCACCATCTCCTGTGCAATAAAACCCGTGGAATCTGTCGAAGTATGTTGTCTGGAAGCGCTCGTGGTTTCCATAGAGTGACCTCATCATTCCAGGCCAGGGTTTTCTGAAGACCAAATAACCCTCACCCTCTCCCTCAATTACTCTGCCATCCTCATCCAAAAGCTCCGGAAGAACTCCGAAGAATGGGAATGTCTGGAAATTCCAAGTATGGAAATTCATTCTTTATATTCATAAATTCCGTAGTTTATGGACTTAGTCGTAAATTGTAACAGCACTCACTGCTGAACCTGGCTTCATAGGCGTTGCTCCTGGCAATGGTGTAATAACGTGCCCTCCAGTTTCCGTCTGCCAGAATGTATCAGCTATACTGCATTTACCGTGGCCCACGTGATTGTAAAACCATAACCAGGCTTCGGAATTTATGGGCTCACCGACGGATCCAAGGACCTGAGCAACAATCAATAATCCATGTAATTGACAGTTTTGTTCTTGCTGATATGAATATTGCATAAATCAACTGTTTCAATGCTCAATGTTTTATCGAGAGAAGGTGATCGATACTCAAGGCTGACAATACTTCATTCATATCCGTAAATTATATTAGAATAGAACGATAAATATGCAAAAACAATGAGTTAATTCACGAGTCATTAATTTTCTGGTTCATCAGCGCAATGTCTGACCTTCAATGTACTGAGATCGTGTTTTTTGACGAGTTCATCTCCAAACTTCATCAAACTCCTGATGGCTGTAGGCGCTGTGTAAAACTGATTAACTTTGTACTTGTCGATGACAGACCAGTATCTGTCATTGTGTGGGTAGAACGGTGTACCTTCGAACTAGAATATGAACAAAGACGTTGTTTTTCATATCGCACAAGAAGGTTTTACCAAACTTTTGATAAATCGAGAAAGTTCTTACGATAACGGATGTTGCACAGTTGGCAAGGGGTCCATAAACCACGTAAGTGTGCCCAGTGATCCAGCCAATGTCTGCTGTGCACCAGTAGGTGTCACCTGGTTTGTAGTCGAAAACATATTTGAAAGTTGTGGCAGCGTAGATTAAGTAGCCAGCGGTTGTGTGCAAAACTCCTTTAGGTTTTCCCGTTGATCCACTGAAAGAATGACCTCTTTGTTTGAAAAATTTCTTCAGGAAAGTAATTGAACAATCAAATCACTAGGGATTTATTTCACCTGGTGTAAAGGATGAACAGGGGATCCTCAGCAGCCACCCAGACTGGATAACAGCTTGGCTCGGCCTCCTCCATCTCCTCGTGCCACCAACAATCTCTGTCATCATCCCACGAAACACTTGGCTCACTCGAGCCCCCATTACTCGTACCATTCACACCATTCTTTTTATCTGTAATTAAAATGTCCGTCTATTTTGAATGGACAAATTCTTCACAACCACTGATCATCGATTTACGTACCGTAAATCGTGACTCGTTTCGTAAACGAAAAGTTGCATTCTCACCCCCAGCTGTTGTTTTTCCATGTGGATTCGCCAGCCTCCTCAAGTGGGCAACCACCACACAACTCTCCACCTCGTGTCCATGAGCCTTCACCTTGGCTAGTGCATCATCACAAATGTTCTTGAGTAGCAGTAGCTTCTCACCTCGGTAAACTCCGTCCGCTGTTATCAGAACTTTAGCTTTGCAGTCCATCATGCGCTCCGCCAATGAGTCTGATGAGTATCCTCCAAACTGATGGGAATTATTTTTGAATTACTATGATTGGATGTACTGCAGAATGTCAATCGAGAATTGTTTTAAGGGGGAATTTGACGAAGGATAGCCCATGAAATTCCTGCATTAGAAACAATTTATTCTGGGAATTTTTTAATATTGAAGCTATTGCAAAAAGTTTTAATAATTTTTGAAAGACAAATTAGGGATTACAAACTGATAAGCAAGATTTATTAACTGTAGATTTTGCAGAGATATTAATTATAATATCTCTGTTAATTATAATATCATTTATTAATGAAAGCTATTTGATCTTTCAATTATCTCAGGTGCACTGGGAAAAATGTCCATTTAATTTCGTGTCTAATTTGCTTGGCTCTATTTAATTGTCAGAAATAATTTTGTTCTCAGTGTAATAGTTGAAAAAATATGCAACTTTTTATTGGGCGAGGGAAGTCATCAATCTCGTATCCTCCAAACTGGTGGGAATTATTTTTGAATTAGATCGAGAATAGTTTTAACGTGGAATTTGCCAGAAGATCGTTTTACAACATTTATTAATGAAAGCTATTTGACCTTTCAATTATCTCAGGTGCACTGGGAAAAAAATGTATTTATGCCAAACAAATAAACTTCAGACAACCAAATGCCTAAAATATCGGTATAAAATCTCCATTCAATTTCTTTTCTAATTTGCTGGGCTCAATTTAATTACCAGAAATAATTTTTTCTCAGTGTAATAGTTGAAAAAATATGCAAATTTTTATTGGGCGAGGGAAATCATCAATCTCGAGAATAAATAACAACGAAATTTCACCCACATCCGATTTTTTCGCCTCAAATATTGTTGCCCCCGAGTTCTCCTCATTTCGTAACAGAAAAATACTCACAACTACACTGTGAACAGCACCAATTCTCGTGCATGCGAGCATTGCAACTGGTAATTCAAGGATCATGGGCATGTATATTGCCACTCGATCTCCTTTCTGTACACCCTTCGATTTCAAGACATTCGCGAACATACATGTCTCCTGCAGAAGCTTCTTGTACGTCAGTTTTGAGTAATCGTCCGGGTCGTTGCCCTCCCTGTTGAATTAGTTGAGAAAATTAATGAGTCATTAGCTCCCCACTTTTGCCCATCAATAATGTATTTTGGGTTTTCTGGATTATCCAGAATTCTCATTTACGTTAATGCAACGATTCACGACTAGTGAATAGCGCGCCATCCTCATTGTATTTCATTGACGCGTGTACACACTAGTAGTGTCAAATGTCAAGTTACCTCTGGGCATTCATGCGCCACGCGCTTTATTGGTGAACGACTCCGTTGATGGGCACCAGCGCATTTTCATAACGATTGTCATGGAGAAATTTCCAATGCTCTTGGAATTTCAAAGTGCATTGTTGAGGTTACATTTCATATTTTTGTAATCTTTGGAATTTTATCATCAATAGATAATCAATAGTAATGATTTTTATCATCAGTACATCATTTTTTTTTCGGGTTCTCTATACATTTACTATCATCGCTGATTTATAACGATTTATTCGTCTCCGCGGCACATGTTCTCGTATCCTACGTACAATAACAGTTTTGTTTTATGTACACGGAGGAAAAAATATCAGCAAAATTACCGTGTTAGAACGGTAAAGTGGGTTCATTTTAACGGAGCTGGAAAAATTCAGATGCCGCAATTACCGCGAGAAATTCCTCTATTTCACATTAAAATTTCCACTATTGGCATGTGTTTTCCGGGTCTGCCAAAATGGGCTCATTTTATTATGCTCCACAATAATTTTTCGTGTATTTTTCTCTCGGCTTAGTTTGTTAATACTGAAAATCCAGAAATATGAAAAAATACTCGATCAACGGCTGCAAAAGAGGAGAATTTAAATTGTGGCTCTTCATACAATATTTTTTCTGCAATATGATATCCGCCTTTTTACGGAACTTGGAATTTACCCAGTCGTCACGTGACCGCAACTATTTAATTTCCATGTAGTCTGATTATTGTCGATAAAAAACATTGTTTTTATGTTCACAAACGTGTGAAAATTTATTAGTTGGTATACGCGAGTGGGCTTAATTTTTTCGTGAACCATGACCAGTTGAGTTTTTATATTTACGGATCGAGTCAAACGATAATAAAAATTGTAGAGATTGTGATAAGATAGAACGGAGAGGGTCAGAAAATACAAAGAAAAATTATTTATTTTCTCTCGAGTTACATCAGAGAAGCATGTTGAAGCCAACTTTCGTATTAAGCGTTTTTTTTTTGACGTCGTACCATGAGACTGCAACCAATCGCGGTAAATACTTTGGACCGCGCGTCTTCTCCTGACGAATCAGAGGGCAGAGTTGTATCGTACGAGACTGGCTTTCATATCTCCCGGGTTCAAATTCGAATTTACAGTCTGTGATGATACTTGGAGAATAGTTTTCACCGTTTTTTATCATTTTTTGTAAATATTTGTTACGAGTTCCACGGGTTCTCTTTCTGCCCCTGCTCTGTTTTACATACGCAATTGAACGAGTGACTTGCGAGTACACTTCGGTCAGTTTTTACTTTGCATCCCAATGGAGTTAATGTAAGCACCGGTGTTGCGTTCATCCACGCGCCAAAAGTTCAGTGATTTCCAATCATCGAGATAATTATTTTGAAATTTTCGGTGAATTTTGATGCATTTCATCATGATAAAGGGTGATTCATAGTGACTGCCATCTTGCACAAAAAAATGATTCAATAATATTTCTTTGAGAATGGAAGAATAAAAATTCTTGATTCAACAATATTTAGTTGAGTGAAAAAAAAGCTGAAAATTTTTTTTTTTGTATTTTCTAGTCAAAGTCTCGAAAATTTTGCTTTTCGTCAAATGAAAAATTACGTTACAAAGGGGAAAATTTGAGGCAAACGATAAATTTTCCCGTCATTCAAAATAATAATCTCTACAACACTATTTTGCTCTCCAATTACATATTTAAAAAAATTCAACTCTGATTCTCACCAGTAAAATGCTATTTTATCACCATTTCCACATTTAACATTCTTGTCCAGCAAGTTGAAGCTTAAGTTTGTCGTAGCACCTTCCATCCATTTAATGTAAATGTCGCCCTGGTTGAGGTCAAAGTTGTAGGAGAAAAACTTGTCATTGGACGTTGGGGTCTCCCAGTAAAATTGCTTAGCAATTTCACCCCAAAATGCTTCGGGATATTCAATGGATCTGCAAATTTAAAATTAAATAATCGCATCATTTGCATTTGTCACCATTGGCGCGATCATATCTTCACAAACGTGATGAATCATCTCCTTTCGAGGTTCAAATATACTTTTAAAAAAATGTATGAGCATGGTTCTGATGCTAAACGTGACTCTCCTTATATTTGCCATCCTCATTACTACCTGAACACTTGAAAACAATTTTTTTTTTCATTTTTTCCCAGCGCACAATGCCTATCTTCGCCTTGACAAAATTACCCCACCATGATGGTACTTAGTCGGAAAGGTGGATCGATATTATGATTCTATTTTTGTGAGTCTTGAATGGGCAGCCAGAATATTCACACTGAATTTTCGGTTTTGCGAAAGAGTCAACAGTAAACCAATAGATTATTCACCATTAACGCCATTGCGTCAACACTACTGATAGGCATTTTCCAAATGACATTCGAATTTAACAATCAGCTGATCCATTATTTTCATCATTATCACGATGACTTCTTTATCGCTTCAAAATTTATAATTCTTGAATGACTTAAATACTGATTTTACAACTTACTTTTCATGCATACTCCTGTACTGTTCCATACTCTTGCAGTGGGCATTTTTCGCAAGCTCAGGATTAGGATTGTATATCCTGTCCGCCATTTTTGCTGGTGTATTCGCAATATCACACGGTCTTCAACCCCCTCAATTCTAAAAATTAAATTATTCCCTTAACTTTTAGCTTACCAATACACAATTTCACTCATCATTTAAAATGATAAGAATACAAAATTTGAATTCACAATGTGCTGACATCAGCGGATATTACGTCTAAAAGTGTTGAAACGTAAAATCCGGTGCATTATCAATTTAATTTTAATTTTTAAAAATAGGGGGGAACTCTCGCTCTACCACGGAGGTGTGAAAAAATAAAACGTCATTCGTTTCCCATTGATTTCACTCATTGCTCCATCAGTAAATAGAAATAGCTATTCAATTCTTTGCTAAGAATATTAAACACGTATTTACCTGCACTTCGTTTCACAACGAATGGTGAAACGCCACTGATTGTCTAGGGGAAGAAAACTTGGAGCCGCGGTTCACGACGCGCGCCACATTGTGCCACCAGAGTGGGGAGGCACAGGGAATTGCGAGGATCGATAGAACGTGGCATGAGCCGATGTAACCGCGACAATCCATTCCACAGTAAATTGTCAAAGGGTCCAATGCAAACTGTAAACTTCATTTTATTTGTCACTTTGACATGACGAAAATTTTTCAAAGAAAAACCCGCTCCTTTGCACTACGATAACAAGAGTAACACATAAAAAATGCCTCTCTTCCGTCTACAATTCAATTTAAATGCCAAATGAGGGAATGGTAAGTGGTTGCATTGAAAAATTTAGATTTTTGATTAACACAAATATGAACTTTGGAATTAAAACAAGGTGAATTGGGTCAATCATAGTCTAGCCGTGGACTTGCCGTTGCGTTGATGTATACCGGATAGAGTTATAACACCACCCCAGAGCTTTGATATTGATCTCCGAAGGCTCACCCAAAATGGAAACAGCTTCTTGCCGCGAGAGAGGGATTTTTGCAAGGTTTTTTTCATGAGTAGGTGAAAGGACTGAGTTGCGGGCTTTCAATAGTCATTCTAATGATCGCGATCTCAAGGATATTGGACGTTGTATTGTCATGTGTGCAGGGGATTACGTAAATATGGCATTAATCGAGATCGATGCGAAATGAATCTGAATCGATTTCTTCATCGAAAGTAAAGAATAAGAGAGTGGAATATTTCCGCGGGAGAGATTGCTGATTAGTTATTTCGGAACGAGGAAATGAGTAATCGTCTGCGGAAAGTTTAAAAAAAAATATGACTGATTGCGCGAGGGCGGCATTCGGGGTTTGTGGTGTATTTGAATTATGAAATGTCGGATGAGAAGGTTTTCAGGGATTAGTTACCTTTCGAGAGTAAATTATCGGTTGTGCATGAGCTTCATTCTTATTTTATCAACCAACGATCACTCGGTGAAGTTGATGGCGCGATCTATCGGGCAGGGGAAGAGTGAACAGCTTGAAGCGACTGATTGCTCAACCGATTTCGATTTTCAGTACATTCAATCTGAAAGAGAATGGAGTTGACATAAAACCGAATAGCGCAGGATGATTATATTTTTTTTCTATTCATCCCAAGAATAGAAAAAATCTTGGAGTTTCATTCTCAATTCCTTTCACTCTTCTATTTCCATCCTGCATGATTCCATCTGTCATGGTTGCATTCCGAAATTCGCGCGACGCGTCTCGGAAATACTATTGAGAAATGGGACCTATTGTCAGGATTATTGAAAGCGTGTTCATGTTTTTTATCAATGAAAGAGTGAATAAATTGACGAAAACAGAGTTGACATGTAACACAGTAACGCAAGTTGATTTGATTTTTCGTTCTTCGAAAGAAACTTGTAATTTCATTCTCAATTCCTTCACTACATTCATCCTATTTCCGTCTACCATGACTATTCTGAAATTTGCGCGACACCCGAACGAGAGAGGCATAATGATTCTCAAAGACGAATAGATTAGATTTTAAGGTCTATTTGCTCTGTTAGAAATTCCGGATTGAAATCATTGAGTCGTAGTTTACATATTCGCTCTTGACACAAATAATCCCGTCATTGTTGTGATTTTGTGGTGATGGTGGTTGCGTTAGTTTGTCGGTGAATGAAACAGTGTCGAATAACGCGGTAGGCACGTATTGCGATTACGATAAAGTTGTAAATCCATCGGGGTCTTGGGGAAAAACCCATTGTCCCCCAGGTGGTACATTTAAACTACTTCCTCTGTTATCTTGAGTACTGCCGAGGGAGACTCCTCTCGATGCTATATTCCATCGGTCAAAGACGCAGTTATTGACTTATCTATTTGGCGGACAATTTTTTGAATTCCTGGATTAATCTGATTAGTATCCAATTACTTTATATCTCTGATGCATGTCAGTAATCAGTCAAGCGTCGGTGATAATTTTGATAAACAATAATAATGATGAACGCAATTCTTTAATATTCTATAAATATCTAACAATTGTCGAGATGATATGCTGATCAACAGTCAGATCTGTCGATAATACTTTTATGAATCGGCTCATATCGCTTAGTTAATTTTTCGTTGATCGTGCTTTAATTTGACGTCGATAGAAAATTTACGCAGAACGAGAAATTGACTGCTAGTTTATGGGAATATTTTGTAAAATGAGATTGAAACGTTTCAATTATATGAAATTAATGATTTGTTGATTACATCATGTAACATTTTTAAGTATAATAATGTAATATTGGATAATATTTTCATGAAAATAATATAATATGGCAAAACAGATCGAGACCGCAAACGTTTCGTCAATATTTTTCAACATGATTGTCTAAAAAAAACATGACAATTTTCTTTTCTGTTAAACCGCAGAGTGTAATCCGTATTTCGTTAATACTCAGTAAGATACAATCACGTCTTATATATTTCACAATCTTACTCACGTACCGTTCGCGATAATTCAATGGATACTATCTCAATAAATTTGATTATTTCCGCCTCAAATCGATAACGAAATCTCCCCGAATCATAGAACAGATTTTGTGAATTTTCAGTTTTATTCATTGTATCGAACAATGCGCGTACATTTTTTCATAATTAATCAAGTGATAATTCATAGATACTGATCCTTCGTTGTCGCGTTGATGAGGGTGGGGTAGATCCGATATGCCCGGTATTGTGGTGGGCAAGTGTAGGATTGTGAATAAATACTCGATGCTCCATGGAAAAGCCAACACATGTGCGCCATCATCTGACGAAGGTAAGTCGTGCAATACAAAAGCCAGATTAATTTAATCACGAGTGTAAATTTATATTTGTTTATCCAATAATTCTAATAACAAAAACAAATATTTTTTGGGGATAAACAGGGTCCAGGAAAATTTTTTTTTGGTACTGCCTTTACTGATTTTTTATTTCGTAAAGAATTTTCATTCAATTCTCTAATTTATGGCGATCCATTAAAAATTCCCTAACTTGGTTTTTTTTAATGCGTTTTTTCCTAATTTCCAGGGGCAACCAAACAATAATTTTTCTTGTCACAGTTTATTCACAAAAATATTTCATATAATTAATTTTGTATTCTTTCAAGTTTTAAAAAAATAAAATTTATTCAATGTTGCTACACGGAGAGAAATTTTCCAGAAAAATTCTAGTACGAGTATTGGAAAAAATCACAATCCACCGACTGTGAAAAATTCTAGTGCTGTCAAGATAAAATTTCTCGGGATTTCCTGTAAAATTTCTGGGCATTTCTGTGAAATTTTCACACAAATACGGGGAAAAATTCACGTTTTTTCCCCCAATAAAATTTCCAGTGCCAGCATTGGAATTTTTTCCTGTCCGTCACTTTGCGCCTCTTTTCCCGTGCTAGCACTAGAATTATTCCAAAAAATTTCTCTCCGTGTATTGTTCTTTTATAAAGTATTTCCATTAAGCTCTTCTGGGCATTTATTTATCTACTGAATTTTAGTTGAAGAATTTTGGATAATTCTTTAAGACATTGACTATATCCCTAAAATTTCCGTGGAATTCATAATTTATATTTTCAACGGAAATTGAACACAACAATTGAACAAGAAGATGACCCGTTAGCGCTTGGCCTGAAGTATTGGACAGTCGAAGTCAATATGTTTCCTTGGCCGATGCGCTACCGCGTACCTCGATAAATCAATAATTCATCGGGTCACATTATTTTCAGTGGCAACATGTTGAAATTTGTGGTATTCGTGGGGCTCATCGGGCTGGCTCTAGCCCAAAAAGAGAGTTTTGAAAATTACAAGGTTTTCAGGATATTACCTACGAATGACGAGCAGATTGCCCTCTTGCATCAGATTGCAGATACTTCTGATGGAGTAAGTCCAAACTCTCCAACATTTTTACGACTACTGATATCCAGTGAATTGAATAAAATAATAAATCGATTAAATTGCAGCAATACTCCTTCTGGAACGAAGCCGGTCACGTAAACGTAACCGCTGATTTGATGGTTGCACCGCAAAAAATTGAGGAATTTGAACGATTAATGGCACTCACTGAGACTAAGTATGTGCCTTACATCGACAATGTTCAACAGCTGATTGATGATGAGAATCCAAGTCTTGAAAGGCTGACAACTGGATTTGACTGGACTAGTTATCATAAGCTAGATGAGATCAACGCATGGTTGGACTCACTCGCTAGTACTTATCCAGACAAAGTGCAGGCTGTTGTTGCTGGTAAAACTTACGAGGGACGTCAAATCAAAGGCGTCAAGGTTTCATTCAAGGAGGGCAATCCTGGCGTATTCATTGAGGGAAATATTCATGCCCGTGAGTGGATCACAGCTGCCACTGTCACTTACATTCTGAATCAATTATTAACTAGCAAGGATCCAGCTGTCAGAGAATTGGCTGACAGACACGACTGGTACATCTTCCCAGTGTTCAATCCTGATGGATATGCCTTTACTCACACCACTGTAAGTTGTATTTTATTCGCTTGACAACAAGAGAGAACATCTCCTGTTCCATCGTATGAGGGAAAAATGCACATTGTTTCATCTCATTGCGTTATTTGTAGAACCGGCTGTGGCGCAAAACGAGGAAGCCCTACAGTTCATTCTGCCGGGGATCCGACCCCAACCGCAACTGGGGCTACAAATGGATGCGTAAGTTCAGTTCAATTCATTTTGGAGATTTGGAGAATTTTGTTCCCGAAATGTGCGACTCAAGTGATATTTTTTACTTGGTACAGAGGGTGGCGCCAGCCGTAATCCATGCGCTGAGACTTATGCCGGATCAGCTGCCTTCTCCGATATTGAAACCAAATCGGCATCTCAATTCATTGCTTCCATTTCCAATAAAATCTACGCTTATATATCATTCCACAGTTATTCCCAACTTTTGCTCTTCCCTTACGGTCACACTAGCGCTCATCTTGATAATTATGACGATCTGGTAAGTTGTAGCAGTTGAATGGAACTCAGTAGCGAAGCGGTAGAAGGGTTCATGTCAAAATTTGCATTTTTTTTAGAAGGGGTGTCAGACATCGGCATAATCGAAATTTTGAATTACAGTTAAATTTGGAATAAGTCAATTGTTAATATTACTCACTATTTTTTTTATTTTAGAAATAACCATCAATTTAAATTTCAAATTCCGAATTATTTTATCAACCAATAATTGAGAAATTAAATGACCAATTATTATATTAATTTTCAATGGCAATTACGATAAATAAATCTAAATTACTATAAAGTGCAGCTTCTCATAATATTACTAAAAGTAATGATTGATGCCGATCTATGAGGGGTGTAAAAATTATTGTGGTCATCTCAGCAGTCGATTTAGATCTAATTTTCAAATCTAATTTTATCTAATTTTCAAAAAAAATCGACATAAACCGGTTTCCTTCGCTACTGAACTGATAATTGCGATCAAAAGTCTGAATAGTTTAACACAATATTTGTTGAATTGCAGTACGCAATCGGAACCGAAACCATCAATGCATTAGCCAAGAGATACGGCACTAAGTACGTCACTGGAAACATTGCTGAGACTATTTGTAAGTAGTTCATCTCAACTGTGAGATTTATTTCTGATTCTTGGCCTTGAGGTTACCAAACCGATCTTGACCATTCTGGGAATGATGATTGTTATTCTTCTCCTTCATTCTCTAAATTACAAGGTCGACAACAAGAGTCATAGATAATTGTTGTGATCATTTGCCGAATGGGTTTGAGTAATTTTTTAATTTTTGTAGACATTGCTAGTGGCAGCTCTGTAGACTATGTGAAAGGTACCTTCCAGACACCAATCACCTATACTTATGAACTTCGTGACAAGGGAAGGTATGGGTTCCTCCTTCCAGCTAATCAAATTATTCCTACTGGAGAGGAAACCCTTGACTCTCTCGTTGCCATGTTCAAAAGTGCTCAAGCACGGGGTTATCCCAGGAATGCATAATATTGTCGTGCAGAGCATGAACTTGCAGTATGAAGGAATTTGAATGAAATTTCACAAACTTCTTGGTTTTTATATCTGTTTTTTTGTGATTAATAAAGTACAACTGTTGAGTTATAGAACATTGATTTCCGAATAGGGAGTTAAGCGGACAATGTTTGATTGTCAACATCGTAATAAACCTATTTTTGATACATCGGGTTTCGTTTTGAAGTTTGAAAATGGAAATCGTGCCGGAGTTATTGACGATTGAAGGCGGTTTAGTTTATCCCGCTCGTCCCTATTGGCTTTGCCAATAATTCAACTAGCGGTGAGACATTTATTCGCTTTACGACTTATAATTTCGCGATTGCAACGAAATACGGGCCAATTTTACGAGCACTGTGGATAATTAGTGTATGGAAAAATTGTTTTCCCTCGGTGAAATTATGAAAGTGGGAGTAAAATTTGTGTAATTATATTTCTCGTTATTCATGCTCCCTGGATTGCAATTACGTTCAAATGTTTTATTGAACAAAAAGTAACGGCTTTTTTTCAATGAGGGGTTTATATCGTTTTCTCATTTCGCGGTAATGGATTTCAGTTTTTATTTGGAACTCATGCATGAGCTTTTTTATTTCAACATTTGTGGAGAAATCAATTAAACGTACATTTATATTTCTATGGTTATGATTAATAATTTTGTAATGAAAACAAAAATTATGAAAATCGATTGATACATCATTCGATGATGTTAATTATTCTTGCGCGATGAGTCTGGCCAAGTCTCTGAGTTTTTTCTTGGCGATTTTTCCCGATGCTGTGTAAGGCATTTGATCGAGGAATTTGACGCCACCGGATAATCTCATCCGATCGGATAATTTGGATTCCACTAGTTCGATGATATCTTTCTCACTGACCTTTGGGAAAATTTCGTAAATTCCTCAATACGATGTAAAATACGGAAACAGATATGTACGAGATATTTATCAGTGATATTACCTCTTTACCGGGGAGTTTTGTCACAAAAGCCATTGGCTGTTCTCTATCTAGGGTGTATGGTTTTGCGATGACAGCCACTTCTGCAACACAAGGATGTTCGCCGATACACTGCTCGATTGGTCCTGGAGCTATGTCGAATAGTTTACACTTGATTAGTTCTTTTAGTCTGTCAATTATGTAGAAGCTGCCGTCTTCGTCATAATAGCCAAGATCATCAGAGTGATACCATCCTGTAAAGAATTAGTTCAATTTTTTGTTCACTGAACACACGAAATTGTAAATTTCGATCGAAATTTCCCTCTAAATTCTAGTAACTGTACATCCAATAATTTTGCTTTATCAAAACTACAGTGAAAAATGCAACAAGTCCATTGAAAATTACACTATTTTAACTGAAAATATGAAAAATATCTGAAATGCTATTTTTTGCTAGAAATTGTATCTCCTTACAATATGCTGTACAATGACTAGAATTTCGGGGTAATTTTTAATAGAATTTTTGTTGACCTTCAGAATCGAGCACAAAAGCTGTCGCTTCAGGATTTTTAAAATATTCTTGCATCATAAATGGGCTTTTTACACATATTTCACCCTCTTCATTGGGGCCAAGGATCTTTCCAGTTGATCTATCAATGACTTTAATTTCAACATTGTTCGTTATCTTTCCACACGTGCCAGGTTTTGAATCGTCAGTTATTTTTGAAATTGTAACGGCTCCACCAAATTCAGTAGCACCTGCATGGAGAATATGTTAGACAGTAATTCTTCACTTTGGGCAATTGTATTCAAGCGTTAAAGATTTGTGGTTACCATAAACTTGATGGATGCTTGCATTTGGGAAAGTCTTTAGAAGGAACTTTTCAATGTCGTGTTTGACGATAGCACCGCTGAAGAATAACAGATCTACTGAAGACATGTCACAGGTAGAAGCCTCTTCGGTATTGCATAATCGATTTATGGAGCCAGTACCCAAAATTATCCAGTTTATCTGTCAGTTAAAAGAATGCTCATATAGCAATGATCATTTAGCAATGATTTTCTTAATAATCAACAACGGAATGTACATCAACCTTGTATTTCTCAATCAATCTACAAATATCTGCCTCTGATGGGGCGGGGTAAACAACAGCTGTCGCACCTTTGACGAAACAGATCATCATTCCTATGACAGCGGAAATCCAGCAGAAGCTGGAACCCCAAAAGCCTCTGGCGCCGGTGGCTCCGTCAACCTCGGTGTTACCCACACCAGCTGTTAACGACCCGTAACTCAGAAGAACGCTCTTTGGCCTTCCCGTACTTCCTGAGGTATAAATTAACATCGCCGGTTGGTCAGCAGTTTCAATCCTCTCGCACTCGAAACTTTGAACTTGCTCGTTGTTTTGTTGGTCTAGAATTTCTTGTAGTGATTGCATACTAGGCACTTTGCCAAGGACAATTACTTTAGCAGGTGACTGAACTTTCTTGACAATATTCTGGATAAAAGGGCCTGATTCTTCGTTCGTAAATATCACTTTGGGCTCCGTGTGGTTGAGAAAGTAGATTATAAGATCTGAAATTGAACGATTACTCATTGTATCAGTAGATTTTTTGTCTCTTCAAATTTATCGTAAATTTGAAGCATTATTACCTTCTTCCAAGTAAGTTTCCCACCAAGGATTGCACACAGCACCCAGGAATAGGGAAGCCAGTAATGGAATTGCGCTGTTCAATTGGTTGTGGGTACAAAGGGCAATTATGTCACCAGGCTTAACACCTTGTTTCTTCATCCACAGAGCGCATTTGACACTTCTATCCTCTATATTTCTTAAGGTGTCTTCTTCACCAGTTTTGGCATCCACCTGGCACACATGAGAGTTTATAGATATGCCCAAACAGAACACAGCCGACAACAGAAAGTGTTTCGAAGATTCGAATAAAAAATAACACTTGAAAATTCACTCAACAGGGCATGGTAACAATTGATTTAAAATATAGTGTGAAGTATCCTTCTTTGCGGAAATTGTTATGACATTTTTTTTGGAAAACTACTATTTCAGTGGGTATTATATTCACAGATGCATAAAGAGAAGAATCTATTTTTTCTCCTACATTTTTCACTCGTTCGCCGATTAAAAACTACCCGAAAACGTATTCCGTTAGACATTTACCATGCGGTTCAGGGTAATTCCCAGTATATTTTCCTCTCCGCGTACTTAACTAGATTAATCGAAATTTATGGAATTTACCTGGCCAATTCGGTCGGGATAGTCTCTCAGGCATCTCAAAATTTTTTCCCCATATCTCCAGTGGCCTTCGGGATGTTCTACACACTCTCCTTTCCAAATTCCATCTTCATAAGTGAGACCCGTTTTTTTCTAATTTTGAAATTTAAAAATGAAAAGGTGCAATTTACAAATATTTACCTGATATGGTACTTCGCAGTTGAGAATTTTTCTTACCACAACCATAGTAAAATTGTCGTTCTATTCGGGTGGCGGCAAACACAGTCGTCGAGCGAGTCAAAAACAATACTGCTAAAACCCCCCTATTAAGCTGTGCGATATCTCATCAATTTGATTATCGTATCTATAAACGTTCAGCGAAACTCTGCATGGCATATCGTGATGGCGAGATAAATAATGATGAAAAAATTGTCATGTGAACGGTATTATATAATTTTACCAGTTATTGACCAATATTGCCCGGTTCTATTCAAACTGTCGGTCTCTGGCACCTCGTGCTCGTCTTTTTGGTCCTCCTTATCGAACATTTTTAGGCAGAACGATAAGGTAGATAAAATACAAGGTATTGTAAACAAAAAACAATGCATTGCGGCTTAATGATGAATAAGTAAAAAAATTCCGAATAGAATTTTCATTAAATTTTGTCATTTTTCCAGATCACAAAACCGATTTTTTCATAAAAAATGAACCGCGTGAAGTTGACTGATCGAGATTTATTCTTGGATTTTTCCTATGAAAATCATATGCGATAAAACAAGTAATTGCCCTTTTTTTCAATTTGAAAAATTTCTGATTGGAAACTAAACGGAGAAATGTCAACGTCATTGCCACATGAATCATTTATTATTATGTAACAAAAGTTTACATTATTATCTGTATCATGTCATAGCTCTGGCGAAGGCACGCAGTTGTCTCTTAGCAATTTTTCCCGAAGCTGTGTGAGGCATTTCTTCCAAAAAGCAAACTCCACCCCGTAGCTTCATCCAATCGTGCAATTTATTAGCAACTAGCTCCGTGATTTCGTTTTCCGTCACCTGCACAGATATATTATCCATTTCATAAGGCTATATAAGCCACGGGCATTTTGCAAAGGGCATTCAAAATATCCACCTTAGCACCGGGTCGTCTGGTGACAAAAGCCAGAGGTTGTTCCAGGTCATTATTATCAGGTTTACCTACAACACCAACTTCAGCTATCTCTGGATGCTCCTGTATAACACTCTCAATGGCCGCCGGCGGCACATGATAAAGCCTATATTTTATGAGCTCCTTGATCCTCTCCGTAATATAGAAATCACCATCTTCGTCGTAATGGCCTACGTCCCCCGTGTGGTACCATCCTATAAAAAATCATGGTGTTTCGATCTCTCTTCAGGGGCAACATTTTGTCCGCTCTCTGCCTAGGGGATAATGTCACTCTACTCTAGGGGTCATTAGCGCCAAGAAGCGAAACAATATCGGGAAAAAACTGAAATTTCATGAAGGAGGAGGTTGTAATCTTCTGACGAGTGCACGGAGAGTAAAAAGCAGAGTAGTAAAACGGAGAGTAGTAAAAATTAATATATAATTATCAAATATATAATTATCAAATTTTGATAAAAATAAAAATTACCGTGCCGGTAGAGTAAAAATTACTGTACCGGTAGGGTAAAATTTACCAACCGTTCTAGAATTTTCGTTATCTATATAAAAATTATTAGACTGGAAGGGTAAAATTTATTACGCGTCAGGATAAAATTTCTCCAACGTAGAATAAAATTTGATCATCATATATTAATTTTTAGTAAATTTCGGGATATAAATGAGTAAACGATGACTCAAAAATTTCTCTCCGTGTGACATTAAATTCGGTTTGAGGCAAAAAATGGATTAATTGACAAATGAATGGATTAACGAATTGATGAATTAATTAATTGATAAATGAATGGATTAATGGATTAATATGGAAAATATTTATTTTAAATATTCAAACTGAAACTTACAGTTCTAAATTGAATATGTGATTTTTAAGTGACGAAAATTTCTGGGATTGAGATGGAAATGCCACTTTTTGGAAATTTCGGAGATTCGACATTAGAAATTCAGGCAAGAATCTACAATCACGTGAGTGGGGATCACAGATAGGGGTCAAAGTTCTATCCTCGGGGATGATTTACATCTAAAAAGTGGGGAATCATCCATGAATTTGAGTTATTTCATCCCCCAGGCGAAAAAGGTTAAAATATTCCTGAGGAAAGGTGAAAAGAGCGTAAGGGTGGATTTGTTTTTATTGCTTTTTCCGTACACTTCACTCATTTTAGAGTGCAAAGATACCTTCAGAATCGATAGCTTCTGCTGTAGCTTCTGGATTATTCCAATAACAAAGCATCCGAGCTGCGCCTCTCACGTAGAGTTCTCCCTCCTGATGCGGCCCGAGAATTTCTTGGGTATCGAGATCGACTACTTTTATCTCATAATTCTGGGTGACTTTGCCGGTTATTGTTGTTTTTTCGTCAGTTATGAGTCCGGCGGTGGCAGCTCCTATTTCAGTAGTTCCTGAAAAACAATATTATTAATTCAGTAGCGAAATGGTAAAACGGTTTAAGTCGACTTATCTCTTAGTTGAGTTTTTGAGGAATATCTTCGAATTTAAAGGAAATAATGAAATTTTCGTAATAACCTTTTTTCTAGAGCAAATTGAGTGCTACAAAAAAGGTTTTGACAAAAATTGGGCTATCTCCCTTCCATTCCGTGATATTTACTAAAAATTGGTCAATAGTCAAAATCGACTTGAACCGGTTTACCACTTCGCTACTGAATTCAAAGTTTCATATTTCTTCACTCATATTTCTGCAATAATAATATCGTCTAGTGCTGCCGCGAGAGAGAAAGACTGGAAACCGAGGTGCGTTGAATTGACTCGGAGTCATGGCGATAGAAGTCGATACTGCGTCTTCGGAGACTGAGACGAGCCCCAAAATTTGCGCGTTCACCGCGACCGAGACAATCCCTCCAAAGTATTGTCTCGTGATGTCTCGTAAAGTCTCTCTCGCGGCATCACTAATTTGGACGTATCTTGCAAAGAAAAAATTAGATAAAAAATTTTCAACATTGTACGTTCTTTTGACTAATTGTCTCGAAATACGTTTTTTTTTCTTCTGAAACCCATGGACTTCCTCACCATAAACCGATAAAATAGAAGCAGTTGAGAACAACTTCCTCAAGAACACAGCAACTTCTGATTTCAGAACTCCTCCACCGACAGTTACTCGATGAATGGATGACAAATCATATCCCCACACGGCGTCAGTTTTGTAGAGACGATTTGCAAAAGCCGTACCCATTGTCAGCCACGTTACCTGTCAATCAACTCAGCATTAATTAAATATTCAATGTAACCGTGATTTCCTCGTTACATTACCCCAAACTTCTCTGTTATCCTGCAAGCTTCTTCCTCACTTCCGCAATTATGGATGATGGACGTGGATTTGAGAATAAGGGACCTGATGAGAGCTCCTGTTCCGCTTATCCAGCAGAGGGTAGCAAACCAGAGGCCGACTTTTTTTCCCTCGTAATGAGGAAAAACTCCGACCATATTTGTGAAAGATCCGTTTGAGTAAAGAGCTCCCTTTGGTTTGCCCGTTGTTCCTGATGTGTACATAATCACGGCAGGATCGTGAGGTGATTTGAGTTTAGTGCATTGAAAATTTGCTATGTCCTCTGAGTTAATGGTTGTTATAACGTCCCTGAAGGAATCCAAACCGTGATATTCACCGAAAACCACTATTTTCGGTCCAGTGCCAGTGTAATTTATGGAGTTTAAAATCATTTTCGCTGATACTTCATCAGCAAATATGACTTTGGGCTTTGCAAGCTCAATGAAATATCTGATAATATCTGCGGAATGAATATAAATTTTATTCAGTATTTCGTATCTCTCAGTGTTTATACATGGAGAGAATTTTTTTTAGAAAAATTCTAGTACGAGTACTGGAAAAAATTACCATCCACCGGCTGTGAAAAATTCTAGTGCTGTTAAGGTAAAATTTCTTGGTATTTCTGGTAAAATGTCTGGGGATTTCTGTGAAATTTTCACAGAAATACGGGGGAAAATTCATGTTTTTCCCAATAAAATTTCTAGTGCCGGCACTGGAATTTTTTTCCTGCCCGTCACTTTGCGCCTCTTTTGCCGTGCTAGCACTAGCATTTTTCTAAAAAATTTCTCTCCGTGTATTTCATTCAGAAATCACGAACCCCCGTCCAAACAGTTGTCCCACCATGGATTGAAAATTGCGGCGATATAGAGCGAAGCGCACACCGGAGCAAAAGAATCGAGGTTGTTTTTCGAGCAGTAACCAATGACATCTCCAGGTTGAACTCCTTGTTTTTTCAACCATATTGCACATCGTACGCTTCTGTCTAACATTGCATTGTACGTGTCCTCCTCCATTGTTGTGGCATCGATCTGGATCATCAATAAAAAAAAAAATGTCGATTGCGCTGTTATGAGCACCCACGCCTTCATCAATAAAGCTTTGGATCGAGTATTGATGTACCTGTCCGATGAATTTGGGGTATTTTTCAAGTACTTCGTACAATTTCTCACCAAGTCGAAAATAATCGGGCGATAGGGTGACCTTAGGGCCAATCCAAATTCCGTCTTTGTGTAAAGGAACAGAGGGACTCTGGAAATATCATAGAATTTGCTCCCTTCCCTCGATGTAATTAGTCAAATCAGTAGCGAAGTGATAAAACGGTTCAAGTCAATCTTGACTATTCCCAGTTTTCAATGAATATCTCGGAATCTAAGGGAGATAGCAAAATTTCTGTTATACACCTTTTCGTAGAACCGATTAAGAGCTGCAACAAAAACAATTACGAAAATTTCGATATCTCCCTTAGATTCGGGAATATTCCTCAAAAACTCAACTGCGAGATAAGTCAACTTGAACCGCTTTACCACTTCGCTACGGAATTAAATATCACTTGAGATTGACGCACTATCATATCCTTTCTTCTTTGCTTTTATCGGTCACTGTACCTGTTCTGTCATTTTTTCCAATCAGATTCTTCGAGCATACGACAACAGATAAAGTGTCACGGCGCACCAAATGAATCGCCCAATTAGTTTCTCCGTGATAACACAACGGCAGTTCTTCTTGAAGACTGACATAAATTCGCAGAATGGACATAGCTTTTAATTCGCAGTGTATTGTACTACTGCGTATTCACAAGGTCGTAGTGGGGGTATGCAGTGTCATAATAAATATTACGCAAACCACAGCGGTTGATGAAAATTACAACCCTTGACGTTTGAACGCTTCATATGAATATGTTTTTCCGCAAACTTTGTCAATCGTTGATAATTAATGAAGCGGACAAAGGGCGAGCCATGCAAATACTG
Organism: Diachasma alloeum; assembly: GCF_001412515.2. NCBI lineage: Eukaryota > Metazoa > Arthropoda > Insecta > Hymenoptera > Braconidae > Diachasma > Diachasma alloeum. Next base: position 3,256,520 of record NW_021680349.1, read on the forward strand.
ATAGTTGCCATTGTCTTGATCGCGGGGGAGCTATAATTTTTCAGTGAATCCGTAATGCAATATTGATCCGTACAACTTACATACTCATTACAAAATTCTACGTCATGCTAAATTGTTGGTCATTCCTACACGGAAGTCAATACATAATTACGCTGAATGTGTAATTATCCCTGTTTTTTTACGTAATTCTGTTTACTTGCGATAAATTGTTGTCAATTTTCACGTGATGAAACGTCTCCGCACATTCTCCGAATAATTTTCATGTATTTCATAATTAAAGTTTGTTAGAGCTGTGGGTTGACGTTATTTAATTGATTTTATTGTATCACGAGCATTCTTCACAGAGGGTTATCTCCGAGTGTCGGCATTCAGCAACATTCAAGATCAACAAGTGCGGCACAGTTTAAAATAATAGTTGCAAGAAGTTTTACGAGGCGGTTTCCATTCTCTGAAATTCATTTCTTGGATGCTGCATGAGGAAATTACTCTAATAACAAAAGAGAATCTTACAAATAGGTCAGCCATTTATTTTTATCTTCATCATTGTCGGTAACTCGTTTCTACCAGTCATTCTGATACACGTTGAAATCGCTTGACGGACGGCATCAACTGCATTGAACCAATAACATGAGACGTCATTGTGTGGTCAATCAAGTTTATTGTTGCATTAGGTTAGACGACAGTGAAAAAATAATACAATTATCGTTTTGAGGTCAATTAATTATATTCGAGCTAATGTATGAATGAGTGCAATCTCACGAGTCACGAATGAATTCTTTAGCCATCTCCTTTAATGCCGTGCGCGCTATTTTCCCAGATGCTGTGTGAGGCATTTGGTCTAGAATTCGTACACCCGCTCGTAACCACATCTGCTCTGGCAAATTGTCCTCGACGAATTTTTTTATGTCGTTTTCAGTTATCTGGAATTAGTTGAGAAATTAAGGTATCAATGGGAATTGAAATTGCAGATGAATTTCCAATTAATTAATTGATTCGTTAATTTTTTTTTCAATTTCGTAACGGGTCGTGTCGTTTTAGCCTTATTTTTTCTGGAAGGATTTTAAATTTCATGAGCGTTTACTCCTTGAATTGAATTCAGTGTTATTCTCCTGTATTTGACCAATCGATTGTTCATAAAATTGCAATTATTTTAATGGTTTAGGTGTAAACGAACAATTGTTACCTTTACTTCTGGTGATTTTGCGATGAAAGCAATCGGTCTCTCGTCGTCCTCCCAGTCAGGTACTCCAACAACTCCAGCCTCTGTTACTCCAGGATATGTCATGATGATCTGCTCGATTACCGAGGGTGACACATGGTGTCCCCTCCATTTAATCAGTTCCTTCAGCCTGTCTATGATATAAACAGCCCCATCGTTGTCATAATAAGCTTGATCACCCGTGTGCAGCCAACCTGAAATCACCGGACAATTTTCCATTAATCTGGAAAAACATTGAGGCATGTGTACACGGAGCGAGAAACAGGATTTCGTCCGCGATGAACAAAAATTCTTGCCATTCTTTCTTGATGAATGCGGTCGAGACTTGAACGGTTACAGCAAATTCAAAGATTTTTCAACTAAGATTTAATAACACGCATTGAAAAATTCAATAGAAAACATAGCGAATTCGCTAGAAAATTCTATTGGTATTCTATAGGAATTCTGTGGGATTTCTATAGGATTTCTATTGGAATCCCATTGGAAAATTCTAATTGTTTTTTGCGCTAATTCTATTGGATATTCGATGAGAAAAAGTCAATAGAATTCGAATTTCTGTTTGAAATATTCTCTTGAGATTTTTTCTATAAGAATGCTTGGATATCAATTTTCTAAGTTTTTACCACTCGCATTCTGTAATGCAATATAGTAGATACAGAATCAACCTTCACTTGGTGAAAAAATTCGATTTTGGCGAAAGTCGACTTTTCCCTTGGAAAAACGGAAAATCTGACACTCTGAAAATCTGAAAAAAAAATTTTTTTCAGTTTTCATTTTTTCCACATACTTTTGAGAGTTCTGAATAGCCCGTCGCTTAAATAGCTGGAATCAACGTTCACCCGGCTAAAAAATTCGATTTTGGCGAAAGTCGACTTTCCCCCTGGAAAAATTCAAGATCTGGCACTTTGGCCCTCGTGACCCTTGTGACCCTTTGACCGACTTTCCTCCTGAAAAAATCCAGGATCTGACACTTCGGCCCCCGGTGAAAAATTTTTTTTTTCAGTTTTCACTTTTTCCACATACTTTTAAGAGTTCTGAATAGCCCGTCGCTTAAATAGTTGGAATCAACGTTCACCCGGCTAAAAAATTCGATTTTGGCGAAAGTCGACTTTCCCCCTGGAAAAACGGAAAATCTGCCCCTTTGAAAATCTGAAAGAAAATTTTTTTTCAGTTTTCATTTTTTCCACATACTTTTGAGAGTGCTGAGTAGCCCGTCGCTTAAATAGTTGGAATCAACGTTCACCCGGCTAAAAAATTCGATTTTGGCGAAAGTCGACTTTCCCCCTGGAAAAACGGAAAATCTGACCCTTTGGCTCCGGGTGAAAATTTTTTTTTCAGTTTTCACTTCTTCCACATACTTTTGAGAGTTTTGAATAGCTCGTCGCTCAAATCTCTGGAATCAACGTTCACCCAGCTAAAAAATTCGATTTTGGCAAAAGTCCACTCATTTTGCGAATAATTCATCCGTCTGCGAACAATGCTGTAAAGCTTCATGGCAATAATTTTGTACGCATCTTAAATATCCCCATTCTTCATTAATTTAAGTGACGATAAAATTTACAAACCGTCAGCTTTAATGATTTCTTTCGTCTTCTCTGGATTCTTGTAGTATCCAGTCATCATAAAAGGAGATTTAACGCAGAGCTCTCCCTTCTCGTTAACACCCAATATTCTTCCGCTCTCAGGATCGATAACTTTCATTTCAAACCACCTGGCGAGTGTGCCAACAGAATTCGGTTTAGCCATTTTCGTTTGATGTATGGAAACTCCTCCCGATTCCGTAGTCCCTAGGAGGCAAACCATTTTTCAGTTGACAAGCAATGTCGGTTATTGGAGGGTACTCAGCATTAATTACCGTAGAGTTGTATGATGTATGCTCCCGGGAGTGCTGTTTGAAGAGCATCTTGAGCATCTTGCTTGAATACGGCGCCACCGATCCAAACTGATTTTATAGACGACAGATCGTATTTCGACAGCACGCCGGACTTGAGGAGCCTATTTGCTGCACTCGTGCCAGTCAATATCCATGTTATCTAATGAATCACCATAAATGATCATTTTCTTATTTTAATTCAATAACACACTGAGAAAAAAAATTATTTTTGCCAACTGTCCATTTACTTGGGAGAAGTATTTATTTTTTCAATTCCGTATTTCTCCGTTCGGGTCATTCTCAGGCAATCCTCATTAGGTTTAAATTATGTCAATTATATTGCTCTAGAAGATGATCATGTTAATTATGACATTGAGTGAACTCCTTCAATGATTATCAACATTAAAAAATTAATCGTAATTCATAATCGAGTTCATTCAAAGTCATGTGCAACATAGTTATCCTCTAGAGCAATATGATTGTTGTAATTGAAACCTAGCGAAGTTCTCCTGGGAATGAATCGATTGGAGAACTAAAATTTTGAAAAAATAAATGCCTCCATCCAGTAAATGAATATTTGGTTAAAATAATTTTCTTTTTCAGTGCACAGACCAAAAAGCTACTGTTTTCAGGGAAATGAGTTTGATTTTTGGAGAGTTGGCCCAAGTTACAATTAAAATACGGGATTTTCTCACACACAACAACACACACAGCATTGTACTATTGTTAATAAAAAGATTTCAGTGAAGATGGATGAAAAGCTTTGCATTAACGATAATATAAAGCATTTTTTAGATGAATACAGCAGCTCTTCATTGACATTAATCAAAAAACTTTCAATTAACATAATAAAACGTTTTTATAACCCATGAATTTCCGATAAGTACATCCATTTGAATTTAATTGGCACATCAGAATGGAAATCCACCCATTCAGTTGGCGCGAATTGACGGAACTCATTTTTTGAATCACTCCGTGAGGCATTTCAAACAAAAAAGGCAATTTATCTCTTGCTGTTTGTTATTTGAAAGTGCCACATTGGATTCCCCGAGGGCAGATGCCATAAATTCTCAAATTTACCTTATATTTCTCCACGAGTTCACATAAATTTTCCGGGGTGAAAGCCTTGGCAATAATCCTCTTTTGAAAATGAGCAATGGAAGACAGTGTGCAGAGAACACCAGTAATCCAGCACAAGTTTGAGTAGCAGAGAACAACATTATTGCAGCCACCAAATGTGCCTGCATTCATTACATTTCCAAAGAGAGATTTATGAGAATGAAGTGCACCTTTCGGTAGCCCGGTGGAGCCTGAGGTGTACTCGATATAGGCTGGTTCGCTCATACTAGAGAGCTTAGTGCACTGAAAACTCTCAACATCCGAAGGCTTATATTTTCGAATGATGTCGTCAAAGGATTCGAATTTGGTGCTGCGGCCAAATACGACTATTTGGAAGCGGATTTTGAGATCACGTGCCACGTCAGAAACTAGTTCTGTGTATTTTTCATCGGTGAAGAGAACCTTTGGAGTTGTGAGAGCCATGAAATGCTTGGCTGTATCTGTTGGAACAATTAATTGATGTTGATGAATCATTACACGTTGTTTGATTCGAGAAAATAGAATCCAAATATATCAATGGATTTTTTTTAAAGTAAAATCTCTAACATGTGATGTTTTTTTCAACACTGATTTACAATATTTATTGAGCTTACCTCCGCGAATGTGAATATGAGTTAAACAGAGTTGAAATATGTGAGACATACACTGTTAGAAAATTACCTGTGAAATTTCAAATACAAAATTCTAATTGGTATGAAATTTTCGCAATGAGTTTACCAGTTCATACTGTCTATGAAATATCAATGATCACATATCATGAAAATTTGATTTCAAATTTAATTCAATTCACATTCTACATAAAATTTCGTTCTCGAAAATTCAATTCCAGCTCAATTTCGGGTTAGAAATAAGAAAAAAGGGCTCGTGAGACAGTTTATACTACCGTAAGATAATTATCATTCAACCTGTCGCTTGTGAATGAAACCGGAAAAGCCAGCTTTATCAGTGCAATATACCTCTATTCAAGCCGTGATCCCACCAAGGATTGAAGATAGCACCAATGCATAAACATGCCACAACCGGAATTACAGCATCAATATGATTATGCGTGCATATTGCAACCACATCACCGGGTTTAACACCTTGACTCAGTAGCCAGAGAGCACATTTCACAGTCCTATCCGCTATTTCTCCGAATGTATCCTCCTTCCCCGTTTCTGCATCAACCTACGTATACACGAATACCCTTCACTCTGCATATTGTTATACAAATACGTGTCTCAATCATCTCTGCTTACTCACCTGATTTACTAGTTTGGGATTCTTCCTCATTCCCGTGAGCAAAAGCTTACCTATATTATTCTCATCTTGTCTGTATGGATAAGTTTCTGCTTTAATTATTCCATTTTTCATCGTCAGTTTGGGAAGTTCCTGCGAAAAATTGGGCAAATTTGTCGTTAATATTCTTGTCACTGATCGGGAAAAAGTTCTCTTTATGTTGTGCTTGGTCACCAACATCAAGAACATTGATCTCCACTTCGGCAATCATCCTGAATGCCGATTTTGACAGCGAGTTGACCACTTGGTTTTTGATGTATGTTACTACTTTATCAGAAAATCTTTCGTATCCTGGATTCTTATATGAACGAACTCATCCCCACTCATTGAGTACAATGAATCATGACTTGCGACTAATCAAGTTTCAAGTGAAAACTCTGACAATTCTTGTGTATCAATAGTGAAAAATCATTTGTGATCACTGGGCGAAGGAACGACCCTTGGCATCACTGACAGTAGTAGACCAGGAATGGCACTGCAGATGTCTTGATAGCTGATTATACTTTCATGATCTGCCTATCATTTGTAATTGCATGAATTGCGACGATTTGATGAGCAGTTAGACTGCTGAAATGACTATGAAGAGCTACGTATAGATGACATAACTACAAATTGATGGCTCGCAGTTCAATTCTTAAGATGCCACAAGTGTATTGCAGTAAAAAATAGAGTGTTGCAGTAGAGTTAATCATCACTAGTGAAACTAGAAAAAAATCCGGAAGTCATCATTTGCCCCCGGAAGCCATTGCGTGCAGCCCACACTTTGCTACTGTTGCATAACGCATCTACCAAATTCAGAAAAACCTATTGTAGGATTTAAGTGGAAATATAGTATTAACTGAGTGCGGAGAAGATTTCAGTACAGAACAAAAGGGAAAATTCATTCGTTTTCTACTTGAAATAAATTTTTCCTGTTGAGATTTTTCTACAGAAGTTCCTCGGCATAGAATTGTCCAAGGTTTTCTGCATTTCCGTTTCAAAATTTTTTACTTCAAGTGTCATTCATCGGGTATTCTTCTTCATTCCGCCAAGAAAACATTGTGGCGGTGTTGAAGTATATCGAATGATTTAATAAAATTTACAAATTTCCCGGAATACCCGAATTATTGAAATAATCATCGCCTATGAAATTCAAAAAAACCTATTGTAGGATTTAAGTGGAAATATTGTATTAACTGAGTGCGGAGAAGATTTCAGTACAGAAAAAAAGGGAAAATTCATTCGTTTTCTACTTGAAATAAATTTTTCCTGTTGAGATTTTTCTACAGAAGTTCCTCGGCATAGAATTTTCCAAGGTTTTCTGCATTTCCGTTTCAAAATTTTTTACTTCAAGTGTCATTCATCGGGTATTCTTCTTCATTCCGCCAAGAAAACATTGTGGCGGTGTTGAAGTATATCGAATGATTTAATAAAATTTACAAATTTCCCGGAATACCCGAATTATTGAAATAATCATCGCCTATGAAATTCAAAAAAACCTATTGTAGGATTTAAGTGGAAATATTGTATTAACTGAGTGCGGAGAAGATTTCAGTACAGAAAAAAAGGGAAAATTCATTCGTTTTCTACTTGAAATAAATTTTTCCTGTTGAGATTTTTCTACAGAAGTTCCTCGGCATAGAATTTTCCAAGGTTTTCCGCATTTCCGTTTCAAAATTTTTCACTTCAAGTGTCATTCATCGTGTGAATCATTTAGTAAAATTTAAAAATTTCCCGGAACACCCGAATTATTGAAATAATCATCGCCCTCAGTATGAAGTGACCATAGGAGCATTGCACAATAAAAAATCCGTCAATATCAAAATTGGGTAATTGCAACAAATATTTGATGCTCTGTAATTTTATTTTCAATTATTTCTATCTCACTTTGTTCATCGATTATCCGAGACACCTCCCATACAGCAACATGCCCTCCAAAGCCTCACCTCAATCATCTCACAAATTTTCCAATCGTAATAATTAATTATTGATTGTTAATAATTATCACAGAAAGTTTATAAAACAATTGCCGTGACGATTATTATTATTATCGCTTTCAATATTAATATTAGCCGTTTGTTTCGTGATTTATCATTGTTAGACGGAAAAATTGAATGGTTTTAATGTTATTTATGGTTAATCCAATATAACTTTATATATTTTTCATCATAATAATAACAATAGTAGCGGTTTCAATAGTTTTAATAGTAGTATTATTCTCAAGAATTATGCCAGTAGCATTGATAAATCGGTAGATATTACAGTAATTGATTTTATGATGTTGTTTTTTTTAATAGTGAAAGATTTCAGTAAAGAGCAGCTTCAATAGTCATTTGTAAATCCATTGTTTTTCCTTCAAAACGTAAGATTAATTATTCTTAAACACTGCTGACAATTATCTACGTTTTCAACGGACCAATTTGCTTTGTGCCGAAAGTGAGAGAGAGAAGAAGTTGAAAAGAAAAATCGATCAACTAGCTATTTCCTAATAAATGAATGCAATCAGAAGTTGATTGGTGGGAAAATAGGATAGTGCAGTCGAGAGTTCAATCACCACTCAGATTTGTTTTTCATGATTATTGAGAGCCAACTACTGCAGTAATGCAAACACTAGAGCCGTTTCCACTCAACTTCTTCGAAAAATCTCATTGTTTTACTTTATTATGATAGATGTACTAAAATAAAATCTCACAGTTCAACTCATAATTAACAAGAGCATGAGACGAAAAGATTAAAAAAGAATTCAAGCACTATTTATAATTTCTAGGGCGTAAAACAGTTTATTTTATATTGACATTAAAAGGTTCTCTTGAAAAGTTTTAGCCGCTAGGTTTATCATCTCTACGATTTAGAGGGGATAATCTACTCAGTATCACACATAAAGCGCTTTTCTCTAAACTCAAACAATCCAAGAATTTTAATATTGCTTCATTTTTTTTTTCAATTTTTCATGGTTTAATTTTATATCATTTGAAAATTGTAAAAATTACTTAACGTACTTATCGTAACCACAATCCTGCGTATTATTAATTCACTTTGATAACTATTGATGGTTAATTTAATTTTAATTTTACAATCGTTTTTTTTCAGTTTTGGGGATGAATACTCTGCTTATTTTTTATATCATTCCCACAATTTTTTTTATTTCCCGTAATAGATCTCTGCAAGGAGACAAAAGTTGATGAGACATTACTGAAATATTCAGAGAATTGTGAAGTAAGATTTTTTAGTCTTTATCAGGGGGAAAGATGCGAAAGGAATTGGTGAATTTTCTCCGTAACATAAGTTAATATTGGTTTTTAATATCTATAATTTCGCTTATTATTTTCGGAAAAAAAATTGCAAAACTTATGCGGGGAAAATTGACTGCATGGAGAGATGTAGTTCCTCCACAAGAATAATTTTTTTGTTTTACGTATCTGATAGTGGAAACCGAGAAAACAGTTTTAGTTTTTAATATCAGTGATTACATCCATGGGATTGAGGGATAAAATTCCTGAAAATTACGGATGTATCCCTTGAAAGTGATTTTTTTTCTATAATTTTTCCTCAACTTTTTTCTCCATGTATATGTCCTGATTCATAACAGAACCCGTCACGTCCGAGATTGATACGTGTTATGCATATCTATCGAATTTGCATGCTTTACAATCTCCACAATAGAAACAGGAGGTTTAAAAAGAATGGAACGTAACGTTTTCTTTATTTCTTTCGTTTCAGGTTTATTCGATGTAAAAAGAAAAGAAAGGATTCCTCCTTGTGATTCTTTCGTACGTATGCAGAGTGCGCTGGGTAGGAGGATGAGATTTTCTGCGATTGAATGTGTACGGGACTTGAATTCTGGGAGAGAGACACGAATCACCAATTGTATTTTTATTACTTCCAATCGTTTTCCAGCTGAGGGTGAGTCTTTCAGTTTTACATTTAGGGGAGAGAAATGAGAGATGAAAAAAAAAAAAACAGAGAACTCAGTGAGAGTTAACGATGTCGCAATCATCAAACGGGATAAATCTCCTTTCTCTTCTCCATTTTCAGTAGTCGATTGCCTATTATTTTCTCTCTTTAGTCGACGTTATCCTCGCGGAGAAAGAGAATTTCCAAATTAAGGAGATTGTTCGATAGTTGTGAATGATGTCCATAGAAATACAGGGAAACGTGATTTTTATCTGGATTTATAAAGAAGAGTTGTGACATTATCACTAATTTTCAGGGGCTCATCTTCAATTTATAGAAATCTAAAATTCAATTTATGAAAATTAAAAATGGTGTTTCTCTGTGAAAATTCAGTTTTCACTGCATTTTGAGGTAGAAATAAGAAAGAAATGACTCATGATAAAACAGAAGAATTACTTTCACTAAACTTTTATCTCCGTGCAGGTAAAAATCACAGAGCCAATATTTTTCGCGGCTGTTATTGAAACAAACGTTCCGAAATTGCATACTTCCCTTGCGCTGGTGTCCAACAAACGCTACTCCCATTTTACGTAACAATCACGTGACTCACGCGATATCATTTTCAATTTCTAATTCCATACGAAAGGTTCAACGAGACTGAATTATACCTCGTTAACTGTTATCACTAACAAAGTCTGTCGGTTGTACTAGACAGTGAACGGGACTCGTAATATAGAAATTTAATTAGGAATTGTCGGGTGATATATATGGAGGACCACCCGGTGAATGAAACTTCACAGCACGGAAAAAATTATTTGGTGAAATTCAACAACCAATAGTTAATTCATTTTTTCAACAACTAATTAATGGAATTGAACAACTATTTAGTTAAAATTCAGAAAAAGATTTTTCAATTTCATTCAATCAATTTTGACTATGAAACTAGATCAAATAATTTGACGAACGTTTATTGAAAATTTAGCAAATGGTTGTCGAATGAAATTGAAAAATATTTTTCTGAATTTTAACTAAATCGTTGTTAAATTTCATCAACTAGTTGTTGAAATTCACCAAATAATTTTCTCTATGAGAGTAACAATTTTATTGACTAGCGAAAAATTCCCTCATCACGTGCATTTTCCACCCGTACTGAACGTTTATTCACTTGCCACGCCAATGTTGATGGTAAATCAATAGAATTTATCGAGGATGTTACGCACTGCAGTGTAACTGATCCTCGAATAAATTATTTTGCCGTCGTATGACGGAATGCATTCACATGTAAACCGCTTCAGTACTAGTGTTATCGTAGCCTTCATGCTGCCATCCAACCAGGGTAGAATTTACGGGGTGTTTGTACGAATATATAGGACGGGAGTGGGCCATTGGAGAGTTGACGGTAGTAAATGCTGTCATTACCAGGCGTTACTCCGGGGAGAGTCTCGTTAGAAAGAGTAGTATCACAACTTTTTTATGATCCTCTTGTCAATGTAACTCTTGGACACTCGGAAATGAAGAGGGTATAGTGACACTCTTTTGTTGCGTTGGCTACAGGGAGAATTTTTCCAGCGGTTAAACTTGGAAAATGGGAAAATTATTCCCCTTTTTTATTATTTTGGTGCTCTGAACGTGTTGCGGCGTCAGTGGCTCCAGTATTTTATGTTCAATTTTAGATTTCAATTTTGTGTTGGTTGAATATTTTTCATTCGGAATTTTTTGCTAGACATCACTGATTAATGAATAGTTTATTTTTCGTTTGCGTATTGTCATTCTGGATTGGAGAGTCTCGTTAAAAAGCGTAATATCATCACTTTTTTATGATATTCTTGTGAATGTAACTCTTGGACACTCGGAAATGAAGAGGGGATAGTGACTTGTGTTGTGTTAACTATGCAGCGATAATTTTTCCAGCGTTAAAACTCGGAAAATGTGAAATTTATTCAAGTCGTTTGAAATGAAAAATTTGTCTTTGTGCCTCAACCGTGAGGCGAAATCAAATTTCATCGACTGATTTGTATTGAATCTCTATTTTATCCGAAAATAAATACCCAGTTTCGATTAAATAATTTCCAATGGTATTCTTTGATAAAGAAACTTTTATTTTCTAAATAAGCATTTCGAGTCTTAATTTAAAGATTTTTCTTTCCAATCTAAGTGACGTCGTATAAAGAGCGTAATCCATCAGAACTTTTTTATGATCATCTTGTCAATAAAACTCTTGGACACTATTATATCGAGGGAAGATAGTGGCCCTCTCGTATTCTGTTGACTATAAAGATGATTCTTCTTGTCGTAAAATTCGGAGAATGTAAAAATAGTTTCTCTTTATTTATCATGCTTGTGTGTGTTTTGGATAGCTTATTGTTCATTTTAAATTGCACCAAAGAAAGTGAAATTGAAACCTCCAGAATAGGTGAAGGACAAAATAAAAATTTTATGTTTCAATTCAATTTATGAATTAAAAATTCTTTTCAATAAGTATTTTCAATTGAAGAGAATAATAAATTCCTAATTCATTACAACTTGTTTACGACTATCTCAGTATAACTTGTGGACACTCGAATAAAGAAGATACAGTGACTCTCGGGCGGTGAAAAAAACTTGGAAAATGTAAAAATTGTTTCTTTCTTCATCATTTTCTCGTGCTCAGGAAGTTGCTGTTCAAATATCTGAAGGATAAAGCTCTGGTGGTTTGAGTGGGGGCTCGAGAGTTTCCTCTATACGTGGAGGAATAGGAATAGGTGGGTGTGGATAGACGCATGGAGTGTCTGATAGTGAAGAAACACGAGGGAAGTTTGCCAATATCGGAAATTTCACGAGGAACCTCGTTCCAATGATAGAAATTGAGGAAAAACCCAGTGATATAGCACCGCCTCAAGAAATCTGTACAAGAGACTGTACTCTTGACTGCACCGAAGCAAAAATTGTGTAAAAATTATCCTATACATCAACAGAAGTGAATCATCGGTCATTACTTCCTCATTTTCATCCGAAAATTTAGTAAAATATTAATATTCAACAATTAAATTTCACATAGGAAGATCGAGTTTCATAATAAAATAAAAGTCTTTATTCCAAACTTTTCTATTCACTTCAGCAACAGTTTCGTTGGGAATGAAATTGTCTAAATTTAAAAAGAATAAAATTTGATCTTCACATGTAAAATTTTATATTTCAACACTCAATTTTCTCTGAATTTAGAAATCAAAATGAGAAAAAGAAGACTTACGACATGATCATATAACACGATATCCTCCGCATTGAGGAAACGAAATTACTCATCCCAAACAAAATTATTTGCCACGATAAAATTATTCTCCGAGTGCAATGTATCTCAATTCGTTGAAAAAACGGAAATCCCAGAAAAGCATTATGATAATCTCGAATCAGAATCGACAAAATATCAGAGAGATGCTGAAAGGCGTCCGGAAAATACCCCCGACATTTCAATCCCAGATTTCAATCTCAACCCAGACATCGAGAGATCCAAACTCATTTTCCCTCTGACATTGCAGTTCATTTTATTCTCCCTTTCTCTTGTCCCCTTTCCCCTGTTCTCTTCAATGTTTTTTTTCCACCTCCTTTATCATCACTCCTCATCCGAAAATACATAACCAATAGTTCTCCCACATACACTATTACGGGTATATATTCAGAGCAACATGAGAAAAATCCTTCAACACGTTGAAAAATTTTATCTAATAACAATAACATTAAAAATATTATTAGATCATTTTGTGCGCTAAAAAACGACTTCAATGAGGATTCTGTATCTCCATTCAATCTCGGTCGCTTTGGGGCTGGGGAGGGGGGTAAAAGGACAACATATCGTGCGGAGAGAGAGCTTAAAACTCGGTCATCGCGTGGTCGCAAAAAACTTGTTTTAAAACTTATATCATATATATATTTTGTTAGTTTAATCTCGAGCCGGACGTTGTCGATATATATCTATGTAGGCCGACCACTTCAAGTGGGCTGACTATCGTCGGAGATACCCCTCGTTGATTCTTTTTTCTTTCTCCCCAACTCATTTCTTTCCCTCGTTTTCTTTTTTTTTTTTTTTTTTTTTTTTTTTTTTTTTTTTTTTTTTGTTTTTCTCTTCTTTCATTTTTCTGCTGTATCGTTTGTATATTTTTTTCACTTCTTTTTCTTGACTCGTTCGCCTCATCTACGCGGGGATTTTACAAACACCCGGGGATACGTGCTGGGTTAACCCAAAAGTAGTGTCGGCATTCGATGGGCGAGCCCTCCCCTCCATTCCCCTCGTTGGCCTGCTTCCAGTTGCCATCCACAAAGGGCACTTCTTCTATTCGCACTTTACCAGATTTATTCCGATGGGAATTTCGTCCCCCCTCCCGCCCCTGCCGCCCTTCCTCCCTCTCCCCGTAATGTTATATCAGTCCATCTATAAAATTCATGTTAACGTTGTTCTTGAAATGCTGAATATTATTTGCAGTGGAATAGCTGCATCGAATAATTCAGTTATTCGTTGATGAATATTGAGGGATGAATAAAATAACAGGGAGTTTTTTCATTTATATTTTCACATTTTGAGGGCTTGAGGGGCTTAATGTGGGTTACTCTCCGCCGAGTGACAGTGCCTGGACGATTCTTGGATCAGCTTTGCTACCCTCACGAAATTCATCGAGTGTCAGCCTGTCATCGTGATTTTTATCCATCTGATCGAATATCTTGTCTACCCTCTTCTGTGGCGTATTCTCGTCCTCTGCGTGTGGCTGCTGACCCTGAAATTTGATTTGAGAGGTGGGATTTATCTGGAATGACTACACTGGGAAAAATTATTCTTGGGGTTGTGGGCTTGAATCCGAGGAAATCTTTATTGGTTGAGAAGTTTATCGGGGAGGCAGGGAAATCGCAGCTCGGATTTTGTGAGGAGAACTGCATTCGGGCGGGTTGTGCCTTCTGCATGCACGATTGGATTTTTCTCTTGACTTGGTATTCAAATTCTTGGACATTTCGTCATTGAAAAATCACGTATTCTGTTGATTTTTTCATAGAATTGAAATTTCAGCTCAATTATTCGGTGAAAATGGGGAAAAATTGGGAATATTCAGGTTATTTTAGTTTATTAATTTTCATTGAATAATTCAGTAGCGAAGTGGTAAAACGGTTCAAGTTGACTCATCTCCCAGTTGTTTTTGAGGGATATTTCCCAATCTAAGGGAGATAGCGAAATTTTAGTAATAACATTTGTTGTAGCTCTCAATCGGCTCTACAAAAAAGGTTATAATCAAAATTTTGCTATCTCCCTTAGATTCCGAGATATTCATTGAAAACTGGTCAATAGTCAAAATTGACTTGTACTGTTTTACCACTTCACTACTGAATTGAACTTAAATTTAGAATTTTCATAGTTTTTCTTCATCTAATACCCAATTTTTAATGTATAAATTCATTGAAAATTCGATGAAACTGTCACTTGATAAAATTTTAAGAAGTTACCGGTAATGTCAGCGAAATATTTTTCACAGTAAATGTTACGAGTGTTATTAATTTATTGCTTTTGTTCATGTTTCAATTCTCATTAAAAAAAAAACTAAAAGTCCGATCCCGATGATTTACTCCACTTAAGAATGCAATTTCCCTATCCCTCCAATCCACCCCCTTTTACCCTTCAATCTCATCAATATCTCAACCAAAAAAAAAAAATTGTTTCCAAATTAAAAAACTAATGCTTCCCTCCATCCTGGAACCAAACTTCTCAACGAATAAGATTTATGGATTCCATTACTAAAAACCTTCCCCCATCTTAACGAAGAACTGCAAAAAAAAGAACCGTTTCCTCAGTTGAACCTAAAACTTCCCAGCGACTGCATTAAATCATTCCAGACGATCAATCTTCCCAAGTCCTTCAGCCATTTCAATCCACAGATCTAACCAACTTTATCATCGAAATATTTAACTTTGAATCAGATACCCGAGAATGTCGTACACCAGAATGCTCCCAGTATATCACTGGAGTGCCAGTTCAAGTCTCAAGGGGTTATTTGCTCACTTCTCGAGCCAATGTATATGACCCAACAACTTGTACGTGTCTTTGGTCTGGCTATCTGCGGATTGCCGCTGGTATTTTCCTCACTTACCTCAGCAGTCTCCACCTCACTACCCCCTCTCCCTCCCCCTCGTCCACCCCCACCACAAAAACCAGTGTACCACATCCAACGTTATTGCAAACTTGAACGTAAACGTGAAATTCCACTTTAATCAACGAACTTGGCATTTATATATGAGAAAGTACATGACGTGGAGTTTTAGTACTTTGTTGAGTTATTCTCCTCTGTTTTCCCTCCGGAATTGTAACTCTTACCTGCATTAAGGTTTACCCCCTTCAGGAGCTCTCGGTTTCATTCGACTTTGCACTATTTTTTTCATTTTTTTTTCTTCACCTCTCGATGGAGGGGATTAAAAGGTGAAGAAAAAAAAGCAACTCCACACCTTTTCAAGTACAAGCTGAAAACCCATTCCCACCACGAGCACTATTTCATGGCCCGCTATTCGTTACCCCCGGGTCGACAGGGCTTTAAAGCTCTGTAATCGTCGTGTGGGCGACGGTGGTGGGGAGGGGGGGAATTGTAGAGTTTTTATGAAATCGACTAAAACTCACCACCATCTGATATATCGCGTCCACGATGTTATACATTTCTTCTCGTGTGATAAAACCATCGTTATCGACGTCGTACAGTCGAAATGCCCCTGGAATAAGCCGTAAAATAGAAACGGTCAGTTTCGTGGGGGAGTACTTTAATAAAATTTTCGGGAATATATATTGGTTATGTAGAGAGCAAATGGGGATGAACATTAATGTCGTCTTGGGAATTCATTGGGGAGTTTACGAGAGTCCATTCTGGAATTTTCTGTCTCGGTGAAGTTTTCGGTTGTGGAGGGTCAAGATGGATTTTTCAAATGTGAATGTTCATGTCAAATATATCCTTTTGATTTAAACGAAACTCTTTATTTGAAATATTTCTATTGAATCGTTTGATTCATTTGATTGATTTCAAAAATATTTTTACTGGAAATTGATAAACTCATGGATTTATTTAACAAAACATTTGTTTACATTTGAAAAATTAGTTATTTGATGCAAATAAAAATCAATTTTAGGTTTGAATGAAAGCTTTTTTACCAGGTATTTGCATTTACCCGTGCGTTTGATTCAGAAAACTATTTCTCTGGGTGTACATCCTATTCTTGAATGAAACTTCTCTGTAATATCATAATGATACGATTATTTCGTTAATAATATTTTCGCCGAATGAAATTCCCAATTGTTGCAAGAAATTTCTGATTGACTCCACAACACTTTGAATCAGCTCTCGTGCCTCCAGATAAATTCACAGAATTGTGAGAAAATCCATCACATCCATTTCCGTCATTTATTTTCAATCTATTATTTATCCGATTAAGTACCACGAAAAATGGAAAATTTTACGAGAGCGAACATTTCCCGGCCGACGCGTCCCAATAAATACATCAATTTCCGGTGTTTGCTGCTTACGCGGGATTTTCTATGGCTGTGCAGTGCAATGAATTTCAAAATCGTTTTATTCACTCGCCGCGGTACACAGAAACTTTATGTGCAACACTACACCATATTTTACATTAATCCAAAGCGTTAAAATGCATCAGTGGGAACATTGCTCTCGTCTATTGTTTGGTGTCAGATGTTTTTATTTCTCTGCATTGAATGCATCCCGTCTATGGGATCGAATTGTTTGCCGTTACTGTGTGCCGTTTCGAGAATTCCTATCGATTAATTAAATCCGCACGTGCCAGTCGTTATTTTTTTTTAAAGTCACACATACACTTTTTGTTTTATCTGGCTCGTTTGTTTCACGCCTCTCTGCGTTTGTTAGCTCTTTTCCACGTGGAAATATAAACGAGAGAAATTCTCCCACTTTTTTACTATGTTTTCTTTTTTATTAGGTGGGGGTGTCAATGTGGTTCCACCACGGGTGGTGAATCAACACTGAGGAAAATCCGATATAAATGTCGGGGGTTTTTGTTCTCATTTATATTTACGTGTTGATGCGGAGGGAGCGATTTATCAGGAATACTTTGTTTTCATCACTTGCGCGTAAAGTAGGATTTTGCGCACGCGAGGCGTGTCGCATTGTGATGAAAAATGGAGTTCGACACGCGTGGGAAAAGTGTTCTCTGACCCTCGGGAAGGTGCACTGAGGAAAAAAAAATATTTTTGCCAAGTAAATTTACTAACTACAAGAAAATCCACACATTTCAAATGTAAATATTTATATACACGGAGAGAAAATTTTTAAAAAAATTCTAGTGCTAGCACGGGACTGCTAGAGGCGCAAAGTCATGGCCAGGAAAAAATTCTAGTGCCGGCACTAGAAATTTCATTGGGGAAAACGTGAATTTTTCCCCGTATTTATGTGAAAATTTCACAGAAATCCCCAGAAATTTTACCAGAAATACCAAGAAATTTTACCTTAATAGCACTAGAATTTTTCACAGCCGGTGGATTGTAATTTTTTCCATTACTCGTACTAGAATTTTTATAGAAAATTTCTATCCGTGTACACTTACTTGTGGCAAGTGAATTTCCTTGGCAGAAGTATTTTTTTTTCTCAGTGTGGCAGCCTCCTTCGGTGAGCGCTACATATCTCCCCCACTTTTACGCACTCGTATCTAAATATACTATTTATTTATCGAGTTTTGGAGAAACAAAAGGTGATACTCACAGTGTAGTTTCTCGTCTAGATTTCCTCTTGACGTTACTGACAGGGCTCTGATGAACTCCTCAAACTCTATCGTACCGTCCTGTATAAATATTGAAGCCGTGTTTTACGTCGAGAAAACGAGTGGGTCTTGTTGAATAATAAAATAGGGATATTCCCTACGATTTTTTTATGAAGAAATTATTGAAATGAATCGTTTAGACTGGACGAAGTGAAAAGAACAATTTTTTTTTCAACAAGGTCTTATGGGATTCTCAAATTGATATGAAAGGAATAAAAAATTTTAGCAACGTGAAGGAGATAACTCTGTGTATTAGTTGAAGAAAAAATAAAATTTGTCGTGAGTGCGAGTGATTTAAAAAAAAAAATCTTATATTGGAAAAAATTATGAGGATAAAATATTTAATGGAGGGAAGAACTATAAACTCACATTATTCTCATCGAAAACCCTAAAAACGAGTGAAGCGAACTTGGAGGGATCGCCTTGTGGAAAGAACTGCTTGTAGATCTTGATAAATCCCTGTAACAAGGCGACAAGAGCGAAACAAAAATGATGAAAGTACAACAGTGCTTCCAGTAAAGCCTGGAGTTTGCATAATCTTAAAATCCTCAGACAGTACCTGTTCAGTGAGAAGACCGTCGGGGCAGTCCTTGAGAAATCCTTTATGCCTAGAATCACAGAGAACCGCAAAAAAAAACGTACACAAAATTTAATGAATTTTTCCTCATAAATGGACTTACCACTGTCGGATTTCCTTTTCCGTGACTGTAAAGAAATTAAAATAACCTGATTAATTATGGGTGTTAATACGTCTCGGTAAAATGAGGAAAAAAGAAAGAGCATGATGGGAGTTGGCCTGATGAATAACAAGGAGCGAACGAGGCAAAAGGAGGAAAAAAAAGGAGAAAATTTGCAAGTTAAAAAGGAACGGGGTGGACAAAAGCTGGGGAAAGCTAAACGAGTTGCGACAAAAGGGTGCAGCCAGGAGGTAAAGGAAGTGAAATAAAAAGAAACAGGGAGGAAGAGTGTAATCGTCCCTGGCGTACAGCTCGACCCGAAAGTTATCGCGCGACCTCTGATTCACTGATGTTCATCCCTCTCTTTACATTAATCTCTGCCCCTTGTCAAAGTTGTAGCTCACCACAAAGGGGAGGAGGGGGAGACCCTTTGATCGGCTTTGAAAATTAGAGGAAACACGAAAACCTCTTTGGCAAAATGGAAGAGACTACTTCATTCGCTTTGTTTTCTCAGGGGTAAAAGGAGAATGACAAAAATGATTGTATCTCTCAGCCGATTGATTGATTCAATTCAGTGGAGGGGGGATGTGGATGTATAGTGGAAGGCCCCCTTGAATTTCTCTCTTGGGTGAATTTTCCGAGTGAGTTCTTGATAACCTACTTTCGCTGAGTTGATAGACCCCCATTTTTACGGATACCGAGGACCCGTGAAGTATCAATTTTTCATTGATAACTTTGTAATTGGAATGTTCGGGAGAATTTGCGGGGCTGTTGTGGTACGTAAGGAGGGGGGAGGTGATTCAATTGGGGGGATTGTTCTAGAGTTCGAGACCGTTGTGCATGCATATTTGAGAAATTTGAAAAGAACTAATTGTTCGCTGTTAGAAATTTTTTGAAATTCAAGTAACAGATGCTTTTGAATTTTCAATATTCTGAAGATGAATTCAATTGTAGAATAAATTGCTCATGGGATTCCTGATCCGTCTTGGAAATTCAATAAAATTAAGTTTTTCGTTGTGAATGATCATTGAGGTGAAGTTTTTAGGCGAGATTATTTTTTTCTTGGATGATGAATCAAATTTGAAGAGGAATTCCTATGAAAATGACTAACTGTAAAAATGCGAAAATGCGATAACTGTAAAAATTATATCTTTGTGAATTTCTTGAAATTGTTTATTAAATTAAAAATCGCAAGTTTTGTGTTTATACAGCTCAATCATATGTACATTATCAATGTTCCAAATAATTGATCCGTTAATATCATGATCGAGGTAAACAAATCACCATTTCCATTATTTCTGATGATATCTCCTTTGATCAGATTGATTGCTAATTACGAGCTCAAACCCATCAGTCAGTAATGCGGTTAACCACAATGCTGAGTGAGCTATAGCCGGGGGTTCCCTAATGCGAGAATATCATCTGTTTAATTTATAATTCAATAAGTGGTGAATCGTTAACGAACGGAACGAGCCGAATCGGGAATTTATTATATATTCTAAATGAGAGCTCTTCGAAGTTTATCAAGTGACAGTTCCACTGAAATTTCAGGAAATTTCCTAATTGAAAATTCACAATTTAATGAAAAAAAGTTAATCCAAACTGTTGGTTTTAATTTATTCAATGACGATTAATAAAAATCAGGAAAATACCAGCAAATATATTCCTGAGTTTTGAATCCATTGAAAATTCTGCGTGATTTGGTCCTGAATTTTCTCTCGAATCTTAAATTTCATGATTTTTTTTCTTCCTAAATAAACCTCAATGTCCGTCTCGTGAAAATTACCCATCAACTATCTAGTAAATTTCAATTTTTTTTCCAACCGCGTGAGGGCGACGAAATGTCAGGAAATTTCGTAATTGAAAATTCACAATTTAATAAAAAAAATTAATGGAAACTTGATTTAAATTTATTCAATGACGATTAATGAAAATCAGGAAAATACTAGCAAATATATTCTTGAGTTTTGAATCCATTGAAAATTCTGCGTGATTTGGCCCTCAGTTTTCTCTCAAACCTTAAATTTCATGATTTTTTTCTTCTTAAATAAACCTCAATGTCCGTCTCGTGAAAATTACCCGTCAACTATCCACTAAATATCTATTTTTGCATTTATTTTGAATTTATGTTTGCAATGCACAATACCAATGACCTTCCCCAGAGAATCCCGATATGGTAATTTACCCCGCATAAATTACACCTCCAAAACAAACCGAGTGACAATTAACTTCGAACTAAACTCCTCGTCCTTGGAAATTTGTTTAGCCAACTCACCAAAGATTAACTTGGGGAACTAGTTCTGTATAGACAAATGAATCCAATTTCGATGATATCTTCCCACTTCAGCACACAAATATCATCCTCATGCGTTTCAAGGGAGACATTTGATAAGATTATATGTACCATAACGCATCTGTGCAAGAGGATTGCACCCATATACCATTTACCATTGGGGCCTCCAACTTTCAGCAATTTCTGAGGGGCAATAGTTGAAACAACTGCGGTGGGTAACCGTCTTTCCAGTCCCCCCACCCCCCATCCCCACCAGTTGGCAAAAGAAACTTTAGCCAATTTGACGTCGTCATAAATTACTCCGCACCCATGCCGGCAACCTGATAATTCCCAGACTCCTTTTACTATCTTGGGGAAATTTAATTAACACAAGCGGACTATAGGGTTTTCGAGCCCGCGGTGTAACAACAGGAAGAGTTCCGGGGATGAAGCGCGGAAGCTGGTTTTATTCGGGTTGACTCAATCCTGAAACACAAGTGGGTAATCTACGGTAAATCTGTTAGACCCGGGGTAAATCCCATTGGCTCAGTGCCCTAAATCATGTTTTATCTGTGTTTATCATCGCCATTGTCTAAACAAGAGGGGTTGTAGTTACACGAGGAGAATTTTATTGTAGAAATTCTAATGATGTGGACATTTTAGTTGAATTATTCTATGAAAATCAATAAAAATCAGGAAAATTTCGGTAAATACATTCTTGAAGTGCCAATTTATCAAAAATTCAGAGTAATTTGACACTGAATATTCTTTTTCTTCAAGTCAAACAAGTTGAGGCATTCTGTCGTAATATTGCTAAAAAATGTGGAATTTCATTTAATTTTCCGTGCCAAATTCTGAAAATTTTTATCGTGTTTAAGATCCACTGAAATTTCAGGAAATCTTGTCATTGAAAAATCAAATATTCCATTGATTTTTTGTTCAAATAATCTGGAAATCAATAAAATACTTGATTTTTCAGTTCAATTATTCTGTGAAAATTCAGAAAAATTAGGAAAATTTAGGGAAAATTTGAAAATTCTTCATTTCTGTTGCACTGAACATTCAATCAAGTTGTGACATTTTCATCTTACGCCCACTTAAAACTCATGGCCTTTCGTGAATTCTACTTAAAACTTGTATTTTCATAATCATTTTTTCCCAAAATGCCATTCAATGTCACTCTCATGAGATTTACTATAATATCATCCATGAAATGTCAAAAAATTTCTAACAGTGTGAAATTGAATTGAAATAAATTTGAAAAATTTGTTGAAATTTTTAGAAATTCTCGTCATGTTTTAGTTTCTCTGGAATTTCAAGGAATTTTGCAATAGAAAATTCAGATTATCACGGGATGAAAAATCAATGAGAACTGTAAATTTCAGTTGAATTATTCCATATATAAAATGACATCGTAACCTCTGAGAAAAGAATAGAAAGTTGAAAATTATAATTGCAGGATAATCAATTTCAATGTCCCCCGGATATTCTCAACCGTCGCGCAGCTGGCAGGAGTGTAAACATTTCAATTCGCGACTCTAGCCACTGAGCGCCGTGCACCCCATAAAGGGCCAGTGAGCCAAAGCCCTCTGTCACGAATATAAAATCAACTTTGTTTCCGGGTAAATGACAAAACTTTGTGGTTTATATGATAATTCAGTGGCGTTCCTGGCTTTTCCCCGTAGCTCCCGGGAGGGAAAAATCTACTGGGAGTTTATTTATAATACTAGACGGTGAAAATACATTTTGAAAAGGTCACGCAAACTTTTATGAGTTTACGTGAGTTGTTGCAGCATCACGTGAATGAGTAAACAAGTTTTGGTTGAACGGCTGGGTTAAATCACTGGTTTTGTCGGTTGAGGGAATCTACTTGAGACATGAATGGGTACATTTTTTAACGATTGGGGAGAGGTGGAGGATCAGCGAAGGCCATTTCGCCGTCTCTTCTGCAATTTCCTATGGGGACAGGGTGGAATTAGCCAGTGCCAAAGGGCCAACTTCACTGCACATGCAGCCAGAGGCTCGTGACTTTCGTCGCGTGACCATCGGGCTTGCAACCATCAAGCTTTACCCACCTCAGTGTGTTCCATTCGTCATCCAGATACCCCCCCAGCCAACTTGGTGAACCGAGGGAAGAAGAAGGATGGGCTTGATGAATCGCTTGAGGCGACTTTAGACGACAATTCTACTCAGTTATGACTCGAATTCCCGGCCTGTGAAAACGGAACTAGTACAGTCCCATTCAATCTCTATATACCACGTTATCCAATCTGAAGCGTGATCCATATTCTAGAATGCGAATTCGTTCACATCTGTTGGATTTCCAGGCATTGGGGTTTCGGTAAATTCTGAAAATGGTTTTCCTGTTATTTCTTCCTCAACAGTGTTTGTTTTCAGGATATCCCAGTGCGCTGTTTGAAATTTTTTGAAATTTAAGCAACAGATATATTTGAGGAGCGAAGTGGTAAAACGGTTTAAGTCGACTTATCGCTCAGTTGAGTTTTTGAGGAATATTTCCGAATCTAAGGGAGATAGCGAAATTTTTGTAATAACATTTGTTGTAGCTCTCAATCGGCTCTACTAAAAAGGTCATAACAAAGATTTTGCTATCTCCCTTAGATTCTGAGATATTCATTGAAAACTGGTCAATAGCCAAAATTGACTTGTACCGTCTTACCCCTTCGCTACTGATTTGAATTTTCAATATTCTGAAGTTGAATTCAATTTCGGGCTAATTTGCTCATGGAATTTCTGATTCATCTTGGAAATTCAAGGAAATTAAGTTTTTCATTATGAATGATAATTGAATTTTCAACAACAATTTGGATTTTTAAATCTATCGCGAAAATTAAGCAACAGATTGAAAATTCAGAAGAAAAATTGCCTGAATTTTCATGATTTTTAGTAATTTTCATTGTCGTATGAACCTGAGAAATTAAATTTCATTGAATATTCAAGAACATTGACTGATTTATCAATAACAAGATCAATGGAAATCCCATGTAAATTATTCCTTGTTAAAAATTTCAGGATTTTTTACTTGAAATTTCAAGAGTAATTTTCTAACAGTGTGGGAAAAAGTTGCAAAAAAATTATTAATACATTTGTAAAAATGTTATTAAGTAACACTCCTCCGAAATTTCCAGGAATTTAGTTAAAAACAAAAAATTATCACTGACTGTCGACTCATGTAATTGACTCCATTAAATTTTGAGATACATATTAAAGTTTTCACTTGACGCATGTTCTGTGGTATTTATAAAATTCAGTGAATCTTCACAACTTTTCCTCTTCAATGTTTATAAGGAAAAAATTAGCAATCCAATGATGTCCTTTAACCGTCCTTTTTCCGAGACTTTAATTCTGGAAATCAGAACATATCTCTCACAACTCACTCCCACGACTTCTGCAACTAAAAATTGAATTTAAAACGGCTGGGGTTTTGCGAAATTTTAGCTGACGACGGAGCGTCGTCACTCGAGTTTTCCCACGTCTCCAGTTTCTGAGTTGAGTCCCCAAGACCTGGCAACTTTTTTTCTCCCCCTTCCCTCGAATCACCGAGCCATACCTCACTCACAACTCATTGAAAACTTCTACATCGGGCCGAAACTGATTAGCCGAGAACAAATTTCTCCGGTGTTTCTCCTCCTCTTGTGCGCTCGATGAAAAAAAAAATGAAGTTCACCCTTGGCGAAATTTCGTGGGAGGTAAAAATGGATACATTCGCTTGTCCAAGATCAAGAACCAGCTGGGACACATGGGATATAATACTTTGTAGATAGATTGGGTGAGGGAGCCAACTGTTCACGAGGCTGAGCGATCATGTGAAATTTCATTTTCCGTACAGTTCTGAGTTTAGCCAGTGATCAGCCATAAAAATGTTTTTACAACCGCCGTCTTTTCCCGTAATATTTCCCCAACAATGGGAAAAAGTCACGTGCGTTTATAATCCAATATAGATATCATTCCCAGTCAGTTCTATCCAATCGTGAAATCGAATTTCAATTCAATTTCGCGAGGAGTATACAAATGAAAGGGAAGAATAAAGCATAAATATAATACATATACTTGAATATTCTCTGTTCTGCTCTCCACGGTGAAATCGACATTGACACATTTCCGAGGATTTAACCCCCGAACGCCATAGCCCGAGTATCTCCCCATCTAATCCCATTTCACTGGGTACGAAGGAAAAATATTCTTGAATGCAAATATTCTCGGGAGTATTCTCACGCCCTCAGTGGAATAGGTAAAGGGCTATTTACATAAAATTCTTTGTAATAATTCAGCTGCTCGGCAAAACGTACAAAGGTGGCATGAATATCCACTGGTGGCTCATCAAAAGCGGGAGGGAAAAAAATTTTCACTGAGAAATTCAATATGAAATGCGTTTTAATCAGGGAGATTCACCTCGTTCAATTTCTTTGGCTTCTGGCTGGGAATAAAGAATTTTAAAGAGGGAAAAATGAACTCTTTCGCAGCAAGAAGAAGTTGACGTGATTGAAGGTTGGGGGCGATGTTATTGAGTAACAGGGCAATTTCAATCAAAGATAATTTCCATAAATTGTTTTTAATTATCGAGAACAATATATTGTCGAAAATTCTTCGCTGAAACTTCTCAAAAACTTGTTGACAGTTTAATCACATTACGGTGACATTACCATTAAAATTTCAAGTAATTTAATCAAAAAAATTAGTGGAAAATGCAAATTTTCAATTAAACTGTCCATGAAATTTCAATTTTTCACGTGCGCAAACAATAAACCTCGTTTTTGTTATTGAATAACAGGGCAATTTCAATGCAAGAGAATTTCCATAAATTGTTTTTAATTATCGAGAACAATATATTGTCGAAAATTCTTCGCTGAAATTTCTCAAAAACTTGTTGACAGTTTAATAACATTACAGTTCTATTAAAATTTCAAATAATTTAACGAAAAAATGTCCATGAAATTTCAATTTTTCACGTGTGTAACCAGTGAACCTCGTTCTTTCATCAATTTCCGAATTATTTTCCCTCAGCAGAAAAACTCTGCGATGTTTGTGCGTCTGACCTTCAATGCCCTTTCCACTGGAAGAGAATCACTAAGAATTTCCCTGGTAATCGTTTCCGAGTTTTTGTTCAATTTCCAGGGAAACTTTGAATGAAATTCCTGGTACGAGATTCCTTGGAGCTATCCCCCTTTGTTGAATTCCACGATTTTCGTTCTCTCTTGTTCCGATGCTCTCATAATTAAACTCCTCGTAATATCATCCCCTCAGTAAGTATTTGGAGATAATTTTCAATGTGATCCCCGTCGTACCATTCAGTTTCCTCCTTTACAAACTACTACAGCGCATCGATTCCTCCGACTTTCATGCAACGAGATATCTTTATCTCACCAACTACCCCAATGATTCACCACTGGGTAAATCGACATAATGACAATCCATTTAACATCGTCGATCCTCAATCTTCTCTCCAGAATTGACTTCATCTGATGCTGTCGATAAGGATATTCGGGCTTCTCTCGCCATAGTGCCTTTCTGGGTAATTCAGTATCGAGAGCTAGTATTCAGAATTACCCAGCCATTTTGGCTAGAAGGGGGAGGACGAGTTGGATATCAGCGGTCGGAGATACCCCAGGCGATACATGCATCATTTACCTGGGATATACCTCGTTTCCATTCATATAGTCGTATAGATTATATATATCGTGGCAGATAGGTATAAATTTTCTGAAGACGAGGAAGGAGAGCAACACGGCTTAATACTGAATCTCTCTCAATTTTTTTTATCGGTAGCAGTATATGGATATGTTCGTTAATTTCTAAAGCTATTAACTTTGACCAAATGCGGGAAAAATGGGGGAGAACAATGTGTTTAATGAATGGACTCGGTGAATGATGAAAAATTGAACAATGCACGGAGAGACATATTCAGTAAAAATTACGGAACAATTCACATGATCCGCAATGGGGAATCGTTTTTCGGTAATTTTTATAGGAATGAAAGAGAAGAAATCTTAAACGTTCAGTGAATTTTCAGGGTCATCACCGAACAAAAGACGAAAGTGTCACGTAATGTTTCCCGAAGAAGTCAAATCTTATAGAAACTTGCCGACTTATTATGCCTCCAAAATCCGAAATTCTTGAATGTTCAACAATTTTTATGAAGCTGGTGAGTTACTTCGACGTTCCGTTCCTTAAAATTTCTCAGTCGGGGAAAAATTACGGAACGACTTGTCCCCACAGCGGTGAGTCATCAGACGGGTGGTTAATTTTTACGGAACAAATCGTAGAATTTGCGTGGCGATTCGTACAATTTCAGTTCCGTATCACACTTTTTATTGAATTTTACTTCGCTCGCGAATTACGTTTCAAAACGTAATTTTACGTTTTTTTTCTGGCAATTTTTATTGTATTTTTCTCTTCGTGTGTTGCATACTCAACATTTTCAAATTAATTTTTGAACTTAATACTGCTCTGGTGGGAAAAAATTTTAATTTCATGAAGAGTACAAAAGTACTTTTCAGTAGGGTGGCATTGAATTCAATAAGAGGCCAAAAACATAATATTTCAGATTTCACAGAGAATTCAAATTTTTCAGCATCAGAGTGATGAGGATTTCTCAGTTTATTTTCATTTTTAATTGAACCATGAATATTCAGTACTAAATTACGCTGAATGTTCAATTAATTAATTCAAGAATATATTCATCTCAATTTCTCCAATTTCTGTCAATTTTAAAGGAATAATTTAAGTGAAATTTACAGTTTTGAAATTCCTTAAAAATTTTCAACAGGAACAAGATAATAAAAATTCCCTCATAACCTTGAATTTTCAATTCATCAAAAGTTCCCGAACCTATCCACTCGATTTTCCCTGATTTTTATTCTTCTTCACGAAATAATTGAATCAAAATGAATTTTTCATCGATTTAATTGTAAAAAAATGTCCTTGCAATTCCTTGAAATTAGTGTAACTACAATGTAATTAAAATATCCGAGAAGTCCACCGGAAATTACAGCCAAAAACTTTCATCTGTGTACACCACAGCTGTGCCACCAAACAGAGATTATACCCCAGCTCTTCACTGAATCCCAAGACATCTCATATCATCCTCTCCCCGTGTCCCACGTACCTCCACCCTCCGCTCGACCCGTCCACCGGAAACCGCTTTACTCTCCCCAACTTTATCCAACCGAAATGCAAAAATCTCAAAAAGAGACGCAGAATGCTCGGCTTGCCTACCCACTATGAAAACCCCCTGTTGCCCTCAATTTCACGTGGTGGAAGAAAATTTCATTATGTCTTCCATTCTGCATTCTAAATGCCTCCTCCACGTCTGCTTCAAATATTTCACTCTTCAACTGCTGAAATATCTCTCCCCACATTTTACCAATACTATCAAGGCACTCCATTCGTTGTGCATGCACGCAAATTAATAATCCAGGGATTCATTTTTAATTAATTTTATCGATTACTCTCTCACTCTATTGGTTTTTGGATTGGATGGTGAAGGGGGAGGGGGGAGGGGAGTGTTGAATGAATCAGAAAAAATTGTATCCTCTGAGCGAACCACACAGTTTCACGTATTCTTATCACTCAAAAAAAATTACTTCTCACCAGTACAAACCGGTACTTGGGGGAAGTTCACTTTTGAAAAATTCTAAAAATACTCGTCCCAAGTACATTTTGTGTCCTTGAGTGTACCACATCTGCCGATCGAGTAGAAATGGTACTGGAAGGAAGCAGTATCACTACTTATTGCCAGTACTTTTAGTATTTATCACAAGTACCAAAGGTACTAGTGAAAAGTAATTTTTCAAATTCTCTCAAGTACTTTGAGGACTTAATTTCAGTACTTTCAATTGATTACTTTATTTTAAAAAAGTGAACATTATTACCGGATAGAATGGGCTTTCTTACGTATTTTTGTAAATAGTAATGTTCAGCAGAAGATATTTTGTAGGAAAAAATCAATAGATTGCGATTTTTATGGATCCTTTCGAGAATTATTCGTATGCTTTCCAACCTACGAAATTTAAATTTTGTTGAGATTTTTATTTTTTATGTTGCTATCAACATTTAAAAGGCTTCGAAAAATTATTTTCAATTTTTTTTCAATTTTATTACTCACAAAACGGGAATTATTTGGATTTTTGAATGTTTGACGAAATTCGGCTTTTAGAAGAGGTAGACAAACATTTTTGAGTTCTTATACTCAACTTATATTGAGTTTATTTGGTACTTTTGAAAACAACCAGCCAGGTACTCAGTACAAGCAATTTTTTTACTTTTCTCAAGTAACAAAATACTTGTGTCAAGTACTGAGGTACTTCTCACCAGTACACAGGTACTTGACGCGTGCTACTTGCATCAAGTTGTTTTGTAACTTCGAGGAAGTACAAAAATGTGGCTTTTCCCCAGAAAACCCCCGGGTACTGGGTACAAGTACTGTTTCTACTGATCAAAAGTAATTTTTTTTTCTGGTGATACTGCTAAAGTTTTTAGTCGTTTCCGCGCGCGACGTCAACTCGACTGTCGATCTCTTGTCGGTGCGGGGGGCGAGAGCGGGAGGAAGAGAATTCTCGGTAGACGTTCACTCCGTGTCATCCAAGAAACACATATTGCAGGCTGGTTCCCCAAACTCCTCTTCTTACCCTGTGATTCCACCTCATGTGTTTTGAAACGATGAGTAAGAACTCCGGATCCCCGAAGGGGCCACAGAATATTATGACATTCTCGTTGAGAGAGTCGGGCTTGGAAAATTGCTGTTTCAGAACTCGTAAAACCTCTTGGACGTGATAATCCGATTGCCAATGGTATGAGTTAATGCTTCATTTACATGAGCGAATAATATTGTTGGATATTCTCGGTGAGTTTCGGAAGGGCTGTGGGGTCTATTTAAGTGGCTGGTTATGGGAGTGGAATTGGGAATTCAGGTTTGGAAATTGTGACTAAGTCGGGGGGGGGACAATGCGATGGAATGGAATAGGGAAATTCAATTATAATTAACAAAAAGGTTTAATTGATATCACTGACAGTTTAGATTTTAACGAGAAAGTTTCAATTGATATTTGAAAAAATTATAATGAACATGAATGGAAACATTTAAATTCACATTAATGGATTAGAATGAAATAGGATAGCCTTCATTGGGTGCTCCGAGAGATAAAGATCCCTTAACGGCAATTTAAAATAATTATTTATAATTTATTCTGCCAATATTTTTTTTTATTTTCAGTCTTTTTTTTATTTTCTCTGCTATCAACAAAAATTTTTCATGCCTGTTCGAGATGAATAAACAATAAACAAAATGCAATGATATTGGAAAATATCGGAGTTCATGTTTTTTTTTTTTGGGGGGGGGGGAATTTTCATGAAACCATTGGCTATTTGTTCTGTGAAAATATTCGACGGATTTCGGCCGTCCAGAAAAATTATCTAACAGCCGATTCAACCCCTTCTTTCAACATTTCATACTACAAAAAGCCCTTCACCGAAATTGCCTATAAATTCTTTTCCCCCGGCCCCTGTCGATTTAACGACACGGGTGCGGTCAATAAATTAATTCCCAACATGTTGAATTCACGCGAAGCAGATCGACCAATAGTTTATCCCCGTATAACCCCAATGAAGCCCACTTCACCACATACACCAGTGGTTACAGTGTTACGTTTAATGAAGGGCCATTCACCCTCCACCCTCCACCACAATATTACCCTCGTTATAATTCATTAATTCTGTACGATTAATTAATTCTGAATATTGTGCACTTTATGCTTCATCAAAAAACTATCTCTGAAAATTTATCCAGTGCGTTTGGATTTTTTTATCATGTGTCACTTCCACGGAAATTTCAGTTCAATAATCCCGTGGAAAAAAATATCATGAAAATTCAGGTGAATATATTCATGAATTTTCAATCAACTGAACATTCTGACTCCCATCGGATACCCACACGACCTCTATAAGCTTCCAAACCCGCATCAATTTCATATCACCAGAAGTTCATTCGAATAAATTCAATAAGAGATATTTTCAGCGAGAATTCCCTCCTAAAATTGTTTTGAGAGTGCAAAATTACTGTCTGTTGATTTTTTTCATTTATGAGAAGTAAATCAAGAAAACGTTAGGATTAATTTAAATAAATTTTCGTGT
Organism: Diachasma alloeum; assembly: GCF_001412515.2. Taxonomy (NCBI): domain Eukaryota; kingdom Metazoa; phylum Arthropoda; class Insecta; order Hymenoptera; family Braconidae; genus Diachasma; species Diachasma alloeum. The sequence continues at coordinate 3,287,761 of NW_021680349.1, forward strand.
ATTAAATGTTTCAAATGAATAATTGTGGTCCCAATTTACTTTACAAATATACGACAATCGACAGATCAACATGGCTCAGACCACTCGAACTACTGTCAATTAACTTATACGATCTATATTCGTCAAATAATTAACGAACATTATTGATGGGGCGAAGGTATAAATGGTAGTATCATTGCGAGATATTTCCAACTGTAAAATGAACTTCAGGAATCATTTATTACCCCTACGATACAGGACATCGCACCGAGTCCGGGATGACAGAAGCCCCAGGACGATTAAGCGGTTTCCCCTCGCTGGAATTGAGAGACGGAATAAAAGACACAAGAGGGAAAACTTTTGACAATGGGAAGAAGAGCAAACATGGGCTATTGGTGTATTCGCAGAGGGTGCCAGGATGAGGAGGAGGGGGGGGGG
>NW_021680349.1:3288604-3313774 GCF_001412515.2 Diachasma alloeum
GGAGGAGGAGGGGGGGGGGGGGGTCGAGTCAATGTGGGTAGAAACGCGAGAATGTAGAGCACAGAGCGCGAGCGTGTGCCGGATTATGAGATAAAATTAGGTCGTCAAGAAGTGGCACCAGCGGGAGGGAAAAACTAGCCCAGAATGCCAGTGATCGCACGCCTCCACCTTCCCTTTCTCCAACTCTTTCTTTCATTTCCCCGAGCTACTTCGGTTACTCGATCTGTACAGATTACCCAATTTTTCTCACAAGTCTGCGGGGCCATGAGACTACGTACACCCAATTGTCTCTATTTATTATCGTCGGCATCAACTGGAGCGAATTAATTGCCGTAAAAATAAATTGATATATTTTTGGTTATTAAGGGCAACTTTAAGACGACTGAAATGAATATGATATCATTAATTTTCACGGAGGGCATCGTCGAAGTGAGTTGAAAAATATTTGACAAAAACTTTTATTTCTTTCAAATGCGGCACGCAGGGAAAAATATTCAATAAAAATTAGGTATCGTGTAGGAAATTTTACGGAATTATCACGGAATTTTTATTTAACATCAGGGAATTTTTCCAGAGCGTTCCGTAATTTTTAACAGGAGATTCAGGTAAAAATTACGATGCCGTCACTTAAATTTTCTGAGTCGATTCCGTAATCGCTGAGCGAACTGTGAGTTTCGTAATTTTTACTGAACATTTCTCTCCTTGCATTTCTCCGACTGTTTCCCTCTCCGATTTCAAAGTTTTGTAAATCTTTCATCATTCAACATTCTCAAGGATGAAAGTTATCACTGGGCATCTGATTACTCCAACATTCTCTTTGAAAAGCCCGTTCTCGTAATTTTTCGGTGGATAGAAATTGGATCACACAATTGCTAAAGAATTCTCCCCGAGATGCGGATGGCCGTACACTAGAAAAACATCCCCACACTCTTCCTCGGTATTAAAAGAAATCCTTTGATCCTCCGAGAGTGGATTCGAAAGAGGCCAGACGCCTTGATAAAATCTTTGAGTCCTTCCTGATCTTCCTCGAGAGGTTACACGGAACTATGAAAAGGGGGAAAAAGAATTTCGGCCACGCGAGGAAGCGCAGCAGCACGTGGCACTTCTCTATCCGTTGCACTTTGAAAAACCGAGAGAGCTCCTCACTCTTCACACTATATCCCAACGATTCTCTCACAGTCCACAATTTTTAGACTTCCGCAGATAGTTTTGCATTGAAGTTTTAAAGTGGAAGGGGGTTAACAGGAGAAATCCGGAGGCAGAAAAACTTCATTCCCCTGGTTTTCACATTTATCTCTCCGCCCTTCTCCTCGTACTCGGTATATCGTTGGAATGGATCATTGTAGTGGGGTACAATCGAAATCCATTTCGCTCATTTCGCGTGGTCCATTAGAGGATAAAATTCGAGGATTTCTGATAGTTCTGGGCGTTTTTTTTTTTCATTCGATTGATGTTATCGTTTCATTGTACTTGAAGTTTTTATTTTTTTTCTGCTTGAGCCGATGCACGGAGAAAATTATTTGGTGAATTTCACCAATTAGTTGTTGAAAAAATGAATTGCCAACTAGTTGGTGAAATTCAACAACTAATTAATTAAAATTTAGAAAAGATTTTTCAATTTCATTCAATCAATTTTGACTATTAAACTAGATGGTGATGGCACATATTCATTTGGAAACAATCCCGCAATCAATTATATCTTGACAATCGATTAATGTCTCCCCTAGAAGATATTTTCGCAATAGTCTACAATTCCTTGTTAAATTTGATCCATCAAATAAATCGACGAACGTTTATTGAAAATTTAACAAATTGTTGTCGAATAAAATTGAAAAGTCTTTTTCTGAATTTGAATTAAATTGTTGTTAAATTTCAACAACTGGATAGTAATTTATTTTTTCAACAACTAGTTGTTGAAATTCGTTAGAAGGATCAAACCGTCTCTCAGAAAATAATGAGGGGGTAACTGGAGAGGAGGAGAGGAGGCACAAAGTGCGAAACGTTGAATTCCAGGAGGATTTGCTCAATGATGAACATGTCGATGGAATTCTCCTCCGCACCCACACACGACCCACATTGGGATCCTTGGCCCTCTCTCCTCGCATGAAAGGTTAAAGGCTCGTTCCTTGGGGTGTTTACACGTCCGTATATACACGCGAGACGTCCGCCCTACCCAACTCACTCGTCGTCCATTATACAGCGATTTTTCTCTCCACTCTCACTCCTGTTCATCTCATTTCCCTCGCCTGTTTGCACCGAGACTCGCTCTCCATTCGTGATTTTGAATGGAATTGGCAGTGCACTAAGAAAAACGAATATTTCTGGTAAAGTTGGGGAGGGGGGAGGGTGGGAGTTGGAGTACAGCTGAGATTTTCTCATGAACATAGAATTATTTATCAGAGGTATGGAGTATTGAACAAATGTGCGCTATTAAAAATTTTAGTTTGAAGTTTGAGTGAGAGTTGCACTGAAATTTCGAGGAATTTCATCATTCAAAACTCACAGTTTGATCGTAAAATGAGAAATCAGGAAAATTCAGGTTAATGTATTCTTGATTTTTCAATTGATTGATAAATTGGAGGAATTCTCATCTCCCTGATGTTCCAAAATTTGGATTTCCATTGGATTCTCAGATTTTATGATTTTTCCTCCGGACATGGAGAGAAATATTCAATAAAAATTACGTAGGGGAGGGTGGGGTAAAATGGACACTTTTCACTTTTTTAAAAAATATTCATAACTCATAAATATATTTATCAATTGAGCTCAGTCTGGGCTCATCACAAGGGGGAAGACTTGCCCTTTTTATTGAGAAAAAATGATACAGTTTCATTAACAATTCAATAAATTATTAGCATTTGAAAAAAATTAAAAAGTGTCGGTTTCACCCGATTGTCCCCTATCTTTTCCGTAATTCCGGAGCGAAATGTGGTTGTCGGAAATTTTACGGAACTGTAACGGAATTTTTCCAGAGCGTTCCGTAATTTTTACCTGAATCTCCTGTGAAAAATTACAATACCGTCACTTAAATTTTCTGAGTGGATTCCGTAATCGGTGAGCAAACAGTGAGTTCCGTAATTTTTACTGAACATTTCTCTCCGTGAAATGAAGTTCGAAATCTCTCTCTTGAAAATTACAACACGTCTTGTGAGAATATATTTTTTCCTTACTTCAACGCCAAAATATGTTCATGAGTGTCATTCGGTTAATTATAATTACAAATAATATTGTCAAAGAATATTTAGCACATTATCTAAGAATATTTATTGTTGCATCACTGGGAACCTCATGAAAATTCGGCTCGTGAATCTTCAAAAAAATAAAAATAGAAGAGGAAGTGGAATTTGTGGGGTGAAGGTCGTAAATTCTTAGGAGTAATATGTTATGCATTGACGGGCGATAAATTTCTCATGCACGCGAGGGCTGTGATTTTTAAGAGATAGGCGAGTCAAATAAACAGGTTGCTCTGATTTCCCAAGTGATGAGTTGGTTTTGATGGATTCTCGGAGAATAAGTTTATCGGTTACTTCAGGGGGAGTGTTTAAACGTTTGAGACTATTTAACGAGATTTTTCGCTCCATTCCAAATGCTTGAAGTTGTTGAAAGAGTAAAGAATGAAAAATTGAATCAAGAGAGGAGTGCAATGGATTTCCGATGACAATCAAGGTGAAATGATCTCAGTAACTGAATCCTCAACTTCTGGAGAATCAAAGAGACTGACTGGGGGTGGGGAGTCGTCCCTTATTGTCCTCTGCGCAATATCGCGACATAATAACAACTTGGAAAAGAATGGAGGAATGGAAGACAACAAGTTTCGATTGCAACAATTTAAACTAGTTTTTTTACTCCAGTTATAGAACTTCATTCATTATTGACAGAGAGAAAGTTGCATTTACGATGGATTATGTAGTAAATGCCATTATACCGGTGGGTTATAGTAATCATCAATGCAAAAAAAAAAAAAACAAAAAAAAACGGAAATGTAACGAACTCCAAACTGTAAACTTTCTTGCTAAATTGACCTATTGCACACAACGAATCATTTGATTAAGAATTTTTTTTTTTATTTTGCACTACGTGTCGAGTTGTACACAAAAAATTTAACATTCACAAGATCGAATTATACAATGTAGAATTCAGATTGCACAATGTAGAATTTTATTTGGTTGATTTTTACTGAATACTAGAAACTTTTTCCTCTGGACACGTGACTTCTTATCGTGAGTCCAATAAAACTGAAACAAGCGGCTTCACTCGACCCCCTTCGCTCGGTCAGAGGCACCGGCTTCAGGGGTGACCTCCAAGTTCGAATTGTCTTCCGAGCGGATATTAACCCTCGAATGCTGTGTATCCATGGGCGGGGAGGGGTCCGCAATGGTTAAGTAAACGAAATCAACTTTTCAATTTCGAACAATTCTTCGGTGATTATTGCACGACCATTGCTCCCAATCACTGGCTGTATCGACGGATATTCGATTGGGAAAACTAGTGACACTGGCCGTCCCATCGGGTTTCACTGAATGGCTGCATTTCGATGCTCTTCAATTATCCGATCGTGGAGGTGTGAACGTCAGCCCGAAAAGAGCAGGGGAGCTTGAAAAAAAATAGTTGATCCTGGTGGGGGGTGAGTGAGACTTTACATCAGAAACTTTTTGAATGAAATATCACGTCTTCCGCTTGTTTTTTTCTTCTTTCAAGGAGGGAAAAATAAATTTAACAAGTTTATTGTACGCCGAGTGAATTCTTATGAAGGAGGTGACAAATGGTGCGAAAGGCCCGGGGCGAAGGAAGTTCGAGGTATTCTTAGTGTGGAAAAACCGTTGCGATAAGTTTTCCATCGGAGGAAAAATTCAGGACGATTTTTCTTATTTCAAAGAATTTGGGAAATTCATCGATCTTTTTAAAGTTGAAAGAATTAAAAATTGTTTTTGATGAAATTTTCAGTGAAATCTGACATTTGATGATTTTTACCCCAAATCTGAATTCAATGCCACTCTCCTGCAAATTACAAGTCACCTGTCCACAAAATTTGATTTTTTTCCACCAGTTTCAATGGGAGGAATAATTATCAACGAAACTTGAAATTGCAGTTTCTCTATAGAGTTGAGTTTCACTCCAATTAACAAAACCAATTCACCCAGCCGTCCCCAAATTTCTGGCCCCAGCATTTCGAAACTCCGGGAGTAGTGCAAGTTTGACGCATTCTGCTATCTCCAAAAATGATTATTGCAAATTAGGAAGCAAAAAAAAAGTATTATAACTCTTTATAACCCTCATAAAAAATTCAAATAAAAAATTTTGTTATTTATTTAAGAATGGAAAGTATCAGAAAAATTACTCCTGAAATTTCAAGCAAAAAGAAACAAAATTCCAAATTTGACAATCAAACAATTAAAGAACAAAAAATCTCCCTACAACAATAATTTTCCCTTCCTCATAAAAAAGTTGAAAAAAAACCCTGATCGATACTGTCCTCATCACCCAAAAATTGGGAAACAATTATCACAACAGCTTGAGCCCGTAATCCCCGAGTGAACTTGACTCCAATTAACAAAACCAATTTGTCCCCCATCCTGCAACTTCATTCAACAAATTTCAACTTCCAAACAAAAAAAATCACCTCCCCTATTCCTCCGTCGAGTGACTCTCGCCGAGGCGGTGTCGTTGTAATCCAAAATTGTCCCAATTAAATTCCAAATGAGAAACAACGCGGCAATGCACTCCGGCAAGCCGGTAATACCAGAATCGAACAATTAGGATTCCCTGACTCTCATCAACTTGCCAGTGTAAACGCCTGAATGGCTGTTTGTTTTCCTTGTCATCGGATCGCCCTGTGCCACCATTAGTCAGTTGCACACGTGAGCCACATGTATATGTGTACACTAGATAGTATCAACCCATGAATTTGCGGGCGTTATAAACACGAAAATAGTTGGAACTGTTGAAACGACTTTCCCACCGCTTGCGGAAGCGCGAGATATCTGGCCGAAGATTTATAAATAATATACCGGGGGAATGGTTGAAAATTTTTTCACACGGGCAAAGTGAAATGATGAAATCTCAACATCCACGTGCACCTCAAAAGAGGTAAATTGGATTATACGATGAGTGCCATATTGCATATTGATCGAGAGGCTTCATTGCGAAATTTCGTGCACCAGATATCGTACATTTGCGCACGATAATGGCACATCCATGCTTTCTGGTACTTTTGGTAAATCCCACCGCCTACTCCGTTCATTGAGAGTCAAGGTGCATGGGGATGCTGGAGAATATCCGCAAAACGAGCCAACCGCGCAAAGTGGATTAAATGAAAATATAATGAGCCTGAATATACATGATATCGAACTTTAACACTGTGGCTTTTCTCGGCGTGAGAAAAATCACGGGGTAATGCACAGAGTGCGACGCAATTTTAAAATTAAGGCGGAGGGATGAGGAATTCGTGGTAATGAGGACATAGTGCGAAATGTTAATTAGGAGGGGGTGAACGTAAAGTTAATTTGGCGATTGAGGGAGAGGGGAGTGCATAATTTCATACGTCTGCTGTGGGTTTTTGCTACGTTTCATTTTGAGGCGGTGAGGATTTTCTAGTCTTGTTGAGGAACAATGGAATGGAAATCCGGAATGATTATGCACGAAGCGTTAGGGCTGTAACTTCTTGATTTTTCATCATTTTCCTGACTAAAAGAATACTTTCTTTTAACAATTAAATATTAATACTGAAATTTACAGTTTACAATGATTTTCTCATCAAATTGTTAATCTTCACTGATGAAATTCTTTTGAATTTCAGTTAAACTTTCACTAAAATAAATTCAAAAATTAAAACAACAAGTTTTATACAATGAATCAATTTCAAAATTCTTTATTCAACGAAATAAAAATAATATAAAAGAAATTCTTCATGTAAAACTACCTAAAAGGCCTGAAACGCTGAATTGAATTTTTTATTTCTCCGAATGAAACAGAGTGATTCACTCCTCCGTGAAATCAATAATATTTTCCCGCTCGTGATACAACCCCACGGTAATGCGTTGAGGCATTGATCGGCTACTCGTCAAGGTGGGGCTACAGCAGACAGACCGGACGACAAAGTGAATGGGAATGAATAATAAAAGCCTCTGGCCGTGTGTATAGATTCCCTCTTCCCTTGGGCCGTGGTGATAGACACCAGGGGAGTTCTCTGTTCTCGGGTTTTGTCGAATGAATTTTACACGTAATCCAACATGACTCTGTGCAACAATGTCAATTCTAGGCGCATTGAGACCATTCATCGGCATTCGTGTTTGTATACAAGGGGCCTGTTGTCGACAGTCAGACGCACGTGTTGAGAGGGGAAAACCCGTGAAATCGTACCTCAGGACTTCCCTCCCTCCCCCACCCCCCTCCCACCTCGAACCAATACACCACAATGAGCAGAAGTCAATCTCCTTGTGAACACGGAGAGAACAATTCAATAAAACTTAATCAATAAAATTATCAGAAAAAAAAAACGGAAAAATCACGTTTCGAAACGTAATCCGCGAGCGAAGTAAAATTCAATAAAAAGTGTGAGTCGGAAGTGAAATTGTACGAATCGCCACGTAAATTCTACCATTTGTTCCGTAAAAATTCACCAGCCGTCTGATGACTCACCGCTGCGGGGACAACAAGTCGTTCTGTAATTTTTCCCCAACGATTGAGAAATTTTACGGAACGGAACGTAGAAATGACTCGCCAGCTTCATAAAAATTGGTGAACTTTCAAGAACTTTTGATTTTGATGATTGGCCCCAGTAAATTCCCGTACTTTCCCCACTGTCATTTTTTTTCAAGATTTTTCCCTTCAAATTTCACCGAATAAATCGACCTTGCCCGCCGAATTCTTTCGCTACATGTTTGGCGATTTCATTCGACTCAACTCGGCATAGGTCAACCGGAAGAATTGCACGAAATATCCCCGGTGCTTTTATTTTCCCTTGAAGTCACCCACCTATTCCCTTCGTTTTCTCCCTCATGCCTATCTCCCACGCGCTATTACACTCCCCGAGGGACAATATATTCTTATTTCATCCTACTATCTCTCCAGAAACCTGAAGGCATACACAAATTTGTGTATATGGAAGTGGTATTCACGGAACTGGTGGCTTTATCCACTACGTTATCCAGAATTATCGTGAATTATTTATGTTCTCGTGTTGAAAATTTTTGTACAACGATTGCGTCCTGTTTTCCCCTCTGCGTTGTGCCATTTTTTATTTTTTATGGGGAAAGGGGGAGGGGGTGGCCATGTTTTATTCCTGAAGTGGCGCTTTTTGTTGTTGAAACTGGAAGTTTTTATTTATTCAGCTTTTTTTTTTTTCGTTTTCCGGGTGTACGTAACGGGATTCATCGGCTGAATATCGAAAACGGTCGCATATGGGGAAACACGGAACTGGGAATACGTGTGGAGTTCACTCGGAAACTTTTCAACGCGAAGAGTAAATTATACCTGGGTGTATGGCGTCATTGTTCTGTGTACCTCTGGAATGGTGGGTATTTTTGTGATATTGCAGAACGTGGGGGTTCGTGGAACCAATAAAGGGAATTGCGGTTGGGTAGTCAAATATGCTGGGAAAAACGTATGTGGTGGGGCAATCGCGAGTCGGGTTATATTTCTGATTTGATGAAACGATGTCATATGGAATAAACGGTATTTGAGGTCTGTATGAATGGAGAATAGTGAAGATGTTTGAGGGAAGAGACGGACTTTTGGGAGAAGGGGGGAATGGAAATTGAGGTACACGGGAATTTAACATTTTCAATGGGTTAAACATATTTCGAGAGTGCTTTTTTCTGAGTGGAGTGGTTGGGCACAGGCAGAAAGGACGGAATAGTGGCTGCTTGGCGATAAATTGGAGTAGCGAAATGGTAAAACGTAACAACTCATATTTTTTCCTGTGTCCAAACGGTGGATTACAACCACAGAACTAATTTTGTTGAATTTAATAAATTTTTTCTTGTGAACAAATGGATTTAGATAAATAGCTCGTGATAAATCTTTCATCCAAACGTGAAGTTCACTTTTATTGTGTTTTTATTCGCGTAAAATAAACAGTTCTTTTAAAATCAAAACGAAATTTTTCTCGATTTTTATTTGGAAGGAATGAACTGTTTATTTCGTGTGGAGTTTTTATCAAAATAAATATATCAGTTTATTTATTTTCGGTGGATGTCCATCAAATATTCAAGGAGTACATTGATCTGTCAGTGAAAAATCCATTGAAAGTTCATGCAAATTTATCGTTGATAGAAATTTTAAGAATTATTTTCTCAAAATGTAGATGAATTTGTGACGCTTTACCATATTACTACTTTCACTCGGTCGATAATTATTTCAGAAATATTATTCAACAAAATTAGGCAGACTTACAATAGGTGTCTGTGGTCAGGCGATCGATAGTGTCTTGCTTGAGTTTGCTGTTTTTCTTTCCCATTTTTCGTTGGTCTCTTCTGTTTTTTTAATGTTTTCAAACCCACCAGGTTTCACTGGTGGATTTTCACTTCACTCGAGCCAAGTTAATTCACCTCAACGTTTTCACCGGTTCTTGTACATTCTGTGTGTCTTTTTTTTTTTTTAAATGTTTTATCTCCACTAAACCTGTCCTTTGAGATTTATTCACGTTGCTCTCTCAGCAGCACCAAAAATTTATCGGCTTATTCTGGGTGACGTTTTTTATCTCCACTTATTCTCCTTCGGGGCGCAATTTCCTTCTAGTGTGGCAGACGGGAATTGCTATGTATAGGGAGAAAATTAATCAATTGAAAATTGTTTGGGGGGTTTGGAGGGAATTGATAGAATGTACGTATCGATGAACAATTTCAGGAAATATTTGGGTGGAAATATTTGACAACTGGTTCACATGAAGTTTTGTTGAGTTTAAATTTATTTCCGACAGTGCTCAAGTGAATGAAATGCTCAAGTGATATGAAATGAATTCATTAATTGCGAATAAATTATCCAAATACAGGATCATTACATGTTAACAAATTCCTTCTCTTCCAACTAATAAAATCTTTGTCCGGAGCAGAAAACATCAGTTTATTTAATTCAAATGAACTATTCCCTCGGGTGTATGAAGCCCCCAAAAAATAGAAAGAAAATAGGAGTTTAAATCCATCAGCAATTTTTCTTTCACTCAAGAAGAAAGAACAATTTATTTTTAAATGAAACTCAAAACTTTCATGGATAGGGTATTCCCTGAAACTTTATCGCAGCGTGTTGAACTCGTGCACATAACAGTGTCTTCACTATCTTGTGGAAACTCCAGCAAGTCGAGAGAAGAAGAGTGGAAAGACGTATGAGGCAAATTTCAGGAAAAGTGTCGTTAAATTGAGTTTAGTACTTTCCACAGGTAAACAATTGTTCATAGGATCCACTCGTTCGTCTCGTTTCACCCCGAGACTTGGAGATAAAGGGGAAATGGAAAGAGGTGGAGCACTTAATTTTCTGTATATCTGTTGCAACGTTTAAAATGGAGGAGAGACTCGAGAAATAGTGGACGTAAAAGTACTCTGGGCGGGGGAGAATCTCTCAGCAGAGGTGAATGGTTGAACTACGATTGTCATTAGTGCTGGCAGTGCTGAGGGTTAAAGAGCAAATGCTGGGAATTGTTACTTTGGGATTAGGAGGAAACGATTCTTCTTCATTCTTTATCGCTTGCTTCTTTGTCTTTACTGCGGAATTGTTGGATGGAAATACTTGGAGTGAAATTTCGAGTTGAGAGATAAATGTTTAACGAGGGATATTCCGCACTGCTGAGGGGTCATAAATGGCCTCCTCAAGCTGTCAACTTCACTCGTTTCCCACTCCGTACACCTGGTGAATCCATGTTGATGGGAATTAAAAACATAAGGATTTAAGTTGGTCGTGGGGAACAGGATTTCATTGAATTACGATTTGGCTCTTTATTCAACGTAGTTCGGTTCAGGATGGGAGTTGGGGAGTTGGAGCGGGGATTTTGAGGGACTGAGAAACTTCATATTGAATTGAAACAAAGGAAAGAGTCCGGTTTTTTGCAGTTGCTTTCGAGATATAGATTAATAACTTTTTATTCTGCACTGGAGGGTTAGAAATTATTGTCTCAATTCTCAAATTTTGTCGAATTTTGATTAAGGGACATTTCCTCTGGGATTTTAGGGAGTCATTCCCATTGAGAAATCAAATATTTCATAATTTTTTAAAATGAAATGTTAAAAAAATTATAAAAACTGTAATTTTCAGTTAAATTACTCCGTGAAAATTGGAAAAAAATCAGGAAAATCTGGGTGACAATTGGAAATTCTGGCTATTTTGATTCTGACTCTAATTTAAATTCTCAATCTCGTCGCGTTCTCAAGATGTCATCATTTTGCCAAATAAAAAACAAATTGAGTTAAAAACAAAAGTGATACACTTAAAAACATCACTAGAAACCATTAGTTTTTATTCAAATCCACCAAAATTCTGTCCGCAAACCTCCAAGTGAAACCCCATAATTTCCATCTATGCCAGCATTTTCCAAAAAGCCCACATTCATCCGCTTTTCGACTTTTATCAATTGAAAATCCGTATTTTCCGTGTCCCACGGTATGGAACAATGACGATAGATACCATAGGGTATGGACCAGGGGGTGGAGGTACGGCAGCACGCGCAGTGGATGAACGAGATAAATCCTTACCAGCTGGAATGGAAACGAGAGGGATTGAACGACCGAGAGAGCGAAAGAGAGAGAGAGCGAGAGAGAGAGAGAGAGAATTGGCGCAAAAGCGATTGGTCGCTGTGTGATGTTACACCGCGTGCACCAAATTTCTCGCCCTTGGCCCCGTGCGAGCGCGCAACTGACAGATTTTCCAAAGGCTTGAGAGGAGAGATGATGGGCATATAACTCGTTAGTGAAATCCCATCTATTATGCTGACATTAATGAAAATTAGTGGAAATCCCCCAGAGTAACAATTGATGGGTAACTTTTGCCACTCACAAATTAATTGTCACTCGATTCATCAAAAACTTCACATCACTTCACAGAAAATGAAAGAAATGAAAAAATGATGTCATGCGCGGAATTGAAGTTTTTAATGGACTTTTTCGAGTTTTATTACCAGGATGCAAGTAAAAATTGATAATACACCGTGAGAGTCAACTTTTCATTCATAAAATGATGGAGAAAGAGAGAGATAGACGGGACAGTAGAGGGGATAAAGTTGACTTGGCACGATTCTATTCCCCAGGACAATGAGATAACCGTGTTAGAGAAGTCAACGGGGTGACGTAGTCATAGCGTTACGGGCCCCGGCGTCAGACTGGCTCGCGTATATACGTGGTGTTATACGGGTGGCACTTGCTAGGAGAGTACAATCGGGGCGCAGGCGCTTTTACAATTTCCCATATCACACGAACTGGGGAAAGTATGAGTGGGATACCAAGAAGGCAACTCAAATTAAAGGATTGTAATGTATTGTTCGCCGTTGCGTGATAAGCGGGGTATCAGACGGCTGGTCAACTTGGCACCTGGGACAATGAGCCATTAGCGTGCCATTATTGGTGTTGGGGTAATCTATTAGTCGGGGAGTTGATGGATTTTGATATTTTCAAGATGACGACGGGATTTTTTTTCTTCAACAACACGTTCAAGTGACACGTTTAACCATTTTTCAATGTTATAAATAACTAATTTCACAGTTCTTATCATGAAATTTTTTTTTTTATCGTATCATGAAATTTCAACGAAAATACAGTTTTAAAATATTCAAGTACCTGTTATCTTCGTGAGGGAGCACTCTAGATTTGGGGATTTTCAATCATTGAATTGCGTGAGAAAAATTACAAAATTGAAACAAGGAAGTGTCAAGAACGTGGATATCCTCAAGTGGAAAAAAGCAGAAAAGTCAAGCGTTCAATCGACGAATAAAATATCGAAAACAATTCATCTGTTGCCTCAATCCCTCTCATCCCCCCGGAATGTCGAATAAATTTATCCATACACTGAGAGAAAAACAAACACATTATCAAACAAGTCTTCTTTGGGCCAGCAAAATTGCTAGTTGAAAATTGCCAAAGAAGAATTTGTTTGGTTCGAATTTGAAAGTCTCAAACATGAATAATTATTCTGCTTTCCACAGCAACGAAATATTTGGCTCAAGAGGCGGATAATTCACACCAGACGGTGCCTTTTCGGGATGAAAATATCTCATATAGAGGGAAATTTACCAACAAATATTTTATCCCCAAGTTACAAGATTGCTATCATATCATTGTTATTGTTTCGTTTAAGGGTTCATTTCTTGTCTGTGATTATTAGACAGCCGAAACGAAAAACTACAATCCCTTGTTTCGCATAAAACAAAGATTTTTCGGGAGCAGAATACGTATGGGAGTATCGAATAACGAAGGAGTAGTGCTAGAAATGACACTTCGTGCGTGTGCAGAGAATGAAATTTTTTTTAACTACTAAATCTATTCTTACGACAAAAATTTTTCATTCCGGCGCACTCTCTGCATGTTTGGCACAAAAAAATCCCTTTTTGATAATTTTCAAAAAACAATTTTCTTGGCACAAGTAAGACTTGTTTGAGAACTTTGTCGTTTTTCTCGCAGTGTACCCCGAATTGACGAGTAGATTCTCAAAATAAACTGGAAAATTATTGAACCCATTTCTCCATGCACACGCACATGAGACTGCTCAAGGTTACCTGACCTTCGGTCGTAGTTAACTTGTCCCGATTTAGCTCGACCATAACGACCAAAAGTCACCCAAAAACCCGTCCCCCTAGTGCCCCCCCCTCCCGCCCCATTTGAAAATTGGGAGAACGTTGGACGCGTGTTTTCTGCTTGCACGAGCTTCCCTTATCTCCACGAGTGAGTGGTGTGTGAAGGACCGTGAAGCGGAGATCCTTCCTCGGATAGAGGGGGCATGAATGGCCCCCGTTGGAGATAAGTTAACGTACAACTTGTGCCACAATGCTTAAAAGTCATTCAATGAGTTTTGCGGACATGCTGGTAAATGTCACGAGGCAGCGGATTTCCAGGGGCTAGACGAGAGGTTTTTCCACGTTTTTAAAGAGACAATAATGTTCGTCATGGATCGAAACAGTTGCCCTCGATGTATAGACAGGTTGCTGCCTACACCTGGAGTAGTGCGCACACATTCCCAAGGGGTTCTCGCAACCAGTGTTTCTTTTTATTACAAGTTTTTTTTTTATTCAAGTATTGCGTCGAAGGGAAAATAGATTGTGGTTGAGAGTGCTTTCACGTGTCTAGTCGTTTATTATAAAATGAATTTTAGTGGAAACATCAATCTCGGTTCGAGCCATCAATAATAATTTTTGGAATTTCGTGGGGAATTATTTTGCTTGAATGGGATTATAAATCGCGTGTTTTCATGATACGGATTCTTACATTATTAATATTCTGGCAAATCTGTTAATTTAGTTCAGTAGCGAAGTGGTAAAACGGTGCAAGGCCATTTTGACTATTGGCCAGTTTTCAATGAATATCTCGGAACCTAAGGGAGATGGAAAAATTTTTGTTATAACATTTTTTGTGGAGGCGATTGAGAGCTACAACAAATGTAACTACGAAAATTTCGCTGTTTCTCTTAGATTCAGGAATATTTTTCAAAAACTCAATTCGGAGATGAGTCGACTTAAAACGTTTTACCATTTCGCTACTGAATTGTAGAAAATTGGGAGGGGATTAGACAATCATAGCGACACCATGAGAATTCAATGTTTGTGATTCGATCTCTCTTTTGTTCAGTTTTTTTGTCACTCAAAAACATTTTTTGGGCGTATGAATGTCAGGTATCATGTACTACGTTTGTTTGAGAGCCTTTCTATGATTTTTCCCCTCGGGTGTATATTATTGACTGGTTTTATCTGCTTGATCTCCAGCTGCGATACATAACCCATGAAAATTGACCAAAATAAACGGAAATGCCTTCCAAAAATATGGGTTCAAACTTTAGGTACTTCAACACGAAAATTTGTTGATTCATTCTATTTTTTCATTAGAGTGTCTACATCACGGTCGACAAATACTCCACTAAACATGTGGGAATTAATTAAATAATAATTTGTACCTTCAACTTTATCAAGTGAATATCACAAATTGTTTTGAACAATTTTCTCTATTCACAAATTCCATTGACTATTAAAAAAAATATATATTTACTCATGCAGTTTTTATGGGTCTACTTTTTATTATAAAGTTGAGTTTGATTGATGTAAAAATAGTGATGGGACATTAATTATGGGACATTAATCTCAATTGCTCAGGGGAGTATTCGTCATGGACAATATAAATCGCGTGGTATTTTATCACGAATAAATACCAAATCAATCGGTTCAATTATGTAGAATTGCGTGGAAATTAATTAAATAATAATTCTTACTCCCTCTCCGGATATTATTTAATCCACACAATAATTTATTTATACAGCTCTCTGTATTCAAAAATTTATGCCGGAGCACAAAGTCAGCCCCGGGCGGAAGTGCTTCTATGTATCTACCCGTTTATCATAAAATTGACTATTATTAAAGTTAAAATAACGATGGAAACATTAATCTCAATACGATTATCAACGACTTTCCGCTTTCCTGTGGGTATTATTTATCATGGATTTCGTAGGGGGAGAGTTAATTGGAAAATATAAATGGCGTGTGTTCCCGTCATAAAGAAACTCCTGAGACTCTGATAATCTTCCATCAAATCAATTAATTCAATCATATGGAATCACGTAAAAATTAATTACGTAATAATTCTGAGTCCCTCCCTCGTCTTATTTAATCCCCATAGCAGTTTCTTCAATATAACTTTCCGGGTAGAGCCCTTAATTCCGAATGAAAGACATAATTACCCGCTTATCTGTGTAACTATCGTCATCCCTGGTGACTGATTGTCAGATGATGATGATGATGATGATGATGATGATGATGGATGAATTCAATTCTCGGAATAATCCACTCTTCAATCAATGACCACCGAATCGAGACACTCAATCCATTTATTCAATTCGCAATTTGTGCGTGACAGGGAGGACGGCTCCAGCAAGGGTTGACCGTGCGTGTCTACATTTTTCCCTCAATCTTTCATTGAATCTCTGAGCACGAAACAGCCCTAACCCTCGGCCGCAGGCCGCCCCTTTACTCCTTGAGTCGCGGTAATACAGTTTACCACCGTTAGACTCATAACTCGATAAATCGTTATCTCTCCTTTGGTTTCGGCCCCCGCAGCTGAGTAAACTTTGCTGAACTGAGACACTCGTGTCATTGGGTTTCACTCGGGGCACTTTTGCCGGTGTCTCCCGGGCTCGGACACAATTACGGTTAACGTGCTTTGCGCTTCAATTTTGTTAATGTGTAAATCTTGCGGCTGATAGTCAGAGAAGTCATGCGATAGTTGCATCGAAACTTAAGGGATTGTTGAAGATGAATGAATACGAAAAAAAATTGAATAAATAATTTTTTAAATGAATATTTCCTCGATTTAAATGAAGGCCTTTCACGAATTAAATGATTGTGCAAACGACGAAGAGATATTACTACATATTAACAAATTCGTTAATAATAATACTTCTTAATAATAATTCTTAGTAATAATTCTTTACTTAAATTAAATGAATCATTCATTATCCATTTCATACAGTGGCATCATTTCCATACAAATGGATACATGAGTGGGTTAATCTCCAAAAAATATATTCTTCAAATGAGTGGAAATATTTCAAGTAAAGAGGTTTATTCCATTCAAATGGGTCATCTCTCTGGATGTAGTTTTCCCTGTATTCCATTAGATTCATCGGATACTCACATTATCCGTTGATGCTTTCATTTCATGAGGGCTCATTGCCTCATATCAACTCACCTGTAATATACGTCTTCCACGTTTTGCCCAAAATCCCAAGATTCATTACAACTAACCAGTAATATATTTTTTTCCCGCCGTGTATATTTCAGTGGTTGCGGTACGGATTTTTTTAACATTTCTTTTTTACAGACCCATTCATTCCTCGTTTTGCGAACGAGCTGTGCTCATTGTGATGGCCGCAGTGGGGCAACAACTGTTTCACTTTTTTGCTATTCTTTTCGTCCCCTGGGGTATACTCGCTGCAATTACGCACTGAAATACCTCATTTTTCAGGCGATCCCATCTGTCTTCTGTCTCTATCATCGATTTCCGCTGATGGCGAAGGTTATCGAATTTTCAGGAATTTGACAACTTCGCATTTATCTCCTCTCTCATCCCCTTTTGTACCGATCCACGGGAGCTGATTGAAGAGGAAGTAGAAGGGACACTGATTAATTCCGAGACCGCGGAACACTATATTCTTATGAGTTTTTTTTCCGCCGTTGTTGAGATTCAAGTGCATTCGTCCATGCGAAAAAATTGGAAACCTATGAATAAATATGCCGTGGAAACAGTGGGAGCATACACGTGACCTTTTTCGTATCAATGCTTCATACAATCGCGTAAATTCATTTTACCCGACATTTGACGTTTCAAGAGGTCAGAGTATCGAGATATATAAATTGAATACGAGGGGAAAATGGCGTACATTTCGATGGAGCAATATGAATAGAATAAAAAGTTTGAGATAAATTGGGATATTTCTGTCATCAGTGGTGCAATAAATTGATTCAATTTACATGGGATTTTTGCACTATCAAATGGTCATGGGATTTTTATTTCAGTTTATTTTGAAATTACATAAATACAGGGTTTTCGGTTTAGATTATATGATTTGGATAATTCTGGTGAACAACAATTACAATTTCATGAACAATTGCAAATTTATCTGAATTTTCAATGAAAAAATTAGTATTTAGTGAGGAATTATGCAGAATTTCCAATTCTATTGATAATTCAGGTGTATGTGTACCTGAATTTTCCTCATTTCTACTAATTTTCATCGAATAATTGATCTGAACTTTACATTTCCCTCGAAATTCCAGTGGAACTGTCACTTGATAAAAATTTCAAAGGAACTACCGGAAATTTGCAACAGCCTATTATTATGCAGTCAGTTGGTTTATTTTTATCTCTCGCAATGTTGTATCTGGGACAGGATAAAATTCTCCACAGGCGCATATTTTTATTGTGGAGATGTGTAGATAATTCGTTAAGGGTGAATAAAAGAAATGTGGAAAAGCGAAAAAAAAGGGGTGTGCGGAGGCTGTTTTATTTTTCCGGCTTTATTGCGGCGATAAACACGAATGAGGAATGCGAGGACGGCGCCACTATGTCCCATTTGATGTTGTACCTTTAGTATTTTCTTTTTGGATGCTTTTTTTGCTTCTATTCCGGGAGGGAATGACATATGGGGCAAGGTCATTTTTATCAGAGTGGAGAGACGACAGCTGTTCTGAAGGCGGGTTGGGGGTGGGACAAGGCGATTTGCACAGCAATTAGAGATGCAGAATGGCTGGAGCCAACAAGCTGGAAGTTGAATCGTGTGGTTGTATGGAATGGACAATAAGATGGACGATTTGGGGGGGAAGGAAGTCTGTGGAAGTAAGAGGAAAATTGAACCTTTAGACATCCATTTGTTCTGTTTTTTAAACGTGTTTCTTTTTATTTTATCCTGGGGCATGTCGCGTGGAAAAAATTGTGAGGAAAGTATTGTAATACTTTCTTTTACATATTTTTTCTATTAATTCAAGAAAATTACTTTGGCAATGTCAAATCAGTAAAAATTACGGAACAGTTCACGTAATCCGTAATTGGGAATCATTTTCCGGCAATTTTTATAGGAATGGAAGAGAAGAAATCTGAAACGTTCAGGGAATTCTCAGGTTCATCACCGAACAAAGTACAAAATTGTCACGTAATTTTTCTCGAAGAAGTAAAATCTTAATGAAACTTCCCGATTTATTATGCCTGCAAAATCAAAAATTCTTGAACGCTCAAAAATTTTTATGAAGCTGGTTTCATTTTTATTGAATTTTTCTTTCCGTGTAGTTCCACTGAAATTTCACGAAATGGCTATTCACTTAAAAAATGACTAAGAATTTTCAATTTCCTTCTGACAGTATCATTTCCACGGGGTTTAACATGAGAACCTCAATTTCGTTGATCCTCCAAAACCAATAAAAAAATTCCTGAACGATTTGACCCTAAATTGAATTCAAATCCTCAAATTGAAAACTCACATGCAGCTCTTCCTCAATTCCCCGAAAAAAATTCAACAGCTCACGGTTCAGGTGGAAATTTCGTGGATAAAACTGGGAAGAATAAAAAATGAGATTTGCTGGGCACATCACAGGAGAAGTGGCCAACACGAAATCGCCGTAAATTTGTGTGGTCTGCACTCGAGAGCCGTTCGATGCAAGCGCACGAGAACGTGACCGGAAATGGCTCTGTTAGGGTGGCAGCCAAAGGGCCCTACCTCCCTCACACGCCTCTGCACTTCAGTATCCACTGCTAGTGCAAGTCCCCCTGAGCTTAGCCGCCTTCTCCTCCCTCCGCCCCATCGATGCCGAAAGCTACTTAAAATGCAGTCACTCCGCCAGGTCACCCTTGTGATTCTGATAATTTCTTATGGAACTCCTATAAAGCCCATCCGTGAGAAAATCCCACGGATAACGAGTGCGCGATGGAACAGCCGTTATAATCATGCGGGGGCACATCGTCAAGGGGTTTATCCGAGGTATCCGAGAGAAGAAATGAAAAATCGAAGAAAAATATGGATTCAATGCCTCTTTACCATCTTCTCCACTTTTTCCTTCTTTATTTTATATATTTCAGCCACCCGAGGATCCAATTATACTGATAGAAAAAAAGCCCTCGAATGAATGAAAGAAGAGGGAAAAAAATGAAGACCNTCGAAGAAGTAAAATCTTAATGAAACTTCCCGATTTATTATGCCTGCAAAATCAAAAATTCTTGAACGCTCAAAAATTTTTATGAAGCTGGTTTCATTTTTATTGAATTTTTCTTTCCGTGTAGTTCCACTGAAATTTCACGAAATGGCTATTCACTTAAAAAATGACTAAGAATTTTCAATTTCCTTCTGACAGTATCATTTCCACGGGGTTTAACATGAGAACCTCAATTTCGTTGATCCTCCAAAACCAATAAAAAAATTCCTGAACGATTTGACCCTAAATTGAATTCAAATCCTCAAATTGAAAACTCACATGCAGCTCTTCCTCAATTCCCCGAAAAAAATTCAACAGCTCACGGTTCAGGTGGAAATTTCGTGGATAAAACTGGGAAGAATAAAAAATGAGATTTGCTGGGCACATCACAGGAGAAGTGGCCAACACGAAATCGCCGTAAATTTGTGTGGTCTGCACTCGAGAGCCGTTCGATGCAAGCGCACGAGAACGTGACCGGAAATGGCTCTGTTAGGGTGGCAGCCAAAGGGCCCTACCTCCCTCACACGCCTCTGCACTTCAGTATCCACTGCTAGTGCAAGTCCCCCTGAGCTTAGCCGCCTTCTCCTCCCTCCGCCCCATCGATGCCGAAAGCTACTTAAAATGCAGTCACTCCGCCAGGTCACCCTTGTGATTCTGATAATTTCTTATGGAACTCCTATAAAGCCCATCCGTGAGAAAATCCCACGGATAACGAGTGCGCGATGGAACAGCCGTTATAATCATGCGGGGGCACATCGTCAAGGGGTTTATCCGAGGTATCCGAGAGAAGAAATGAAAAATCGAAGAAAAATATGGATTCAATGCCTCTTTACCATCTTCTCCACTTTTTCCTTCTTTATTTTATATATTTCAGCCACCCGAGGATCCAATTATACTGATAGAAAAAAAGCCCTCGAATGAATGAAAGAAGAGGGAAAAAAATGAAGACCGAGAGGAGGAATAAAAAAAAATTGAAAAGCAGAAGGTTTTCACAATCCGTTAAAGTATCTCAACGTGACCTTTCGGCAAAGGAAGTATTTCTTCATCACTAAAAAAAAGGCAGTCCTCCATTAATTCCGCTCTATTTTCCTTTCTATATGGTTTTCTCAATCGAAAAAAATTTAATTCATTTGTCTCTGATGTGAATTCACTTATTCATTCGAATTACTGAAGATAATATACTGGTGTAATTCGAAATGTGGGTTGAGCGGTTGTATTTTCATTTCAACTTGTGGATCCGTAGACTTGGGTGGTGCTCAATGCTCAAGTTGACATTATTAAAACATTAATCTTGGAAAGTGTGTCATCAACGGGAATATCAGGGCCACTTATTTCAAGGATGGTATCGCTGATGTCGTTTGAGTGAGTTTCAGGGATTTATTTGAGGATGAAAATGGGGAGTCATCTGCGATGAGTTTCACTCGGACTTCATAGAACGTGAATGGAAAAGAAAATACACTCGAATCAGGAGCATTAAATACCATTATTTTTCCTCATTTTGTATCATGTCAAAATGTAATTTAAGTGTTGAACCATTGTTCATGATTCAAATGTATTTTCTCCCAAGAACAAAAATGAAGAGACTCTCAAAAATATTTACTAGAAAATTATTCAGCATCGATGAATTCGATTTAACAATTTTTACGCTAAAATCCATCAAATCCACTCGGGAATAAACGTGAATGCGTTGACTGCAGTCCTTTAAAAATAAAAATTCATGATCGAGACTCAAAAGATCACATAAAAACGTCAAAACGTGTATTAAAAAATTCTTTTAAGATCAATCAATTCGATTTGCCAATATTCCCGATAAAATCCATCAAATTCACTCAAAATAAACATGAAAGCGTTGAGTACCCCTTGAAAATGTAAATTGATTATTGAGACTTCCACAAATTGACCTAAAAAAATTTATAAATCCCAGGATATTCAGCGTGGAGAGCGTGTGATAAACCCGAATGAAGTGCATTTAGTCCAGCATCACGTTGTTCGCCTCGGCAATGAATTTGAAAAAGCAATTACCAGAAACATAAATGAGTACTGACACAAAAAAAAGCCTCATAAATTCCCCGGAGAATGTCGCATCACACCTGCAATGCCAGGAAATTCGTAGAATAGGCACCTGATAAATTGGAAATAATGAGAAAGGGGGCATTTCATTAACCCCATGAGTGGCGTCACTCGGAACACACCATTGGGTATGTAATTGTCAAAGTGGAGGAGTGAAATGACACTGAGGGACTGAAGATGCAGTGGTAAGAGAGTCGGACTACCCCCGAGGGTTTTCCCCTGCGGATGCCAACCAAGTCGTCCTCTGTATCGACCCACCAACGCCCACCCAACTCCATTTCCCACTCTGTCTCTCTGCATCCACACCTACGTACTCTCCATGCAGTTTCGAGTGCAAAGGTAGACGTCATTCAACTCCACCTTTTATTCCTCATCCCACGTCGCACTTCTCTCTCTCTCTCTCTCTCGCTCACTCTCTTCCCCCACTCTCGTCGTTCGCCCACATCATTCCCGCTGATTCTCGTTATTTCGAGTTTTCCATGAGTTGATATTGGACTGTCATAGCGATTTCATCACCCGAAACAAACTATGTGGGACAATCAACTCCTGATTAACGTTTCACAGAGAAAAAATTCTAATTTTCGAGAATATATCGACAATTGTTGGCGGTACTGGACACTGAGTTGGATGACCCAATCATCAGTGATTTTTATCACTGAACTTTGATGATAGATTTCTAAATATTTGAAATTACACGGAGAGAAAAATTCAGTTAAAGTTACCAGATGAAAAACGTAAAAATTACGTTTCGAAACGCAATCCGCGAGCGAAGTAAAATTCAATAAAAAGTGTGAGTCGGAAGTGAAATTTCACGAATCACCGCGTAAATTCTACGATTTGTTCATTAACCACTCGTCTGATGACTCACCGCTGTGGGGACCACAAATCGTTCCGTAATTTTTCCCCAACGATTGAGAAATTTTACGGAGCGAAACGGAGAAATAACTCACCAGCTTCATAAAAAATGTTGAACGTTCAAGAATTTTTGATTTTGGAGGCATAATAACTCGGGAAGTTTCTGTAAGATTTTACTTCTTCGGGAAAAATTACGTGACAATTTCGTATTTTGTTCGGTGATGAGCCTGAAAATTCACTGAACGTTTCAGATTTCTTCTCTTCCATTTCTATAAAAATTGACGGAAAACGATTCCCCATTGCGGATTACGTAAATTATTCTGTAATTTGTACTGAATATTTCCCTCCGCGTAGTTCGTGGAAATTTTTAACAAGTAGCAATTTCTTTGAAATATCAAAGAATTTCGGCATTGAGAATTCCAATTTTTGTGTTTTAAACAATCGCAAGGGTCATTTACACCGAAAAAGGGGTGACAAAACTCAAAATATTCTGAAGAAAAGGTCAAATACCCAAGACCAGAGTTCAGAATTCTCTGAAATTCAAATATCAGCTCCATTTCCATCAAATTCAGCTCAAATCGTTCACAGAAATTCTTATTCATTTTGGGAATCCAACCAAATGGAATTCTTCACATTCAGCGCTCATAAGTTGACCGATCATTTCAAAAATCCAATGTTTCATCTCATTAAATTTCCCAGACATTGAGAATTCAGGACAATAATCGCTTGATTCCCCTCAATTTTCAATTTTAATAATCGTACGCACCTCAAGATTTCAATTTCACTAACGTCCCAGGCACGAACAATTTTGTCGATAACTGCACGTACGAAAATTTCACGTAAACGGGCCATTGTCAGAAATTTAAATAAAAAAAAATCATGCCCCCCGCCCAATTCAGATTAAGCCACCACGTCACTTGATAACACCACAGTTTAATCTCCAATTAAACTCTCCTTAATTATAATCCAAATACAATTTGCGAGTACAGTTGATGGTTGGTACCCGAAAATGCGGTCTAAACTTCCTATAGGCAAGCCGGTATCGCAGTTGTAAGCACTTAGTTCGGTCAAATCATTAATTAAAGCTCCGGGGGTAGTTTCACATTCAAGACAAAGAAGACGTGCACCACCAGCGGGTGCTCCCTTGCTTATCCGGGCATTCTGGGATATACAACTCCAGCCAGTTTTACCCCATTCCCCGGATCCACCTCCGTGCATCTTGCCTGCCTCGCTTTATAGTCCAGTGAGGGTGCGAAGTGGAATTCTAAACTCGATGCGGGTATAGAAAGCACGCCAGTTCTACCGCTGTAGCTCCAGTGTTGGCACTTCCGTCGTTTTCACTCAGTGTCTTGGCCCACCTATTCCATCCAGAGGTGCATGTCTCAGTTGGTCCAAAATATATACGACGGGTGGGATAGCACTTCTTACGTTAACGTGACAACTGTTTATAAAAGAATTTTAATTAAAAAAACGTCAAAAACTGTATTACATTAATTACAGGTGAGTGGCTGCCCTCTTTAAGTGGGTAATTATTTCACTCCAGTGAAGATAAAAACCATATTTTCTCTATACTAAAGGGGATGGAGTGACCTTCTATGGCGAATATTTCTGTACTCCAGAACTGACGGTGCAGCGTATTCCTTTAATACGATCCTGGACGGAAGGTACGCAATGCCATTAGTTTCTCGACCCTACTGTAAACACCCGGCGCTGGGATTTTACTGGGTATCGTAAAGAGAGGGGTTACTACCGCATCAGTAGTTAAGTTCATTAACTGCTCACATCGGGCGTTTCTCTTACTTAATTTCACACTTCACGCAAGAGCACAATCTGAAGAGTACTGTGAACTTGTTGTTTACGATTACTAAGTAAATTGACGATTACTAGGTCTTAAATTTGTTGCGGCGAATATTTCAAAATTGCACGGAGAGAAATATTCAGTAAAAATTACGGGACTCACAATTTCCTCATCGATTACGGAATCGATTCAGAAAATTTAAGTGACGGTATTTTTTTGGCCGTGACTATTCGCACCATTGCGTGAATCACTCCCGTACACTCCATACACTCCACGCATGCGTGAAGTTTGTGTGTTTCACTCAGCCGAATTTTCATACTGCTGTGTATTTCACGCAGTTGAAGTTTCATACTACTGTGTGTTTCACGCAGTTGAAGTTTCATACTACTGTGTGTTTCACGCAGTTGAAGTTTTATACTGCTGTGTGTTTCACGCAGTTGTATTTTTATATTACTCTGTGTTTCACGCAGTTGTATTTTTATACATCTGTGTGTTTCACGCAGTTGCATTTTGATACGCCTGTGTTTCACGCAGTAGAAGTTTTATACACATGTGTGTTTCACGCAGTTGCATTTTTATACGCCTGTGT
>NW_021680350.1:0-462 GCF_001412515.2 Diachasma alloeum
CCTTCAGGGCATCTGAACCTAGGGCAGCAACCACAGCTCCGTACATAGTCGCGTCACTTCTGATGTTTCTTGTAGAGAACAGGGCTTCGATGTGGATGAATCAAAGTTCAGGATCATGGGACCAGAAGTCTGGGAGTTTGAGCTGCANGAGAACAGGGCTTCGATGTGGATGAACCAAAGTTCAGGATCATGGGACCAGAAGTCTGGGAGTTTGAGCTGCGTGACAGCCATGATCTGAGCCTCAGTGTACCCCAGTGATTGATTGACGGGCATCATCAGTGGGAAGCTTTGTGCAATGCCTGATGCACCTGATGGGACGTTGTGTGGAATGGCTGGTATGCCGCCTGAGACATTGCCATTTATTTGAGAGTCAATAAGAAGATGAGATTGAGGTACTTGCTGATTTTGTTGCTGCTGTTGCTGTTGTGCCAACAAATTATGTTGATGCTGTTGCTGTTGTTG
>NW_021680350.1:629-1146 GCF_001412515.2 Diachasma alloeum
AACCTATCTAATATTCATAAGTGAAATAGAATAAAAAATATGCCTGCGACTGCTGACAGTTTACCGCCGACTCGATAATTTAACACTGGCGCCATCTCGCGGCATTCTCCCATCTGAACTTCTTTACCACACAGCACACCATCAATAATTTCTCCTAATTATACAAAATAACCTATTAATGGGTATTAATTGGGACCAATTGTTTGTCTATCAGCATTTAAATAATTTTTTGATTATATTCCAATCATTTTTGGCCCATTTTTGGCCTTAAAATGACATCCATGCATATGCATGCTACATCCATGCTACAACATGGATCCTTATTCGCCAGGGCATTTCGCCCGATTTGTTGTTTTTTTCTTAATGAGCGAGAGGTGGGGGGGTGTCGTCAATGTGGGGAATAACAAATAAACCCATTTTGCCCCACTGTTTGCCTAATGAGGGGGAGGGGCAGGCCTGGCAGAGGGGGGAGGTGGATTCGGGAAATTGCTTACGAACCGATTCTGCCCCTTCTGTT
>NW_021680350.1:1755-2887 GCF_001412515.2 Diachasma alloeum
TGACTAACAAACCCATTTTGCCCCATTAAAAATTCAATTGATCGATTCGAAAGCAAATTGCTAATTCATTAGAAAAAAGAACTATACTAAATCTGCACCTCTGCAATTATCCACCCAATTATAATCAATCCAATTATAACCCAAGATGGCGGACGCCGTCACAAAAAAAGGTCTCTAGGGGTGTATATAGATCGATCCAAAATCCAATTCTGAGTCGATCTGTGCCCATAAATTTCGCACCCATTTTTGAACGCCCCTTTTCTTGCCTTTTCTGACACTCATTTGACTTTTATGAAAGTTCCACTTTCGATTCGGTCACATCTCCCGTTTGACCCTTATGATCGTTTAATCCTTGATTGTCCTGTTCGCCTGTTCCATTGGACCCTTATCGCAGTTTAAGTGTAAGCCTCGAGTGGTCGCGGATGGCGACCATCTCACTTGCTTTACAGTGGCGCTTTATAGGTTGGATGTATTCTGACGGCGCTGAGAACATAGCGCGAGCACTCGAGGGTTAATCAAAGCTAGAAGGGTTAAAGATACGGCTGGTGGGAGTGCCTAATAGTTCATTACGGGCTGTGTCCTTTGAGGCCCGTTTGATCGTGGAGAATGGGAATATTGCCTAAAGAATTGACTCTTCATTTCGGTCAGAAGTTCATTTAAAATACCGTTTCAACTCAGGATGCAATGAACCAAACTGACCGGTCAATTGACCGTCATTTAACACGTAAATTACGCTTCACCGACCGAAGGCCAATTTCTGACCATTTTGGTCAGGAAAAAATGACAGAATTTTGTGTCACAAAAATGACCAAAAATATTATTGACGGTCACTTTACGTCTATATAGATGCACTCAATTTTTTTTTCCTTCCGATGAAGTTTTTTCTTTCGATGAAGTTACAACTGATAGCACCTTTATTGAATTTTATGAAACACCTCCATAAACGAAATTAAAAATAAGATAACCAAAAATGACCGAAAAATGACCAAACATAAAAATGACGGTCAGATTCCATTTAGATAGACGATATTTCACCATAAATGACGAAGAGATAAAATTGCTGACCGCTGGATAAACTGACCGGTCAGTTTGCATCACAAAATACGCGTTAAGTCAGAAATGATCGGAAAAC
>NW_021680350.1:5262-6450 GCF_001412515.2 Diachasma alloeum
CGAGATTTTGACAATGAGAAAAGGAGCACATTACTCTAAGAAAACAGGTCTCATGTTTTACGCTATGAACAATTTTCTGACACGATTTTTCTAGGCTCTGATCAG
Source organism: Diachasma alloeum (assembly GCF_001412515.2). Taxonomy (NCBI): domain Eukaryota; kingdom Metazoa; phylum Arthropoda; class Insecta; order Hymenoptera; family Braconidae; genus Diachasma; species Diachasma alloeum. Next base: position 5,368 of record NW_021680350.1, read on the forward strand.
AGGATCGGGAAATACATCCGCACAATTGGAAAACATGGATACATGTATGATAAATTTATTTTACACCAGAAGTTTACAAAGTTTAATTTTTCACATTTTTCAAACTACAATGTTTGATCTGTCACTTGGGTAAGACGAAACTCACTGGGTTACACATTCGACTCTATAAATCTTCGTTTGCGTATTCCTTACTTATTTTTATGGTATTAAAAAAATACATTTTACAATATGTCCAGCCACTTTAATTTACTTATGACCCTCCAGAACTCACAATCAGCTGAGCCATTAAGAATGGCTACCAACGAGAGTGCATCCCCTCCACTCCGAACCCCCTCCTATGCCTTCTATGATGCTGATTAGGTTTTTATTATTTTACGCCAATTTATCGAATTGATAGACTTTGATTCAGTGTATATCAATGTCTATGCAATCATACCGCGTAAAGTGAGCCCAAGTAGAAGTTTCTATCAATAAATTAAAAAAAAAGAGGGGCTATCTTTAATGACAATTTTTTGAAAATTCATTTTTTAAAAAATTCAGTCTATTAAATTATTTTTATAGTCAATCATTGTCTATCATTCGCCTATCAATGGATTTCCATGGTGAAAATAATTAATTTTTAATAATCAGGGGCTAACTTTTTAGAGCTATGGGTTCGCGAGCGATTTTCTCAATTGACACCCCCTCCCCCCTCGNTGAGCCCAAGTAGAAGTTTCTATCAATAAATTAAAAAAAAAGAGGGGCTATCTTTAATGACAATTTTTTGAAAATTCATTTTTTAAAAAATTCAGTCTATTAAATTATTTTTATAGTCAATCATTGTCTATCATTCGCCTATCAATGGATTTCCATGGTGAAAATAATTAATTTTTAATAATCAGGGGCTAACTTTTTAGAGCTATGGGTTCGCGAGCAAATTTCCGAATTGACACCCCCTCCCCCCTCTCGCTCATTACAAAAAAAAAACAATAAATGGGGAAAAATGGGCCTGTTAGCTATTTCCCAAATGGACCCCCCCGCAGCCGCCCCTGATTATGAAAACTGTGGGGCAAAATGGGTTTGTTTGTCATCTCTTGAGTTGAC
>NW_021680350.1:6797-13181 GCF_001412515.2 Diachasma alloeum
CGCTCATTACGGAAAATACCAAAAATGGGGCAAAATGGGCCTGTTAGCTATTTTCCAAATTGACTTCCCCCCCTCATTAGGAAAACAGTGGGGCAAAATAGGTTTGTTTGTCATTTCCCAAGTTCACACCACCTCCTCCCCGCCATGAAACCCACAATAATGGATTTCAAAATTAAACAGAAGGGGCAGAATGGGTTCGCGAGCAATTTTCCGAGTTGACACCCGCTCCCCCCCTCTCGCTCATAAAAAAAAACAACAAATGGGGAAAATTGGGCCTGTTAGCTATTTCCCAAATTGACCCCTGATTATGGAAACCGTGGGGCGGAATAGGTTTGTTTATCATTTCCCGAGTTCACCCCCCTCCCTCGCCAGAATAAAACCAAAAATAATCGATTTCAAAATTCAACAGAAGGGGCAGAATGGGTTCGCGAGCAATTTCCCGAATTGATTCCCCCCCTGCCGCTCCCTCTCGCTCAATGAGAAAATGATGGGGCAAAACGGGTTTGTTTATCGTTTTCCGACTTGACATCCCTCCGCTCGCTCATTCCGAAAATAAATAACAATTGAGGCGAAATGGGTCTGTGAGCTATTTCCCGCTTGACTCCCCCCCCCCCCCCCCCCCACCCACAATAATGTATTGCGAAATTCTCCAAATGGGGCAAAATGGGTTAGTGCTAATATTCCAAATCAACCCACCCCCCAAACCTATCTAATATTCATAAGTGAAATAGAATAAAAAATATGCCTGCGACTGCTGACAGTTTACCGCCGACTCGATAATTTAACACTGGCGCCATCTCGCGGCATTCTCCCATCTGAACTTCTTTACCACACAGCACACCATCAATAATTTCTCCTAATTATACAAAATAACCTATTAATGGGTATTAATTGGGACCAATTGTTTGTCTATCAGCATTTAAATAATTTTTTGATTATATTCCAATCATTTTTGGCCCATTTTTCGCCTTAAAATGACATCCATGCACATCCATGCTACATCCATGCTACAACATGGATCCTTATTCGCCAGGGCAGCTACCCATAGTGCATGAGCATAATTGAAGAACAACAATAAAGGTACCCTACAGTGCTTACACCTGCATCTCATTTTTCCGTTCGCTAAAGCATCTCATTATCATTGGAAAAGAGCTGCACGGTTCTCCTCAATTATACACATATTAACGTGTATATGCATGCTACCTCTGGCCAGCATCATCCGGGACAATACCACTGGATCTATCTACGCGCACAAAGCCGAATCATATCACTGATAGACAAGCCAATGAGCGAGGTCTCAGTCGGTCAATTCCTCGAACTGCTAGATCCCAAGATTAAGGAAACGGTGACCAGATCGGTCCAAGAGGCAAGTGGCCCATTGAAGACCCAAGTACACGATAACACCGAGAGGATTCGTGCCTTAACAGAGGAAAATGCCAAGCTCCAAAAAACTGTTGATGCCCAGGCGAAGACTATTGAGGATCAAAAATGCCAAAACAACCTCATAATCCATGGTCCAGCAACTCCCAAAGATCCTATAGATTTACTCAACACCTTAATCAAATTCCTAGAAGAGAAATTAAATATTTCGCTCCAGCCCCAGAAAGTCAACTGTGTGAGGAAACTCGGGGTGAATCGAGGGGATAAACCAACCCCTATTGTTCTATCATTGACCTCACTCAACACTAAAATCAAAATTCTGAAGAACACGTCCAATCTGAAGGGCTCCAAGGTCTCAATCTGAAAGGACTACAACAAGGCCACGGTTGCTGCTCGCAGAGAGCGCCTCCCCATCGTCCAAAGTCTTAAACAAATAGGTCTTGATGCCAGACTCAAAGATGCAGACATTCTAGTAAACAACGAGAAAATCACCAAGGAAGAGGCCTTGCAATTGAGAAAAAGACGCAGAGATACAGAAGTCAGTTCACCAGGTACACAGAACAAAAATTTCCGTCCCTCCTCCGAGAAGCCACCAACAAGCACAGACTTTCCATTGAACTCAAAGAAGCCAAAGAAGAGAAAACCAAATACAGAACAAACCACGGAGTTTTTTCGTCCCAGCCTTCTTGCAGCCTTCGCCTACAACAAGTAACTGCTCTCCCCCCCCTTCCCATCCCACGCAAATCCAGACCAGACTAGACCAACCTATCCCAATCCCCGATCCTTTTCGAGCACCCCTGTGCACAGAATCGCCCAAAGAACCGCCAACAACCGAAGCAGAACAGTAGCTTTCTGGAACATTGAAGGACTGAAGAATTTATACAACTTAGACAAACCGATGATGAAATACCTCTCCAATCTCGAGTTTCTTGGCATCCTGGAGTCCTGGAAGGACCGTGAGGTCTCTTCATTCCCAAGGTTCGTGTCCGAGTTCCAGCCATTCCAATTTCCAGCAGTCAGGTCTTCCACCACTGGAAGACTCCCAGGAGGCATCATCTTGTTTGTCAAGAGAAATCTAATTAACAATACTCCAGTAATTCTGGTGTGCACAGAGAATCCCGTTGTATTTTCTCTGATTTTCCAGAGCACAGAGATATTATTCTACTTAGCCTACTTCAGCCCGGACATGGATAATGAGTGTGTTGTGCCAGAGGCCAACACTCAGAGGTGCAGAGAAGCCAGAGGCACTCAGACACTTCCTTCATAATTATGGGTGATTTGAATGCGAGAGGGAGACCTTTGTCAACTGGACTCCAGCATCACTGAGGGAACATATCTGACTCATTCTAGATCAAGCCTTGCCTTGACTCTAAATTAACCCCAGAGGGAGACTCCTCGAAGACGAACTGAGCAGCCTTGGTTTCTTCATTTTGAATGGTAGAACGCACTCGGACTCTTCGGCCAATTTCACGTTTATCCATGAGAGAGGAATGAGCGTCATTGACACCGCTTGGGTGAACACTACCACCGCTGACCATTTCCAAGACTCTCGAGCTATCCCACATGGCTCAAGATCCCCTCATGTGATATATGAACTGAAGCTATCCTGCCCAGAGGAAGCCTCCCCACCATCATCCAACGGCCCAACCCCTGTCTTAACAGAGAAATACCTCTGGGCAAAAACGGAAGAGGAGCATATTGCTTACTCCAATTGTATTTGTAATGCTCGGGACTCATTCGCTACTAGAGTCACGGATTCATCCTCTCTTGACCAACAAATTGAATACACAATTAAAGTGGCGGCAACGAGGGCCAACCTTTGCAAAACCTTCACTCTGGGACATCCCTGCCTCGGGAGAGTATTAAGGGTAGCTAACCAATGCAAGGAGCTGAAAGAAAATGTCCGCCATTTGTTCAAAATCGCCAGGAATTCGTCCTGTGAAAAACTCCACAGAGAGAACTATCTGGAAGCCACGAGAAACCTGATCTCAACTATGAAGGTAATGGAGCAGAACAACAGAGCGATGGAAATCGCTGCGATCTCCAACATCCGTAACACCCAAGAGTTCTGGTCCACCTACCGAAAACTCTCGCCGAGACCGCCTTCTACCTGTCCGTTACCAATTGAGAGCTGGGTAAATTTCTACTTGTCTCATTACTCTTCAGAACTCACTGAGATTCCCAGGTACCGCTTCCGAACGATTCACCCACTTCTGGACTTACCCATCTCCCTCGAGGACAAGACATTAAAACAACTATCGAACAACAAAGCACCTGGTCCGAACGGCCTAACAAATGAATTCTACAAGAGCCTCCCCTCACCCGGGGTTCAAGCACTGTGCAAACTCTTCAACAGGGTTCTAGAGACGGGGACAGTTCCTGAATGCTGGGAAACGGTTAAAACCATTGTACTCCACAAAAAGGGAGACAAGCTAGACCACAACAACTACCGTAATATCGCGTTATTCAACTGCATCTCCAAGATCTACACCCAAATCGTCACCAACCGCACGCAATCCTGGTGTGAAAGCCGGAAACTGTTTCCGGAATACCAGGGTGGCTTCCGTCGAAACAGGAGTTGTGCAGACAATTTGTTCTGTCTACTTTCGGCCATCCAAATAGCACTGAACCAGCCTGGCAGATACTTGTTCTGCATTTTTGCGGACTTTAAACAAGCATTTGATTCAGTGCAGCACCAGATGCTATGGGACAGATTGAAAGACTTGAGGCTGGGCTCGAGAGTACTGAACTCTGTCATGGATCTCTATGAAAAGCTCAACATGTTCTACGAGATCAATGGTGCAAGGTCGAACAAACTGAGAATCACCAAAGGAACCCCACAAGGGGAATCTCTTAGCCCTCTGGTATTCATCCTTTTCATCAGCGGCTTAGAAACGCATCTTCGGGAGGCGGGGCTGACTAGCTAGGCCCAGAAAATCGGAATGATCCTTTTTTGTCTCGCCCATGCCTAAAATCGACGGTCGATCGTATGCAGAGGTCGTACGAATTTTCCCCGATTTTCAAAGTCATTCTGTCAGGCAGCAATGAGAATCTGAAAATTCACAAAAATTTGTGACCTACTGGCAGTTTGCAACTAATATGTCTGGTGAAAAGTCAAATGGCTTTATGGCGGTCTCCCGCCAGGTAGTAAAGGTGTCCGCGCAGTACCCATTTTCCAGGTATAGTATCTAAGAGGTCTGCGTATCCCGCTCCATTTACGGAGGCATTGGAAAATATTCTCAAAATTTTCATGATAAATTGCTTATATTTATTTATTTTTAATGAGAATAACTGCATTGTTTGCAGCTGTAAATTCATAAAATATTGTTCTTCACACAAGTAATCACTCAATTTAAAGGTGAAATTTCCGAAGCAAATTTTTCGGATAGGAAAATTTTGGAATATTTTCTGTAGCTGTATAAATTGTCGCTTGACATTTTTCTGTCGATATGAATCAATTGTTTATCTTGAAGGAATCTCAATTTGAAGGACTTCGAAAGAATGATTTCACGTGAGAAAAAATTCAGTGGCAAAGCGTCAAAACGATTCAAGTCGATTTCAGTTTCTTCTTAGTTTTTGCACAATATCTCGGAATATATGGAGATAGGAACATTTTTGTAGGGACATTTCTTGTAGAGTGGAGCGAAATCAACAGAAGAGGTACCTATGGAAATTTTGCAATCTCTAATATTTTACGAGGTATTCCGCGAAAATTCAGCTGAGAGCTGATCTAAGCCGACTTGAATTTTTCTTAGAATTGACGACCCCTGGGAGTCAATCATTCACATGGTGTACGAGAATATATGACCTGAAGATCTGCAAAACCTTCGTGACTCATCTCTAGGTAATTTATAATAAGGAAAGCCTATAGCGTCGCCCGTTCTCCACCTCAGTTTTGGGGGTGGAGCCCTCGACTACTTTGTTCTTCTAGTGAAATAGCCTCAAATGAATTTCTCGTATGCCCTATACATTGGAGGTCAGTCAAGGGAGAACTTCTGAAGCGTCAACATCAGAGTCACTGCCAGTTTAACGTATACTTCACGGTGAAGATCCATAAAACCCAACACATCGAAATATGCCGGAGACGCGACAACATAGAGAGGTTCCATTGGTCGGTTACGCGAGACCAGGGATTTGTGATAACCGATTGCCTACAAATAGGCAGGTTCTGGAATGTTACTTCTATCATACGAGATATAGTACACCAAAACTCAATACTCGCGACGCTTTACAGTGTGCTGTGCGGAAATATGCGATTTTCTGGGAATATGANGCTTTACAGTGTGCTGTGCGGAAATGTGCGATTTTCTGGGAATATGCGGCGATTCCGATGATTAAAGAGTGTCACGCAATCACTAAGTTGGAAAAGTTAGTCAAGTCTTATAAAACGATCCTTAAGTACGGTACTTTGAGAGACACGAATGTGAATTATAAAGTGAAAGAAATAGATTTTAAATGTTCGTTGAATGAACTCTTCGATATTGCTCATCAAACGCAAGTGAGTGTAATGAAGAACGCAGCAGCAATGACTCTATTGAATCTCCAACGAGAGAAGGGCCGGAGTGGTTGTTTAGACATAATTATTGACACAGAGACGTGGACTGTTAATGATACACAGGAAGCAGAGGACGAGGAAGAAACCGAGTCATTACAACAAGGTACGTTGATAAAATAATCATTCATTCTGACTCGATTCATTCAACGTACTTTATTGGCTTTAGAGATGAATAATCAAGTTTTTTATCATATCAATGTTTTTCGTCAATTCGAGTAGGAATGAAAAAAATTACATGTATATTATTTCGGGGATATCTCAGGAACGAACGGAGTTTAAAGAATTTATCAGAAGAACTTGTTTGTAGCCAACCAAATTTTCTAAAAAAAATCTCTGCGAAGAATTCTTCAGAACCTACCTCTTCCTGAGATATTATCAAAATAATCAATCAAGAGGAAGATGAGAGAATAAAAAATTGAATTGACATTCTTCCGTAAACATCGCAGGAA
>NW_021680350.1:13334-19984 GCF_001412515.2 Diachasma alloeum
AACTTTTTTGTAGCCAACGAAATTTTCTAAAAAAAATCTCTGCGAAGAATTCTTCAGAACCTACCTCTTCCTGAGATATTATCAAAATAATCAATCAAGAGGAAGATGAGAGAATAAAAAATTGAATTGACATTCTTTCGTAAACATCGTAGGAACGAGTAGGTTCAGAAGAATTTATCAGAGGACTTTTTTTATGGCCACCGAAATTTCCCACAAAAAATTTCTGTTGACAAATTCCCATCAACCTAATTATTTCTGAGATATGGGAATTAGTAGGGAAGCGGTGTGAAACGATTTAAGTCGACTTAGCTTTCAGTTGAGTTCTCAATAAATATCGCGGAATATATCGGAGATAGCGAAATCTTTATAAGAATCTCTTCTGTAGATTTCATTCGTCCTTAGAAAAAATATCTTTTGCAAAATTTCGCTATCTCCCTTGGATTCCAAAATATTGTGCAGAAACTGAGTCAACTTGAACTGTTCCACTACATGGCTATTGAATTCTCTTCACGGATCTCAATCTAATTCTCATGCATTTATTTGATTTTATAGCTCTGCCGGTGGAAATTGCGATGGATCCCAACAATTATGTGTTCAACGAAGACGAAGAAATTGAAGAAATCCTGAGGCACATGACAGTGAGTACTGACGATAGTGAATATCCGATAGTGACTATGAAGTGGAATTGTTGCCGAAGAAGCCCAGACTCAAGATTATAACAGGTGACATCACAGCCATTTTGGATAGAGCCAAAGTTAGCGATCGTATGGCTGCACGAGTGTTAGTAGCCATTTTAATCAGAGCCGGTGTAACTCTGGAAGATGTCCACTTGAGCCGCGAAACTATCCGGCGAAATCGGCGAATGCAGCGCGAGTCGCTCAGTAATACAATCCAAGAGAATGCGAAAACGGGATTGTCCCGTATCCGATGTATTCACTGGGACTCAAAACAAATGTCAGCGCCGGAAAATAAGTTTAAAAAAATTGATCGTCTTCCAGTCCTGGGATCAGGCTATGAGTGGCACCAATTACTTGGTGTGCCCAGAATTGAACGAGGAACTGGAGAAGCGCAAGCGAAAGCAGTGTACCAATGCTTGAAGGAATTGAATATGCTTGACGATGTATGTGCTATGGTCTTTAACACGACGGCGAGTAATACGGGCAACTTCAATGGTGCATGCATCTGGGTTGAAGAATTACTTGAGAGGGATCTTCTGTATTTAGCGTGCCGTCATCATGTTTTCGAACTCCTCTTGAAGGGAGCTTTCGAATCAGCTATGGGTTGTAGTTCTGGGCCTGACGTTCTCATTTTCAAGAGATTCCAAGGACAGTGGGACACCATAAAGAGAGAAGAATTTTCCCCCGGAGTCGATGATGTCGCAGTAAAGGAGGCTTTATTAAATAAAATGGGAGATATTCTTGCTTTTGCTGAAGAACAACTGGAGGTTAGTTACAATATATCATTTATATGGAATTGAAGTATCCATATTTCTTCTCGTTATCAATGTTCTGAAGTTGAAATTTCGCAATCCATTAAACACCGTCTTTTTTTCTGTTTTCTGTATAGAATAAAACTATTAGAAGAGACTACAGGGAGTTTCTAGAACTGGTGGTGATATTCCTGGGTGGAAATTTGGTAGGAGGTAACCGTTTCCGCGCTTTGGGCCCCATTCATCATGCTAGATGGATGTCCAAAGCAATCTACTCGCTGAAGATCTTCCTGTTTAGAGATCAATTCTGCTTGACGTCGCAGGAGAAATCAGGTCTGATCGATACATGCATTTTTATTGTCCTTGCGTACCAAAAGGCTTGGTTCACCGCCTCAAATGGAGTCACAGCTCCAAACAACGATTTGAAACTGTTGAAGCAATTAGCACAAAATGCTAGTTCTCCCACTAGTCGTGTTTCATCGAAGGTTTGGAGGGCTGTATTTGACAAGTTCGTAACCCACCTTTGGTACTTATCAGAGGAATTGATTGCTTTCGCGTTCTTCGATGAGAACGTGAGTGCAGAGTGTAAGAGAAAGATGTGCCAGGCCATCAGATCTCGTTCTGCTCTCAATGATAGTCGGGAGACAAGGAGAACAGGAATCAAGGATCCAGCATCGATTTCAGAGTTGAATTTAGATGCATTCGTTACAAAAAATACTGTGAGGTTTTTTGAAATCTTGAAAATAGATTATAGTTTTCTGGATGGTGATCCAGTAACAGGGGCAGAAAGAGACGATTTTGGGACAGCTCTCAACATTCTCAAAGCTCTCCATGTTATAAATGATATTGCAGAAAGAGGTGTGGCTCTTGTCAGTGAATACAACGATCTGCTCACGAAAGATGAAAACAGTAAACAAAATTTAATGCAGGTTGTGAATAAATTCCGAGAAGTATTTTCGGGCTGCACAAAAGAAGATTTGGCGTTTTCATTAGAGAACTATCTGAAAAATCCGCTGACTTAACCAGTGAAAATTGGACCATTAGTATATACAATTTTCAATATCACACTGTAATATGATTATATTTTACTCTAGTGTCAAAAAATAAACAAATTTCAAGTAGAAACTCAATGAATCTCTCGCCTAATTTATTTGATTTTCTATTTCCTATTCTCATCAATTGGTTCAACTCAATTCTATTCTCTCTCCAATTAATTGGGAGTTTCAAGTTCAATTTTGAAACTTGTAGGGGCTTCTTTTTTAACTCTCGAGGAAAGAGAGACAAGGCTGGATAGTCCATACGCAATAACCCCTTCCCGTGGGCACTACGAGGTCAGGGGGAACATTAAACGTTTTTCTATGTTATTCGGGCTGGAGAAGCCGAATATGTTGGTATTTTTCACCTAGCCCTGCGCAAACAAAAGTTATTAACAATTCAACATTTCAATCAAAGTTTTCTCAAAGATCGCCTCCTCGCACTCCGCGTGCCGACGAACTGGTCAGTAGGGTTAAATGCACATATCGCGGTAAATCATTGAGATACGATAAAAATGCAAAAGATTCAATTTATGTAATTTTAATAGAGGGACATTTTATGACCGCACTTTTTTTACGTATCTCCAATAGTTTTCGAGAAAACTTTGATTGAAATTTTGAATTGTTAATAACTTTTGTTTGCGCAGGGCTAGGTGAAAAATACCAACATATTCGGCTTTTCCAGCCCGATTAACATGGAAAAACGTTCAATGTTCTCCCCGCCTGCTTAGTGCCCACAGGAAGAGGGTATTGCGTATGGACTAGAATTGACAACAGGAAAACTTCGCTTTAAATGAAGATATTTTCTCCATTCAAGTTTTGTCGGATTCGTTATCGAATGTGGGATTTCGTTGTGTGAATTCCGAATTGAAATCACGTAAAAATCCAAAATTTACACATAAAAAATGAAAGACCGAGTACGATTTATTGAAGACCATAAAAGGGTCAGTCCCGTCCGAGGAAAAGTCTGGGCGGCTGGCTGACCCTCTCCGTTTCAGGTATATGACCTCCATAATGACACTGGATAATCTGAGCACTTGTCGCTGTCTGAAAGTTGGACAATTTTCTTTTGCATTTTTCATCGACTCAGAATGACACAAAGCACTTCCAGCTTTTGGATATGATAATCAGATAGTTGAACAATTGTATAAACGAAATTAGAAGGTCATCGGATGGAGACAAATGGGCTTCAGAGCCCCTTCAAAACCTCTATTTTACGTCAAAATGTGGATTTTTAATTAAATAATAAATTGATTGAAAGAAAAAAAGATAGAGTTCCACTATTGTTTAACTCCCTCGGAACAGGTTTTGGACACCTATCAATGATAATATGAATAATGTACTAATCAAATGGCAAATATTAACTTCACTCACTTTTCCATAGAGATAATTCCATAAGAATTTACAAAACTCATTGCTGTCTACTGTAATTGTTCTAAAAATCTGAAAAAATTCATACGATTTCTCCATATGATCAACCATCGATTCTAGGCATGGGCGGGGCAAAAATGGATCATCCAGATCCCTGGGCCTAGCTAGGGCTGATAGGGGCCAGCTTGGGTGGTCCACTGGATATTCTGACTCTGGCCTTTGCAGACGACATCGTTCTGCTTGCTGATTCAGCCCAAGCCACGCAAAAGATGCTGAGTGCTTTGCACACTTTCTGCTTATCCCTGGGTCTCACAGTGAATACCAAGAAGACACAAATTATCATCTCCCATAATAGCCCAAAGTCTCTTAGTATGCCGACGTTTAAATCAAATCATACTCCTATCTTGGCATTCTATTCTCCAGATGTAAGAAATTCAACGAGGCGGTTATGGATCGAGTCTCAAAAGCCGACCAGGCAACGGGTGCGACAATTGGGAAGCTCAGGAAGGCCCAGCCTAGATCCTCACTACCAGCTGAAAAACTCTTTGCGGCTGTTGTGAGTGCTACTCTCCTCTACGCGGCAGAATTCTGGGCAGATGGCCATGAAGATACTCTGTGCTCCGCACAATGCGAATTCTTCAAGCAACTCTATGGCTGGCCCCGCTCCACTCTGCATTACATTGTCCGCTTGGAAGCAAAAATTTTGGACATAAGAGTAGAAATGCTGAAGAGAAAACTGCGATGGCTGGTAAAACTGCTGGAAATGGATGAATCCAGGATACCCCGCCAATGTTACAACAGACTGTTACAATCTCTTCCAGAAACCCACACTCCACAAGCCCAAACTGGGTCGGCTCCCTTCGAGCAAAACTGATCTCTCTGGGATATGGCTCGACCTTCGATCAACAAAACCCTATCACAATTTCGTCTCTCATTGACCTGATCCTCGATAAACAGCAGAAAATCCTGAGAGATCACGATTTAGAACGTGCACGAGCCTCGTCATATTGCCCATTGTACCATCAACTACATCAGCATGATCTAAATTATCTTCACTTCAACCTGAATCTGAACAAACTCGCACTCATTAGCCAAGCAAGGGTAGCTTCAAGGAGAGGAGTTTGTTTTTACTGGGGCAGCAAGTGCATCAAAGTCAATCCAGAGAACCCGTGTCCAGTGTGCTATTGGGACTGTCCAGACGATCTTCAGCATTTTCTAACCTCATGTCCTGCATCGGACATGATTAGATTCAAGTTTCCCAGTCTAGAACATTCATTGTTTGAGATCTTAAGAGTGAGAACGCCAAGGGAAGCCGACGTGTCGTTCATTTATCTTAAAAATTTATTATCTCTTCGATTCAATATCGCTGGCTCTTAACTCGCAAATTCAATTATATGCCACGTAGCTGTATGCACTGTGTCAAACTTAGCACTCAAACTCATTTATTCTTATTGTTATTTAGCGGCTAACCGCAACCTCATGTCTATCTATGTTGTTTGATCTCTTTTTATAGTCTTCCCCCCCAATTAAGGGACAAATTATTTATTAAGCTATTTGTAACGTACCCCCCCCCCTATGTACCTGTCTNGCCCCCCCCCCTATGTACTGTGGCTATGTCACAAGAGTGCATTAAATAAATAAATAAATAAGACACAACGTCGGCACCAAGAACACTACATATTGATTCTCGTGCTTTAGAAGCATTTTTTCCTTATTGGAATTCGTATGAAATACCGTGCCGAATGTGCTGTTTATCAGTTGCCATCGTAAACTCTGCTATTCTGAGAGGTTATGTAACTCACGTAGACTTGTCGTTCGGTGTTCTGAAACCTTTTGTCCGATCCTTTCAAAACCACAAAAGACCGCGAAAATATTTCCATTTTAAATATAATTTTAGACTCCAAGAAAAAGTCTGTAAAAATTAAGTCATACACCTAATATTTGGATTGCAGTTTAACACATATATTTTATATTTATTAAACACTGTACATGGTTAAAGAAATTTTATTTTAGTTATTTGCTCGAGAGCTAAGTTGGATCTGACGAAAAATATGACGAATACCTTTCGGCGTATGATTTCAAGAAAGAAGGGAATAGTTAGGAGCATTGTGATGGGATAATTTTTTTCATTTTCGTAACAATCGATAGGATTGGTCAAATTGGGAATGAGTAGGAGAAGAGGGTGGTAACTCTTGGTTTCCGCAGGGCCAAAGTAAACTCGAGGGGTAATTCTGGTAAAAGGGGATAAGTATGCCTCGAGTCTCAATGGTCTTACAAGGAACACTACACAGGTGTCCCCCTCCGATTTCGATGAAACTTGAATATGTTATAGGGGACCCAAAACTAAGGGACGCGTATTTTTTTTTAGCTGCCCATATTGGGTTTTAGGGGGTGAAAGTGCTCTCTGAAGTTGACCACCTCTCGGGGTCATTTTTCGTTTGCACACATAAGGAAGCTTTTTGAACAACTCTTTCGCAGTGTATCATGAAGGTCACAAGGAATGATGAAAATGCGAATTAGAACCGTCCCCGGGGGGTGAAATATGAAGGGTAAACTACCCTTGTGAAAATTCATTTTTCTCATAGAAAAAAAACTTTTGATCGAAATCCCATGGGAGAAATTCCATTTGAAAAAGTAGAAAAAATACAGAATACCTGTTTTGAGTTTTTTTTAATCGAAATTTAAAACTTAAAAAAATAAATTTTTCGTGAATTGCGAAATTTGAAACTTTTTCCTGTGCAAAACGAAGCTTACGGCTAATGATGAGGAAAACCATTGGGACAGGATTCAGGAGTGGTGTCGGGGAGGTTAACTAC
>NW_021680350.1:20189-20459 GCF_001412515.2 Diachasma alloeum
ATTCCATTAAATGGCTTCCATTTCCAATTTGAAAAAATGAGTTATGATGAAATATTTCGAGGAATTCAAATTTTCATCTGTATATGAACGTGGATGGGTGGTACAACGAAGAGCCGATGATTTTGTATAGTAAATAACGGATCGATGATAAAATGTATTTCGCTTGCTCTTATCGCTTCGATGTGATATCGTTTTCAATGAGACGTAAATGGCGACATATGGCAATACCATTCTGTTTGATAATGCAGAACCACAACTGAAGAATATTCG
>NW_021680350.1:20607-20968 GCF_001412515.2 Diachasma alloeum
ACCCGTGAACAACGAGGAACGTGAATTAGCAGACACGTTCGAAAGGATATTGATTCAATCAATGGAGGAATATAATGGAGTTGAAATGATCGAAGAAACATTCCTGGATTTTCATGAGCCTTATAAAGATATCAAAATGATAGCCGTCGAGGATAAAGAATTTCAACCACATGCAGAAGAATCACCTGACAGTTGTTCGGAGCATGAGGAACCTGTAGATTTCGAATATAAAAAGAATGTCGTTGACTTCTGGAGAAGTGGAAAGAAGAAGAAGAATCTCTCTATAGAAACTGTTTCCCATCGATTCAGGAAGGTGAAATCGCGTAGACAGTTACGACGCTGGGCGAATCAAATCAATAAA
>NW_021680350.1:21075-41132 GCF_001412515.2 Diachasma alloeum
GGGGGGGGGGATTTTTTTTTAATAAGGAAGAAAAAATATAATATGAGACAATTTAAAGCACATATTTAGGATTTTTTCCACAAATTAGAATTTTAAGGTAAGAAACATCGATTCTTTGAAAAATTATGGGTTTTTAATTGTTTGTTATAATAGACAGATCTTACACGGAATGATAAGTGAAACAATTGAAATAGTCTTCGGGAGTGAAACTTGAGGGCTTAACAATCCTCATGGTATTTTATCGAATCGATCGGACCAACCTCATTCATTTTCAAAAGAAATCAGTAATGACCATGAATCTAAAAAATTTCAACGAAGGCCAGAGTAGAGATTCCATTAAATGGCTTCCATTTCCAATTTGAAAAAATGAGTTATGATGAAATATTTCGAGGAATTCAAATTTTCATCTGTATATGAACGTGGATGGGTGGTACAACGAAGAGCCGATGATTTTGTATAGTAAATAACGGATCGATGATAAAATGTATTTCGCTTGCTCTTATCGCTTCGATGTGATATCGTTTTCAATGAGACGTAAATGGCGACATATGGCAATACCATTCTGTTTGATAATGCAGAACCACAACTGAAGAATATTCGTTATAAACATATTGATGCAAATGGCTCATTTGTTATCTGAGGATAAAATTACTCTGATCAATATAACTTATACGATATCAATGTTTTTCATTTCCATCCCTCTTGTGAATTACAATCAGTCTATGAACATACATCGAAGAGAAAAGTAGTTTTTCGATGAGTGGCGTGATCTATACTTGTTCTACCATGAAAGTTAATCCGATCAACATTATCCGACTTCTGATGGTAACATTTGAAGTTCTCAATCTTGCTGAAATACCCGTGAACAACGAGGAACGTGAATTAGCAGACACGTTCGAAAGGATATTGATTCAATCAATGGAGGAATATAATGGAGTTGAAATGATCGAAGAAACATTCCTGGATTTTCATGA
The DNA here is from genome assembly GCF_001412515.2 of Diachasma alloeum. Taxonomy (NCBI): domain Eukaryota; kingdom Metazoa; phylum Arthropoda; class Insecta; order Hymenoptera; family Braconidae; genus Diachasma; species Diachasma alloeum. The sequence continues at coordinate 22,050 of NW_021680350.1, forward strand.
GCCTTATAAAGATATCAAAATGATAGCCGTCGAGGATAAAGAATTTCAACCACATGCAGAAGAATCACCTGACAGTTGTTCGGAGCATGAGGAACCTGTAGATTTCGAATATAAAAAGAATGTCGTTGACTTCTGGAGAAGTGGAAAGAAGAAGAAGAATCTCTCTATAGAAACTGTTTCCCATCGATTCAGGAAGGTGAAATCGCGTAGACAGTTACGACGCTGGGCGAATCAAATCAATAAAAGAGGGACATACATGGAGAAGTTGAAACGCATTTCGGAGTACACATTAAAGAATATGAAGAATGCTATCGATGCAGGTTTAATCGTCCACGATACTGACCTACGAAGGTGGGCCCTGCAAGCCCGGAAGGAAATCTGCTTCGAAGACGTTCGGTTTACAGCTTCGTCCAGGTGGTTGCATTATTTCAAATGAGCACACCGCATAACATCCCGGGAAATTAACAAATTCATCACCAGAAAAACATTAGAGACTTGGGAAGAGTTACAAAAAGAAGCGGACGAATTCCTCCTGAAAGTTCGGTCTTATTGGGATACGTATGGCCCAGAAAACATTTATAATACTGATCAAAGTGGTTTCCAATTGGAAATTCATTCAGGGCGAACGTTAGCTGAAGAAGGTACTAAACAAGTAGCGTGCGTCGTACAATCGATAACTTCAACGACACATAGTTATACAGTACAACCTCTGATTTCTGCTGATGGAAAATTACTTTCACCTCTCTTCCTGGTTTTGACTGAACTTTCTGGAACTTTCGGTCCAATAGTGGAGCAAAATCTTTTCAAACCTGCGACNTATACTTGTTCTACCATGAAAGTTAATCCGATCAACATTATCCGACTTCTGATGGTNTTCAGAGCATTTCAAAACCTGGTTGAAGGAAGTCTTTTTCCCAAACGTGGGTCCTAGAAGTCTACTGTTAATCGATTCCTGGAGCGGACACTGTCCTCAAGTCGTGAAAGAAATTACTCCTCCGGATAAAGAATTATTAACTATGTTGATACCAAAGGGGACTACTGGAAAAATTCAACCCCTTGACGTATATGGTTTTAGGATATGGAAGAATTATGTTCGTCATTTTTCGGATAGTGTCGTCCTAATGGATTATGATATTAATTTACATTTGCGGAACAATATCATAAAGTTACAGTCTTTAGTCCATAATCAATTATCACCACCGAGGTATCAAAATTTATTTCGTTATGCTTGGTTTTAGAGTGGTTACATTTCTAAAAAACCGGATGAATTCGAAAGTCCTGTCGATTTTGCATTCGGGCAATCATCTCATCCGCACTGTGATATTGAAGGCTGTTCCAATATTGCAGTAGTCAGATGCTCATGGTGCAAAAAGTCATTTTGTTTGCTGCATTTTTTTGAAGAATATCATTTTTGTACGTATTACGTCCCCTAATACTATCTATACTGTAGATTGATCCCAACAGAAAGTATGCTGTTTGAGCATATAATACTAGAAGGAATAAATGGTCTGAGCTTCTATAATAATATCAATGTATATTCTGAATCCCATCATTTGGGAATTACTACCATCATTGTTTCCTTTCCATATCGGATCTTCATTCAATCCTTACCATTTAGTTCGGACTATGGTACTGTGATACAAGTAGACGGATAATTAAAAAGTTGTAATTCATATATAACTAGCAATGGACATTTTCATGGGTTCAAATTTCGATATTTCTTATTATTCTTTACTGTTTCAAATGAATTCTGTTCACTAATATAATTAAAAGTAACTCCCAGAAAGGTTATTTAGCGTCCAAGTGTTACTTCCAGAGACTCATTACTCATCTTTTTTATGTACCAAAAAATCGAAGACTTGTATATAATTTTAAAAAAAGTATTTTACTTTCAATTTTAATTTGGGGAAAAGAATTGCAGGATATGCTTTGAATTGTCTTATGCTTTCGAACGAAATGTGTTTCGTAAAATTCTCATCGATATTTTTTCCCCCTTGTTAAAAAAAATTCCCCCCCCCCAAAGGGTAGTTAACCTCCCCGACATCATTCCTGGATCCTGTCCCAATGGTTTCCCTCATCATTAGCCGTAAGCTTCGTTTTTAACAGGAAAAAGTTTGAATTTTCACAATTCACGAAAAATTTATTTTTTTAAGTTTTAAATTTCGATAAAAAAAAATCAAAACAGGTATTCTGTATTTTTTTCTACTTTTTTAAATGGAATTTATCCCATGGGATTTCCATCAAAGTTTTTTTTCTATGAGAAAAATGAATTTTCACAAGGGTAGTTTACCCTCCATATTTCACCCCCCGGAGACGGTTCTAATTCGCATTTTCATCATTCCTTGTGACCTTCATGATACACTGCGAAAGAGTTGTTCAAAAAGCTTCCTTATGTGTGCAATCGAAAAATGACCCCGAGAGGTGGTCAACTTCAGAGCGCACTTTCACCCTCTAAAACCCAATATGGGCAGCTAAAAAAAAATACGTGTCCCTTAATTTTGGGTCCCCTATAACATATTCAAGTTTCATCGAAATCGGAGGGGGACACCTGCGTAGTGTTCCTTGTTACTTTTGGAGCTTTTACGTGTCATAAACGACCGTAATAAAATAATATCTTTTGAATTTTAAGCTGGTGAATATTGAATGAATGAAGACTCCAAATTTTTTCTCTTCTTTAAAACTTTAAGGATTATTGCAGCTGCAACAGAAACAGTCAATTATATATGGGAGACCGGGGTAAAGTGGGGTAGCTAAGACGAAGAGGTGGGTATCAGAGCTTCTATCATACTTATATTTTTTTTAGCAATCACTATCCATATTCCAACATTATCAACTCATGTCGCCAACGTATTACAATTAAGGTAGTGTCCAAACACTTTAAAATAATTATAAATGTTCTTTCTTTATTTTTCCCCTTCGAATCTCCACAAAACGACAGAAAAACTCTTAAATCGGTAGGGTTTTAATCAAAATATCAATATGGCGGCTCACCCCGGTATTTGAAAAAATTGAAAGAATTTCCAGAGTTCTTCCATTTTTTAAAAATTGTTCCTTAGTATTATTCGAGTTTTTCGAGCTGTTTTCAACTTTTCATTTTGATCCTTGATGGACCTCTCGTCAACCCTTTGAATTTCTTCATTTTGGCCTTTTTTTATGTACCCCACTATGCCCCGGTCACCCCGCTGTGCTCCGGTCACCCCTACTATGAATGGGAAATATGAACACACATGCATGTGGGTATGTTAGTGAAAGTGGATAAAGAAGAATACGGAGAACTTCAAACGTCAACATTTGATGATAAATCGAGGAATGATTCTCAGTGTAATTACCATAACCTTTCTATCGGAAAGGTAAGAACAATATTGCTCTTTTTCATTTCCAATTCAGTAATCATTAACAATAATTAATAATTGAATCCAACAAACATGAAAGATCCCATGGAAATACACAAATTAACTGCTCCAACCCCTTCCCCCAATCATGACCCTTTCGAGATTTGCGATGCGTATCACAACCGAGCGATAACCGTCGCACAGTTTGGAAATTATGCGTCGTTGCGCACGAGTGAAATTTCGCGAGCACGAAAACACAGAGTAATACGGTTGGGGTCCAGTGTGTTGTATACCACACCAGGTAGCCCAATTAAGCCAACGATGCTCCAATGATAATGGTTACGTTGGTGCCTGGTCGATGGCACCTGCGAGCTGGAACGATACTGCCCCGTTTCTCCCCCCTTGACACCAGCAGCAATTGAACTCTTTTCATGTCTGTAAGAAAAATATCTATGTATAAAATGAAATGACGTGTCTGACCCGTCAAAACGCGAATACCAAATTTGCATAATTAATTTAAGTAGCAGATGGAAAAAATAGTGGTAAATACAAAGGAAAATGGGTTTACAATATTTAAACAGACGCTTGTTTGAATGCCAAATTCAGAAAATTTGGTATAATGAGATTGGTCGTTGAATTTCACTCGATTCCACTGCTCTTCTTCCAGTTTTTTTTCGTGTTCGTGCCTTTTTATTGCCTTACTTTATACCTCTGTCGACCGTAAAATAAATCGGATGTTTTTGTGGCATGAACTGAATACATGAATTAATGCTTTAATGTGGAGAGTCTTATCGATGATCACGTGAACAATTGCGACTCATTTTTGCAGTTAAGTATTCATTATGATAATTAGAAATCACCATGTTATACATTTTTAGATTAGGTGATTATAATAATGAAAAGATAATAGTAGTTGCAGTCCTCTATTTTTTTATTTTTTTACATTTTTATTCATTTTTCAAACGAATCATTGTGACAACTAAAAGAGGCAATTTACGGGGAGATAAGTTTATGAATTAAGTATTCTTGAAGGTTCAATTTTTCGTCACTGAAAGAAGGGAGTTTGATTTCTATTGTTGTCTTTCATACGCGGAGAAAATCAAATTGTAAAAATTCCTATGTCAAAATTTGCCCATAGTAAATATTCCTAAAGTTTAGTAAGTACTATGGCCATAGGAATGGCTACTATGAATTATCGTAAGGCTTACTATGCTGCATACTAGAGTTTACTATATTACATAGTAGAGCTCGATATGTTACATAGTAAAGCTTCCTATGTTAAGATGTACAACACATCATAATGAAAAATAAATAAGGATAATTTCTAACTAATAAAAACTTTATAAATTAGAAATGTGATAATTGGTCAGATGACGAAGAGGAAGAATTTATTAATAATCCGTTACTGGAATCGAATAAATTGTTCATTTTATTTCGCATACTTTAACACCAGTATAATGTTTTCTTTTGACAGAATAACCAACAACATACAATGAATGACGACGACACTTGATGCGTGAGACACGCAATGTTTGTTTTGTTACAACAAAATGAATTCTACAGGTTTTCCAATAGTTCATTAGTAACCTTTCTGCATTGTAATACCATTTGATCTTCGTATAATCTCCATACTCCTCTTGACATCTATATAATCCTATCGTGATCTTCATATGACCTTTGTACCCCTCATGTAACCCCCATGAAACCTCTATATGACCCTCCGATGGCCTTCATATGACCTCCATGACCTCTATATAACTTTCGTATGAAAGCCGAAGGGAACTGCTATTTATAAAAAAATTTGTGATAAACTACTCTGAAATGTTCGTGGATACTTAAATTTGAAAACTAAATATGGATTTTTCTTCGAGTGATATCAGAAAATGCTATCAATTTCATGGGGACAATGCTCTGAATTAGGGTTATGGTGAGATGGAGAGGAAGAAGCAAACACTTTTGTAATTATTTTTAAAAAATTAGTAATACCTTCAAAATAAAAAACAAATGCAAATATTTTTATAAAAATATCTATCAAGTGAACATTTGGCTTGGCCGGGGCGTGAAATTTTCAATCGAAAATAAATGTTATCTGAAATCATATTTATTCATTGCTCTCATCTGGTTGAGCATTCCCGGTGAGAGAAATGACATTTCGTCAATAAACTTATCACTGTTGTTTTAAATCGAAATAGGTCTGACACTGGTATTGACCTGATTGATTTTCAATCGGCCTCGGTTATCATGACGAGAGATTGTCATGGTTGTCCCTGTCATATAACCGTCCCTGACGTGTCCTATGACCGGTCAGTGACGTTCTCATGGGATTTTTTCTCATCCCCGCTCAGTAAATCTAGAACAATTTAGGGGAGGGCACATGGAACACAACGTTTTTTATCTTTTTATTCTTGTACGCACGATGAGTTGAGGAAAAATGGAGATAGGAAGTTGTAATTTTGTATGATTATAGCTCCTATAATATTAAAAGTTGGTATTTTGATGGGCACAACCGCCCGAGCGGTTTCAGAGATATTTAACTTTTTCCATAAATCTATTTCATCAAAAGGTTGAATATCTTCCTGTAGAAACACTGTAGAATGTGGTTGCGGTTATATGTCTGTCACAGGGACAGGGAATTGCTACAGATCCATTCGGAAGCTTACTACCAATGGAATTGGTAGGAATAACGAAAGGAAAAGACTAATAACGCAAAAAGTAACTCCCACATGCCTTCTGTCAGAGCGGCTCCAACGCCTACTTGTTTTCCTCTGTGATAGTGGTGAAAGCTGTATTTTTTGTTGAAACCAAAAATATCAATGGAACTTGATAAGTGTTACCATTTAGCATGCCAAGCATTTCCATTTGACAATCTTTCCCATGGACATGTTCATAATTACCATGTCCAACATAGGAGAGTGTTCCATTGACCATTGTAGTGTTTACAAAGTGACAAAGTCCTTTATTTTATCGTTAAAGTCTTGCCTACTATGCCCATGATACTATTTCATTCACTCCGTTATTATCCTTAGTTACTATCCTTATTTCCTTTCTGAGAATTGGGAATTTTCATACCGTGATAACCGTGATTAATTCCATTGCGTTGAGCTGTTTATATTTTCAACTAAGATATGAGTTATCGCATTGTGGCGGTATTATTTTTTGCGGCATTATTTCCCCGCGACAATACCAGAGTGAATATGTGTGTGGTATCAATTGGTCTGAAAATGTGCTTGACAACGATTTTTATTATTAGTGCCTCTATCCTGACATTGAAAACGGATGCAGCCAGAATTTTGGCGATCTTTCCATTCCCAGCCCATAGCCATCAGGTAATTAATTCATTGATTCTTGTTCCGATGGAGCAAAATATGGCAAGGAAACGTAATTTGAAAATAATGAATTTATATAATTGAATATCAAGAGATGAATTAGTAAGAGATATTTATATAATGAAATATTATCTATAGGAACACGGGAAAAATATACCCAAATGGGGCAGATTTCATTCTTGATATTATTCTCGATATTCTCCCGAGTATATGGGTGATTATCTACAAGTTGTTATTTTCTCGTCCTTCAACTTTTCCGATCTCAAAATGATGAAATAATAATCAAATTTCTTCGGATGTCGGGAGACACTATAACATTTCACCGTTTCTATAAAATAGATGCCATTCTCTGACAGTTTACTTAGCTTTAGAGAGCTGAAACCAGCCTAAATGTCACTACCGTGGTANGGTATGTCCTTTTTATAAAATTCGAGATTTTGTCAATGAAACCGAGTAAATAAGCAGCTCAAAAAAAATTTGCTGAACATAGATAAAGGGGATGTGACTAAGTATACTTTCATGAGCAATTTTCAGAGGAATAACAGTTTTACTCACACCAGGACGATCAAAAAGGGTGTCCCACAATTATAGCACTATTTAAAAAAATTTAAAGTCTACTGTGGTCACGCCATTTCCGACGTTTGTGCATGACGCACGCACCAAAAGTCTGTAAAGAAGGGGTAAGGCCCAGTATTTACACTGGTAAAAATTAACTAGACACATGTGCACATCGAAGAAAGACTACTCGAGAGATGAAAAACATAAGTCACAAATTATTCTGTCACTACCGTGGTTTCATTTTTATTACATGTCGACTAATTTCTTAGCTAATTTTTTTCATTAAAAAAGTAACATTCCATTGCCTGAAACTCATCATCTTCAGAGAACTTTGAATTCATAGCTGGCACGAAGTGTGATTAGGTTTTAACACAGGATGTCACAACCGTGCTATATCATACATAAATGTGTGGGAGTGAAATTGTATCATCACAACGGTATTTAGAAAAATCTTTTAGGTGTTTAAATGGGGCAAACTCAGAGTAACCCCCAGGTGGGTCATCAACGACTGCTGAATACAAATGTACTGTGGCAGAATTGATTGTTGAAAAAAAAAACCAAAGTGATCCTCGCAAATGAATATATAATACTCGAAAGATATCAAATAAATCAATAAACTTGTTCTATTATCTAAAAATTAAATTTCTTGATTGAAATATAAAGACTTGTCAAGTTTGGTCACTACCGTGGCAGTACAAAATCAGTAACACTCTATTATTCTAAATCTTTGGAAGTGTAGTAGAGTGGTGCTAGGACTATACTTCTGGACCATTATGACATATAGAAATATAAAACAATTACTCTGCAGACATATTCAGGTTTTGAAAAATGTGCAAGGTGAAAAATCACAGTTTGTAGAGAATCACCCATATAATATACCTAAATCCGGTATATTTTAGTCTACAATGAGGGATAGGTATTTTAATTCGAGGATAAATTCTTTGTAAGGAATTCTAAGAATTTCGTAGGGGATCCATCGCCTCTCGAGAACTTCAGATCAAGTGTGAGCCAGATAAAGATCTAGAGCCTTAATTTTAATCAATATTTGATGAGAAATTATCATATCACTTATCGTTAATCGTTTGTATATTGAGGATACTGAGGATTGTGTACAGTCATGATACGAGAATTATAAGGATCGCGATAAGAATTTCTCGTTACTCTGGGTAGTGTTTAGCTGTTAATTGTTAGGAATTTGATAAAGTTAACTTTATGGGAGCTGGAGATTTTCGTCGTTTAGGCAAAGGTATTATTGAGCTACGCAATTATTGATGTGAATTCCTCCTTTTATTTAACACTCCGTTGGTCGCCCTGTAAGCACTGCGCCGCACCAGCACAAATCGACGTAATGATAAATTTGAAAGATCTACGAAAAATCTACACGGTGAGAAACATTCAATAAAAATTACGCATCTTTTCCGTAATTCCAGAGCAAAATATGGTTGCAGGAAATTTTACGAAACTGTCACATAATTTTACCTAAAATCACAGAATTTTTCCAGAGCGTTCCATAATTTTTACCTGAATCTCCTAAAAAATTACGATACCGTCACTTAAATTTTCTGAGTCGACTCCGTAATCGGTGAACGAACTGTGAGTTCCGTAATTTTTACTGAACATTTTTCTCCGTATGAAGAAAATTGAGAGTGATCTTGATCGTGTACTTGAAGAAGCCCCGCGAGATTTTTTATGTTCAGTGTTACCCTTAATTATATATTTCAGGTCAAAGTTGCCATGGTTTTCTGAAAATTCGTCTTATACACAGTACACGGCCCGGAGTTTCGGAATAAAAATAGGAAAATCTAACTACGTACAATATTTTTGGCGGATGTTTTCATTAATAGGGCTTCTAAGCATTTCAAAATGAGATGTCTAATTTTTTCCAATTTTACTGAGGCTTTACTGCAGTGTAATTTAAAAAATCGGACAACGTGCGGTGCGGCGCCAATAGTGCAACCAACGGAGTGTTAATCTTCATGGGAAATGTGTAAGTTCAACTACAATACAGGCGTTCTGTGTATGGAATAATCGGGATGAGACAGGTTCGGTTTTGGGTTTCAGTTTAAGATCACACAGTCAATCCCGACCGTTGCAACCGAGTGAATTGCCAAAATCGTTATGCATGTCGGAAAATCAATTTTCGTCTTTGTGGTGTATTATAAATCCTGCCGAGTTATAGATTTCAGTGGATCTTGCATCTCCGCCCCGGTGATCCATGAGAATGCGGCCCCCAATAGATAATTATGGTGGCTTTTGTCTGGGCTAATAATGACCGTCCATTTACTCCGTTTCCTTTTTTTGTTTGTTGAATTTCAATTGCATTATACGCTTGTGGTGATCCGGTTGACGTATCCCTTTACTAGCTTCGACGCGCTTAGCATTGGATATTTGCTACGTAGCATCGACTGACCCCACTACGTATCTTCACGGCGGAAATATAACGCTCTCGTTCTATCTTTGCACGGTAGATGTTCGCCCTCTTTTCACTTTTGAGGTATAAATTGAGAGATAATTAGGGGGTTCAGAGAGTCGGTGACTACTCACCATGGAGTGCATGGCCTTCGGACAGAGTGCCTTTGGGGGATTCCCCCCTGGGGAGAATTTTGCGCCTAAACCGGAGTTGAGATGAGATTTTGAGTTTCGATTTGCGTATTGCCGTACAGTTTTCGTGCTGTTCGGAGTTGTACCACCGAATTTTTTAAACAATTTCTTCAATTCTGATTTCAATCAATCAGAGTGCAGTATTCGGGATTACGTGATACCTTCACATCAGTATTATTTTGATAATTCACTGGGCTACAGGTAAATTATGAAACTGATAATTCCACAGTAGCCTATGAATTATTCTCTCTTCTTTCGACAGATATTTTGGTGGGAAGTGTCCCATCGACCTCCAAAATTCATCGGATATTTCCCTCAACCTTCCCAAGCTTCAAGGTTGAATGTATTAAGTTTTTTTTTATTGTAAGAGTCTATCAAGTTTTGCAGGCTAAAAATTTTTCTGCAAAACTTGACACGTTCATTTGTTGACGGCTTTCGGAAAATATCTGATTATTTTGAAGGTCTCGGGGTATTGCAACTGAGAATTATTGTGGAGTTCCATTTCCTTTCTTTGTGTAATTATGGGAATTCCACGTTGGAATCATGCTAGGATACACTTAACAAATTCGATTGCTCTATTTCATACGATCTCGAATCTGTTTTTTTGGGGGTTTTGCACCTGACGATGAGAATTTTACTAGTTAACGTGAGTTAATTAGACGATATTAGTTATGATTTTCCTTTTTGCGTTGAACACGTACCATGGGCTAAATCTCATGGGATTCGTTTCATATTTAACTCTTTCGGATCATTGACAAGAATTCGACTCTTAAGATTGAAGTTTGCATTAGTATATCATTTATTTCTCTAGCTCTTTGTCTGCTCAATAATGATTGAATATTGGACTATATGCCTTTGTATGATTGATGTCTGTTTTTTTAAACCTGATTTTTGCCTCATTCGAGTATATTTTATTCCCCTCCCTGGCAGAGGTTGAGAAAAGGTCCAGGGCAGGCCAAGAATGGCCCAATGCTGGCCAACACCCGGCTATCATCGGCCTACGCTAGGCCCTTTCTCATTGCACTAATTCGACCACCAAAAATCATTGAGCCACCTCGGCCAATCTTGGTCCATTTTTCATCTACCAGGGATATTGCATGGCGATTGAGAAACCGATCAATCCAGATTATTTACCTGGGGACAAATACACCAACTAACACTTTTCAAATTATCATATACATTCTTCATGATTAACTCTCTTTCGTGAAAGTTGCTACCTATAAATCACTATATGTACGGAGGAGAAGGGAGGGCTAACCCATCCCTTCTTTTCTGTACATATAGTGAGTTATAGTAGTACAAACGTCTCTCATGAAGGAGAATTAAAAAATTGGAATTGATTGATGAACGGTAGAAAAGATTTTCGCTAAACACTACAATTATCCCGATATGGAATATTTTTAGAAGGGATGGTGAGGATATTTCCTCTGCAAAAGATGCTGTCAGCTATAGTAATAGTCTTTTTCGGTTTCGCCATAAAATTCATTCTTTCATGGATAATCTGAATTAAAGTAGCTCTACCCTTACGGTAAATTCAAAAATGATTGAAAACTGCAAAAAAATTGCAGAAAACTCGATTACATTCGAAATTCTAATTTTTTTCTCAATTTAATTATTGTTTTGGTTTTTCAAAGAAGAAATGTTTGAAAATCAGGATTTAACCCAGTGTCTTATGTGAAAATCAACATTTCCATTGTAATCAAAGATTAAAATCTGAATTTTTTTTCATTAGATGTGAAAAAATAAAAAAAAAATTTGACACCTCATAAAAAATAATCCACCGTTTTGCAAACAAGTTTTATTATTTATTTACAAGAAGGAAATGTTTGAAAAAATATCAATATTTTGCGAAATTTAATTTAGATAATACTAACTAGGTATGAATTTTTTCAAATTTTTTCCATGCAATTTAGTTGAAAAATTTAAAAACTGAAAATATCCAAAAGTACAGCGTAGCCCGGCCGAAGGGTAGAGCTACTTTAATAAATTTCTCGTCCAAATCCCATTATTGCAGAAAAAAAGATTTGTTAATTCGATTATTTAATTATTCTAGTTGGTTAACCATCTATTAACAGTTGACCTAGCTAAGCGTGGACACGAACTGACTGTCTTTACAGCGAATCCAATGGATACAAATATCCCCAATTATACGGAACACTCGTTAAATCATTTCTACCCGCTCATTCGTACACGCTTGAACTACGTAGAAAAAGGAGAACAAGGATTTTCGCACCATTTCAGAACGTTTTACGAATTAACTCGAATAATAGCTGATGATGTACTGTCAAATTTATACATGAAGGGATACATATCACCAAACTCGACGAAAAACTTTGATCTGATAATTATAGCGTCTTTTTATATGGATTCACTCTATTATCTTTCTGATTTACTGGATGCACCTTTGATTGTCATTACTTCATTACCAGGATTCGCATCGCACTACTTTGAAATGGGTAAATAACATTAATAATTTACAACTGAAACATCTTAGAGCTTTGTCATTAAGCCCTCAAGCCCGGATTAGCATCAAATGAGTGCTTTCCTTGAGGGATTAATGATGATGTTCATTATACAACCGAATTTTCCGGTTTTATTCAAATTAATTAATAATACTACAGGAATCCCTACACTCCCCGCATGTTTTCCCGACGTCACATTGGCTTACGCTGGAAAAATGAATTTCTGGCAGAGAATTAATAATTTATTTCACATAATCCATCAATATTATGGCTACCACTATGGATCATCATCGCTACAAGAAGGAGTTCTCAGAAAACATTTTGGTGATAATGTTCCACGGATTGAAGATCTCAGACTTCGAATTAGCATTATGTTCCTCAATACACATCCACTCCTGCATTATCCTCGCCCAATGAACCCCAATGTTGTGCAAATCGGTGGATTTAGAATGGGAATGATGAACAAGACTCTACCACAAGAATTAAAAATTATCTTGGATGATGCTAAGCAGGGATTCATATATTTCAGCCTTGGATCGACCATAAATAGTAGTCAGGTGAAACCGGCAATTTTGGAGAGAATCATCGGAGCTTTTTCTGAGATGCCTTATCTTATTGTGTGGAAATTCGATGGAGATTCTCTTCCACACAAACCGAGCAATGTACTCATTCAGAAATGGATTCCGCAACATGGAGTGCTAGGTTGACATCACATTTCTTTCAAATACATTTGCACACCTTCCTTATTCCCGATATCTTTTATATGAGTATTACCTTCAATTCTTTTCTTACAGCTCACCCAAATATTAAATTATTCATTTATCAAGGAGGCCTGCAGAGTAGTGAAGAGGCAATTGAATGTGGTGTACCACTTCTAGGTATCCCAGTTTTTGTCGATCAACATTTCAATGTCGAAGCATGGAAACAAAGAGGAATTGCCGAATCGTTGAATTTGTATACGATGACTAAAGACGAGATTATAGATGAAGCTCATAAAGTTATATCAAATCCAAAGTGAGTAAAAAATATACCGAGATGGGACTGATATACCCTAATAGGATAGCAGGTAAGGAATGAGCCAACAATGGCTAAGGGTTGACTAGTGTAGCATATTTCTCATTCCCTATCAGGGGTCTTTTTCCGTTGGAGTAAATGCCATTATTATTTCAATTTATATATTCGCTAACTTCACCCTTATTGCTTGAAAGGAGAAAGAACATAGTTTGAAAAATACTAGGAATTCCTCCGATTTTATGAATCCGATGCACCGCTGGTAGGGTTATCGAGGTTAGGCATGCCGATGGTAAATACGTGCCCTTCTCCTCAGACTCAAGCCCTGATTCCCGAAGATACCCGATCCTCCGATCAAGCTTGGGCGCTAAAGCATGATACAAGCCAAGGATTGAGCTACACTTGGCCCACTTTTCCAGCATTGGTATTCCCTACTTGCGATATTGCCCTATGAGTAGATAACATCCGAGTACGGAAAATGATCGTCAAAAATACGTAATGAACACTCAAGAATTTTCTGTTACCTTCTCCAGAACAGAAAAGTTCGCCAAAGCAACAAAGTCTGAAAAATTTAAAATCAAACGAACTTAACCTGTAAGTGAAGTTCGATTGTAATTATATGAAGTCTCGTTCGAAGGGATTACAATACTGATATTTACTGGTAGTACCGCTGATCATGCAGATCGAGCCACAAGTTTAGAGAGCAATTCAAAAAAGTGCGCCATGAGGGCTTGGTGGCGCCACTATAGACCTGTCGTTTTCATAAATTTTAGAGCCAAAGAAAATGAAAAGGAAAAAAATATCACCTCGGGCGGGTAGAGAAGACATTCATCTTAGGGCGGGTTGTAATCCCTTCGAACGAGACTTCATATAATTATAATCGAACTTTACTTACGGGTAAATTCGTTTGATTTTAAATTATATTTCATTCTTATTCTCGGGATTACAATCCTGATATTTACTGGTAGATATTCAGAGTTTGATATTTTTGAACTTTTTATTTTACTCAAATTTTCTTTCCCCAGATCAACTATTTATATTTAATTACTGAATTATACTTCGTATCTCGCCCTTCGAGATTACGAAGTGTAGTAACGTTAGTTACGCCTGCAAGTCACATGTTTTAGAGTGAAAACCAATATAAAATTTTCGAATCTGGCGCTAGGCGGCCTACTGGCGCTGCGCCACGGTCTCTTTCGTCATTCGTTTTTATTGTGCCAAGCAATTCGCACATACGAGTAATTCTTTTCCGGTTTTTTGCGTCAATAAACTTATTACCACCGCATAAACATGGGAAAAAGTAAGAAGAGATCGCGTAGCAGAGACAAGGAGAACGAGAGTTTGAGAAAAAGGTTCAAGAAACTGGAAAACCTCATCCTTGAACATGTCCTCAAAACCCAACCCCAAAACGCGCTGGACGAACGTTCCGACGCCAGAGTTAATGAAACAACTCTGAGTTGCAATGAAGGTAAGATATGATTTCTTCTATTTCTTCCCGGACAAGCATCCAACAATGACCAAAAGAGCTTGTACGAGAGACAAGCCAAAAAATATTCCACTCGACCGAGGTTGTACGAGAGACAACACGTGTGTCGAAGTTTCACGGTTGAGCTAATCCGAGAGGTTAGACAGGGTCGATGTTAACGGAATTATGCTTTGCAGATTTCGATCATTCACCGAGCAGAGCAGGGAGTTCAACAGACACCGAATATCCGGGGCGGATCGAAGGATGTATCTAGTGGAAACAATTCTGACAAAACAACTCATAAGTCAGCTGAAACCTCCCACACAAATGAGACCTCGTCAACAGATGTTGTGACGCCGACAGAGACAAAACAACCTGCCGGGGGAGATAACCTCGAATTAGATGAGTCACTTCTGCAAATTTTGGGAGAAGAGCCTCTCCCAAGTGAGGAAAAGCTAACTGTTCCCTCAGACATCGCTAAACGCTGGGAATTGTGGCTCAAAAACCCAATGAAAAAAGAAGTAAAGGAAGATCTCATCAAAAAGTATCCCAGGAAGGGAGACTTTTCACTGGAAGCTGCCATATTGAACGAGGAGCTCGAGTTGAGCGAAAGTGCTCGGAAAAGAGATAAATACTTCACAATTACGCAGAACATGGTCGGCACAGCCTTATCAGCACTTGTCCCGGCGATTACAGCTTTGATAAAACTCAAATCAGAGCCAGAGAAAGCGGCAGAGATTCTGGGGAATGTTTGGAACGCAGCTAGACTTATGGTTGACAGACAGCATCGGTTACAGTCAGCCGCTCGAAGAGTCTGTATCCTTCCAAGTTTAGCGAAACCCTTCGCAGATGCTCTCAACAAACGTGAACCAGATTCTGCTCTGTTTGGAGAAAAATTAGCGGATAAAATCAGCCAAGTCAGAACAAACGCTAAACTGGGAAAGGAAATGATGAATCAACCAGCTAAAAAGTCTCAACAAAATCAGGGAAACTGGAGGAGCTCGTCGACAACACAGAAGCCGACAAGTCAGACGAGCTACAAAATCAAGCCATAGGAGAAGTCGGCGACATCGAAGGCATCATCGAAGCAAACGTCGTACCCGAAATCATCCCATCCCAGCAACAAGAGTCATCGCTCCAGACACCGCTCCTAACCCCAGAGCCTAACACAAACCCTCAGGTAACCAGGCTCGCAGGCAGATTAAATTCATTTAAAAAAGAATGGAACAAAATCACATCTGACAAAATTGTTCGACAATATGTCAAAGGGTACTCAATTTCTTTTGAAAAAGTACCTCACCAAGAGGTAATTCCCATTCAGAACTGGTCCTCCACTGAATTTCAAGCTTTGCAAAAAGAAATAGCCCGGCTACAGGAGTTGGGCGCTATTGAACCGTGTAAATCATGTCCTAATGAGTTCATTTCCAGCTATTTCTTAATCCCCAAGCCAGGGGGCAAAAGCAGATTTATTTTAAATCTCAAGAAATTAAATTTGTTCATAAAAACAGAGCATTTCAAACTCGAAGATCTGAGAGCTGCTTGCAAATTATTAAGTCAGGGCATGTTTATGGGGTCCATAGACCTGGCAGATGCATATTTCCTAATACCAATACACCAGAATAGCCGAAAATATTTACGCTTCAGCTTCAATAGCCAATTATATGAATTTACCTGTTTACCATTCGGATTATCAACGAGCCCCTTTGTTTTTACAAAACTAATGAAACCAGTCGTAGGATGATTGCGAGAGCGAGGTTTTTCATCGATTATTTACTTGGACGATCTTCTATGCCTCGGAGAGTCAGCCGAACTATGTCTAAACAATCTAGAAATTTCATGCAAATTCTTCCAGTCACTGAGGCTCATAATCAATTGGAAAAAATCATCATTAACCCCTAGTACAGTTTGAAAATATTTGGGTTTCATCCTGAATTCCGACAAGATGACAGTGACATTACCAGAGGAAAATAAATCCCATATTCTATCACTAGTTCAATCATTTGAGGGGAAAAAATCCTGTAAAATTAAGGAGTTCGCGCAATTGATAGGTACATTAATCTCTAGCTGCTCAGGTGTAGAATACGGTCTTCTGCACTGCAAAACCCTTGAAAAACAAAAGATTAAAGCCCTCCGAAAGAATGACATGGACTTTGAAGGTAAAATGGTGATTCCCAAGATAGTCAAACCAGATCTAGAGTGGTGGAAGAGATCCATCGGTAAAGCAGAGAGGGCTATAAGAAAATTTCACTTCGAACGCGAAATTTTCTCAGACGCCTCTCTTACAGGCTGGGGTGTTTTCTGTAATGGTGAAGGGATACATGGTAATTGGAGACGAGACGAGAAAAACCTCGATATCAATCACCTCGAATTAAAAGCGGCGTTTCTGGCCTTGAAACTCTTTGCCAGCAACCTCTCGAACTGTGAAGTCCTGTTGAGAGTGGATAACACAACCGCAATTGCCTACATCAACAGAGTTGGGGGAGTCAAAGTCGAATCACTCCACGAGCTAGCTAGAGAACTCTGGGATTGGTGTGAAACGCGTAATTTATGGGTATTTGCGGAATATATTGCTTCAAAAGAAAATAAAGACGCAGACACATTGTCCAGAATAGTTAATAATGATACCGAATGGGAATTGTCAGATCAAGCATTTCGTCTAATTACAAAAACTTTTGGAGCCACAGAAATTGATGTTTGCTTCAAGAGCGAATGCAAAATGCAAGATGTACTGTTCGTGGGGAAGAAACCCTGGAGCTATAGTGGCCAATGCATTTAAAATAAATTGGTCAAATTTACATTTCTACGCATTTCCACCATTCGCAATTATTCCAAAAGTTTTACAAAAAATAAAAAATGACAAAGCATCGGGAATTCTGGTTGTCCCACTCTGGAAAAGTCAAATGTGGTTTCCAATGTTTAAAAATTTATCTAACAGCGACTGGCTCGTTGTTTATCCTAATTCAAAACTATTGATATCTGTTTACAGCTCGTCGCCTCACCCATTATCAGCAAAACTTACCCTGATTGCCGCGAGTGTATCCGCGAAGCGTTTTTGAGAAGGAATTCGCCGGAAGAAGCCATCGAAGTACTAGTCGCGTCTCTAGAAAAATCGACGCTGAGACAATACAATTCCACCCTGAAACTTTGGTGGAATTTTAATCTCGAAAAATCACAAGATCCCCTAGATGTCACCAACGTTAAAGTATTGCAATTCTTATCATCTAGATTGAACGGGGGCGAAAGAAGGAACTCTTAATTCAGCTCGAGCAGCTCTAGCTCTTATTTCAGTTGAAAATTTATCTAAAGATCCATTAATTGCAAGATTTATTAAAGGAGCGGCCAAAGAAAGGCCGAGTGCCCCAAAGTATGACTCGGCATGGGATGTAGACCCAGTACTGGAGGGTTTAGCCNTTGGTGGAATTTTAATCTCGAAAAATCACAAGATCCCCTAGATGTCACCAACGTTAAAGTATTGCAATTCTTATCATCTAGATTGAACGGGGGCGAAAGAAGGAACTCTTAATTCAGCTCGAGCAGCTCTAGCTCTTATTTCAGTTGAAAATTTATCTAAAGATCCATTAATTGCAAGATTTATTAAAGGAGCGGCCAAAGAAAGGCCGAGTGCCCCAAAGTACGACTCGACATGGGATGTAGACCCCGTACTGAAGGGTTTAGCTAAGTTGTATCCCCCGGAAACATTATCATTAAAAGCCTTATCACACAAATTAACACTCCTGTTAGCGTTAGGGACTGCTCACAGAGTCCAAACACTGGCAGTCATTAGAATTTCAAACATAACAGAGAAATCAGAGGATATCAAAATCAAAATCCCGGATCGTATAAAAACCTCTAAAACCGGAGCCATACAACCAACACTAAGACTACCTTTCTTTAAAAATAAACCAGAACTCTGCCTGGCTGCAACACTAAAATATTACTTAAATAAAACAGAGAACCTAAGAAACGGTGAGGCGAAACTCCTAATCTCTTTTAACAAACCACATCGTGCGGTCACGAAAGACACAATCGGCCGGTGGATAAGAAATTCACTAAAATCATTAGGGATTGATGAAAGGTTCACTGCGCATAGCACAAGACATGCTTCGACTTCCAAGGCAGCCAAAAAAGGCGTTAATATTGAAGAAATCAAAAGAGTGGCCGGGTGGTCCAAGAAATCGAAAGTTTTTGCAGATTTTTATTGTCGTCCGATTGTTTGTCAAGAGAACACATTCGCCAACGTGGTACTAAACCCAAAGAATTAGCTAATTTCGCAATTCTTAAACTGAGTGTAATAATAAATTAAGTTTCTTTTGTAGAACAAAAAAAAA